>NC_090182.1:33499199-33808430 GCF_024679245.1 Pseudorasbora parva | reverse complement strand
ATAAAAGTTGCCTGCAGCATACTTCAGCATTACTGATTACCTCTCATTGCTGTGCTTTGGCCTGCATTAAAGGATAAAACATTATTCTGGGTTTCAATAAAATAAAATAAAAATGTATAAAACCAGTTCATTTGTAGGGCATTGACAATGCTGTTTTATATAATTACCCAGATAGCATGGTGACATTGATTGAAATTCCATCAGAATCATCATTTTGGTTGAGGTTGAAATTTCAATGCGAAGTAATATTGGATCAATGTTGAAAATTCAATGCTAACACCATACTGGACCAATGTTGAAAATTCACTGCTAAATAATATTGGATCAATGTTGATAATTCCATGCTTTTCAGTGTTGAAAAGACAAACATTGAATCAATGCTGATGTTTGGTCAGCTTAATTCTCCACCGGTGAGGCTTACAGTCAATCTATCTGTCACATTATTCAACATGTTAAGGCAAGTCCAAATCAATTGGCTACATTTGTGTGAATGTGAGCACATTTATTATCCTCAAAGGATACGATGAGTACACCAACGAGTATGTGGATTCACAAAGAATACATAAATGTAAATTTTGTAATTGTAAGCCTTTCTTTAACCTTTTTCTGGAAGAGTTAAAATTGTATGTGTGTTTGATTTCTGACTCTTCCAATAAGAAAGCTGTAAAAACTATGAATCTTTTTAAAAGGTATATTATTTTCCTGCTTACGGGCATGTAATGTTGTCATTCTGTGTTTCATGTTATTATAATAAAAAATGTAAAAAAAAACAAAAAAACAAAACAAAGAACTTCTACCATAAATTTAGTCTATCAGTTTTAAATAAATAAAAATGTAGCCTATTATTATTATTTAAATCATGTAGAATGTACATGCATTTCATTATTTATCTAAAGAATACAGAGTTAATAAAGAATTTAGAATATGTGTCCCTATCGAATGCGCCACAATCCAATCCAGCAGGTGGCAGTAATGCACCTTCAAGACAACCACCAATCAACCAAAGCAAGCGCAGCTGAACAGACTTCAATTGCGAAAAAGAGACACAGGAGTCAGGACAATGACCCTGTTTTTTAGAGGTAAGTGGCCTACAAAAATATAATTATAAAATACATCTCAATTTTAATTTAGTGTTTTTATTCATCTTTATGTTTTACAACTTGTGTGCTTCTCCTGAGCGAGTTAGAGTGAACTGCAATGTTAATAATAGTCACATGAACGCCCTCATACACAACCAATGGCCAGGATAATCTTAATACATTGAGTTTCAGTTTGTTTTTCACCAAACCATATCATATTTGTATTAATTTTTTTTTTTCTTAAGATTGGCATATACACTGTGAATTGCGTCCGAATTCTGACTAGTGCAACGAGTAAAATGTGCATTTGTGGAAATGGTGCTGCAAATGCATTCATTGACTTGTGAGTCGATCCTATTTGATTCATTTGGATTTTGAGACCATATAGGATCGACTCACAAGTCAATGAATGCGCAGCGCGGATCCACAAACGCATCTTACTCGTTGCACACACAGATGAATCATTTTGAATCATCCTATATTCGTCCAGTGTATAAACGAGAGGCGATCGGAAGGTTAGATGAATTTCTGGCTTGTCAGTAATAGTGTTGGCCACTCGTGAGAGTATCTCACAGCTGAAGCAGAACTAGAACTGATTGACCTGTTAGCGGTGAGGGGAAATACAATCAGCTCAAAGATCTGCTTCAGCTGTGAGATATCATCACGAGAGCAGATCACAATTACATCATTACAGTTTAATCTTTAATGCAGCAAGAAAAAAGAAAAGAGAGATCTTTAAGTTCTGTAGGCAGCTATATCAAACTACAGAAATTTAGTAAACAGTTGTGCCTCCAGTTCGTGTTGTAAATGGAAAAAAAATCTCTTCCAAACCACCATGTAGCCTATACAGCTCCTCTTTTATTTTCTTAATTTAGCTATTTGGTCATTCATTTACTTGTTACATTTTCACACTTTATTTATTTACTATTAAATACAATAATATTATTAGATAAAACACCGGATATAGTCACTTTGCTTTTTCATTCATTCATTGTGTGTCTGAGGGTCCTTTAAAGTCTATACTAAAATGCATTAAATAGTCCTGAATTTAATGTTAACTTTTTAACTGGGATATCAAGATTTTGATAAAATTTCAAGTTTCACTTCATTTTGTAGTAGGCTATATTTGTAATGTATAATTAATCATATTTCCAAATATTTACTAACTTCTTTGTTGTTTTAGATGCCGTGAATGCTGATAAAAAGAGGCATCAGAGTTTATCTTTGCTGGGACGGTGCAGAACTGGCTCCATTACAACCTGAAAGGCTTCGGGGCATTGCTCATGGTGGAACCCCCTGAGTTTGGAGTATTATTCTTTCTTCTACCTTCTTTCTTTCAGTAGTACTGTGTCATTTCTGTATTTATTGGCAAGTTTACATTTGTATTTACTTCCATTTTGCAGATGCACGTTGTCATGTTTTTCCAGGCTCTTCTCATTTGTGTTATAAATTCAGATGTAATTTTTTTAAGTCAATGTGAGATTTCCTGTTGTAACTGTGGGGGCATAAATAAATACATATGCATGTAAACTGAAGGATGTTGTTTACTTTGAGTGTCTTTTTGATGCAAAATCATATCGACTGCAGCCACACACGGTCTCTGATTAAAATGAATAAAATAAAGAGACAAATTAACTGGCATAGAATCCTGCTGTACATAAAGCAAGATTGATCTATTTTTCATTATTGAAATAACATTATTTCAGGGTGCAAACCTGATGAAAAATCAATGTTATATTTCAATATTGATTCAATGATATTTTTATTGATGCATTAACATTGATTCAACATTGATTCACTTAAATAAGTGGTTTAATTTTAGTTGGAAAACTATTGATTTTAAGCCCATCTTGATCTATTTTTCATCGTTGAAATAACATTATTTCAGGGTGCAAACCTGATGAAAAATCAATGTTATATTTCAATATTGATTCAATGATATTTTTATTGATGCATTAACATTGATTCAACATTGATTCACTTAAATAAGTGGTTTAATTTTAGTTGGAAAACTATTGATTTTAAGCCCATCTTGATCTATTTTTCATCGTTGAAATAACATTATTTCAGGGTGCAAACCTGATGAAAAATCAACATTGTCAACATTGACATCTCAACATTGATTCAATGATATTTTAGTTGATGCATTAACATTGATTCAACGCTGATTCACTGTTTGTCTGCTATCTGGGTAGTTCTCTTATCAGGGAACTCGAGCTGCGTCGGAATGCTTTGAGAATGCCTCTGCGTGATTGCGCCATGAACGTGTCGAATCAGTCCAATCGAAAGACGGAACATCATAAGCGGGTGACGTCATAGACCCGTAAACTATAAAGCACCCGCGAACACAAACAGAAACTAACTTCTGTGCATTCAGTAAGCGATCTGTGTGAATCTGTCTGTCATATTTGGTGTTTTTGTCTGTCCTTAGTAAAAACTAGGCGTTTTTCCACCTTTGTTAAATATTCAACAAAAAAGAAAGAGAGAAAAATGGTGAGTTAACAGCAATTCACTAGATGTGTTCATTCCTGCCCTCGTTTCATCACGGGTGGGGATACACATTCTGTGTGCGTTGTCTGTTTGGGAGTGCAGCATGTCTAGGCAGCTCTAGAGGGGGCTGCTTGCGAGCTTTGTGAAAAGCTTCCATTAAGAACGCTGCGCTCCCGCAGGGCACTCTTTGAGGAGGGTTGTGCTGCAGAGGCAGAGAGGCGGCTTCAGTCGTGGGGTTCGCAAATGGATCTCACAGAGGGGTTTGAGAAGGGCCCAGCCTTATCTCAGCCTTCACTAGTGAGATCCAGTGCCTCGTCTCAGGTGCTTGTTGAGGTGCTCACGAAGGCGGTGGCCAGGTTAAATATTGACTGGCCGGTTGAAAGATCAGAGCCTCATCATAGAAAGAGCAAATTAGATGAGTGCTTTCTACGGTCCTGTGCAGCAGAGCCTCAACATTGGGGCCTGCCGTTTTTTCCAGACCTTCACACAGAGGTGTCTAGGTCCGGGAAAAAACCGGCATCATATCATGTGTTCAGCCCTAAAACATCAACGTATAGCAATATACTAGGGCTGAAACAGTACGGTTATGGGGCGATGCCTAAGGTTGAAGAGACGCTCACGAGCCATCAGCCGCATCGTCCCTAAAAGCCCCGACATTACCCACCAAGCTATTAAAAACAACTTCGGCTATGGTGGGTAAGGCGTACTCGGCGGCAGGTCAGGCCACGGTGTGCCTGCATACGATGGCTATAATGCAGGTGAACCAGGCCGACCCAGATAGCAGACAAACAGTGAATCAGCGTTGAATCAATGTTAATGCATCAACTAAAATATCATTGAATCAATGTTGAGATTTAACATTGATTTTTCATCAGGTTTGCACCCTGAAATAATGTTATTTCAACGATGAAAAATAGATCAAGATGGACTTAAAATCAATAGTTTTTCAACTAAAATTAAACCACTTATTTAAGTGAATCAATGTTGAATCAATGTTAATGCATCAATCAAAATATCATTGAACCAGTATTGAAATATAACATTGATTTTTCATCAGGTTTGCACCGTGAAATAATGTTATTTCAACAATGAAAAATAGATCAATCTTGCTTTATGTACAGCATGATTCTATGCCAGTTAATTTGTCTCTTTATTTTATTCATTTTAATCAGAGACCATGTGTGGCTGCAATCGATATGATTTTGCATCAAAAAGTCACTCAAAGTAATCCTTCAGTTTACATGCAAATTTATTTATTTATGCTCCCACAGTTACAACAGGAAATCTCACATTGAAGTGTCACCCCCCTTTTTGAAAATATACATGAAAATTCACTATCCAAACTTAAATGGTTGCAATTCAAGAATGCTTTGGAATATAGACATAAGTTTGGTCTCATTTTAAAGAAGACAGTCAGCAGAATATTGCTCAAGTGAAATCACTTCAAAAAAAATAAGTTTACAAAAGTTATGGAAGTTTAAATGTACTGTAAATCAAATATACTGTACTAGATATTTAATATTTAATATACAATGTATATGTTACAAAATAATGTGGACTCTAAAATTACTATCAAATCAAAGCCATATGTCTAATCAATTTGTGTTCCAAATTTGAAGTTGATAGCACAAAAATTGGAAGTTCCCATGAGATTTTGTTTAGGCGTTGTACCACAAATAGCCACCGGGTGTCATTGAAATTCCATTGATTTTTTTAAATGCAATTTCCTGTGTCAAATGTATATATTTTTGTGTAAATATCACAAAACAGTTTGCTGATATAGAACCGTGAGACTAAGACCTTTCCGACTATATGCGTTTTGTGAAGATTAGAAAAGGTTTTTATTATAAATTAAATAAATATGTTAAATAAATATGAAACATGACAACACCACTTGGGGAGGAGCCCGCTAGAATAATTTAGAGCACCGTTTCCATGGTAACGCAAGGTCCGATTTCAAATCGGTTTGCACAGGATGAATCTTGAGTTCGTAAGCTTTTGAATGATATATAGTTTGTCAACATTAGTTCAGGATAAATATAGGATATATTGTTTTAAACATGCAGTGGCAAATGGGCCCACCGGTGGGCCAGTGACACTTAAGGGGTTAAAAGAATTACATCTGAATTTATGACACAAATGGGAAGAGCCTGGAAAAACATGACAACTTGCATCTGCAAAATAGAAGTAAATACAAACGGAAACTTGCCAATAAATACAGAAATGAGACAGTACAACTGAAAGAAAGAAGGTAGAAGAAAGAAGAAAATACTCCAAACTCAGGGGTTTCCACCATGAGCAATGCCCCGAAGCCTTTCAGGTTGTAATGGAGCCAGTTCTGCACCGTCCCAGCAAAGATAAACTCTGATGCCTCTTATTATCAGCATTCACGGCATCTAAAACAACAAGAAGTTAGTAAATATTTGGAAATGTGATTAATTATACATTACAAATATAGTCTACTACAAAATGAAGTGAAACTTGAAATTTTATCAAACTCTTGATATCCCAGTTAAAACGGTAACATTAAATTCAGGACTAATTAATGCATTTTAGTATAGACTTTAAAGGACCTGCAGACGCACAATGAATGAATGAAAAAGCAAAGTGAATATATCCGGTGTTTTATCTAATAATATTATTGTATTTAATAGTAAATAAATAAAGTGTGAAAATGAAACAAGTAAATGAATGACAAAATAGCTAAATTAAGAAAATAAAAGAGGAGCTGTATAGGCTACATGGTGGTTTGGAAGAGATTTTTTTTTTCCATTTACAACACGAACTGGAGGCACAACTGTTTACTAAATTTCTGTAGTTTGACATAGCTGCCTACAGAACTTAAAAATCTGTAATGAGGACGCAGAGTCCGAAGCAGAATCCATGTGCAGTGTTTTTATTTGAGCAGCAGCAGAACAAACAAATACCGTGAGCCAGGCAATGAGTCAATTTCTAGTAAATCAGTCCAATCTGTGAACAAAACCCAAGAGAAAATCCAAAGGCAGAGTAGAAGGCCGATAGCAGGTCAAAACAGATATCAGTCCGAACAGGCAACCAAGACAGGAGGGATAAGCAGGTAAACGCAGTATAAACAGGCAGATACGTACACGATGAAGGCAGTCAGGCAATCAGGAGAACGCTCAGTATGTCCCTTCTCTAGGAGAACCCCCTTCTCTAGGAGCGTCTCTTGACGCTTTCCGAGGCCGTCCCCTTGGTCGTGGTGCTGGTCGGTCAGGTCCTGCTCGATGAAATTCCTTGATAAGAGATGGGTCCAGAATGTCACGGGCAGCTACCCATGATCTTTCTTCAGGCCCGTAGCCCTCCCAGTCCACCAGGTATTGAAGCTGGCCCCCTCTGCGTCTTGAGTCCAACAACAGGTTCACCTTAAAAGCAGGAACTCCTTCAATGTCCAATGGTGGTGGTGGCTCTTGAGCTTGATTGTTGGGGCCAGGCTCCACATGAACCGGTTTCAGGAGAGAGACGTGGAAAGAGGGAGATATACGGTAGTTAGCAGGAAGCTCTAGTTGGTAAGTGACCGCATTAATTCTTCTTAGGATCTTAAATGGGCCAACATAACTGGGGCTGAGCTTCCTGCTTGGTAGCCGCAATTTGAGATCCCTGGTGGAGAGCCAGACCCGTTGTCCAGGCTGGAAAGGGGAATGTGGGCGACGGCGTCTGTTAGCCTGCAGTTCCTGCGCTCTTATCGCTCTCTGTAGATGGACATGAGCACTATTCCACACCCTCTCACTGTGTCGGATCCAGTCGTCCACTGCTGGGACTGATGATGGTTCTCCGGACCAGGGGAACAAGGGGGGTTGGAAGCCTAAGACACACTTGAAGGGGGTTATACCTGTAGATGAGTGGACAAGTGAGTTTTGGGCATATTTGGCCCAAGGCAGGAACTCTGACCAACGGTGTTGTTCTCTGCTACAGTATGTACGGAGATACCGGCTGATTTCTTGATTAAGACGTTCCACCTGGCCATTTGCTTGAGGGTGGTAACCGGAGGTGAGGCTAATGTTGATATCCAGTTGCTGACAGAAGGCCCTCCAGACCTGGGAAGTGAATTGGGTTCCTCTGTCACTGACTATGTCTTCAGGTAGACCATAGATTCGGAAGACATGATGGAATAAAGCTTGAGCGGTTTCCATGGCTGTTGGGAGTCCCTTAAAAGGTACCAGACGGCAAGATTTAGAAAAGCGGTCAATGATGACTAGGATAGTGGTGAATCCATTTGAATTAGGCAGATCTCTGACAAAATTTATGGCGAGGTGAGACCAGGGGCGTTTGGGAATAGGTAATGGCTGTAGGAGGCCTGAGGGGAATTCCTTGGGGGTCTTGGATTGAGCGCAGACTTGGCATGATTTTATATACTCGGTTACAGCTTGTGACATAGCTGGCCACCAAAAGGAAGTTTTCAATAATTGGAGGGTGCGAGAAATGCCAGGATGACCTGAGGCAATGGATGAATGGACCCACTGGATGACACGGAGACGTAAACTTGAAGGTACATATTGTTTGCCAGGCGGGCAGTTGGCGGGTGCAGGTTCGACTTGTTGTTCTTTCTGAATTTCTTCCATGATATCCCAATGTACGGGAGCTATGATGAGGGAAGGTGGAAGAATGGGTTCAGGAGGGGTGTTGTCAGTGGGGAGGTCATACTGTCTGGATAGAGCGTCGGCTTTCCCATTCTTACTGCCTGGTCTATAGGTTACAGTAAATTGGAAACGGGTGAAGAATAGTGACCACCGGGCTTGGCGTGGGTTCAGACGTTTTGCATTCTTTATGTATTCAAGGTTCTTATGGTCAGTAATGATCTGAAATGGATATGTTGCACCTTCTAGCCAGTGACGGCATTCCTCAAGGGCGGCTTTCATGGAAAGAAGTTCCTTGTCTCCCACATCATAGTTCCTCTCAGCTGTTGTTAGTTTCTTGGAGAAAAATGCACAAGGAAATAGTTTGCTGGGCTGACCATGGCGCTGGGACAGAACTGCCCCTATTCCACAATTGGACGCGTCTACCTCGACGATGAAGGGCAAATCAGGATCAGGATGCTTTAAGATGGGTGCTGTAGTGAATCTCTCTTTCAGGGACTTGAAAGCCATGTTGGCGTCATTTGTCCACCGCATTTTTGCAGGTTTTCCCTTCAAGAGAGAGGTCAGGGGTGCAGCTATCATGCTGTAGTTACGTATAAAACGTCTATAGAAGTTCGCAAATCCCAAAAATCGTTGGAGTTCTTTTACTGTGGAGGGCTTAGGCCATTCAGTGACTGCTTTCACCTTGGTTGTATCCATTTTCACCCCTTGATGACTGATGTGGTAGCCAAGAAATGAGGTTTGCTTGCTATGGAATTCACATTTTTCTGCCTTGACGTAGAGTTGATTTTCCAGCAACCGCAAAAGGACTGTTCTGACGTGAGTGATGTGTTCTGCCTCTGTCTTGGAATAGATCAGAATGTCGTCAATGTATGCCACAACATATTGGTTCAATAGGTCCCGAAAGATTTCATTGATGAAAGATTGGAAAACAGCAGGTGAGTTAGCCAGGCCATATGGCATTACCTGATATTCATAGTGCCCCCTGGTGGTCAGAAAGGCAGTTTTCCATTCGTCACCCTCCTTGATTCGGATCAGATTGTAGGCACTTCGCAGATCCAGCTTGGTGTAGATGGTAGCTTCACGTAGTTGTTCTAAGGCTGAGGGAACTAGTGGAAGGGGATAGCGAAATTTCACCGTTACCTTATTTAATCCTCTGTAATCAATACAAGGTCTCAAGCCTCCATCTTTTCTCTCAACGAAGAAAAACCCGGCAGCGGCTGGCGAAGTGGAAGGTCGAATAAAACCAGAATTCAGGGCCTCCGTAATGTACTCCTCCATGGCCTGGCTTTCCTTTAGGGATAGGGGGTAAATTTTACCCTTGGGAGGCATGGGGTTGGGCAGGAGATCAATTGCACAATCCCACGGATGATGAGGTGGTAACTGAGTCGCCTTGGTTTTGCTGAAGACCGTTGCTGAAGGTTTTGGAATGCACGGTTGAACCGGGATGCCATATTTTAGAGCCAGGTCCTTGTTGAGCAAGTTCAAGGCAGCTCCAGAATCTATCAGCGCTGTCAAATGAACAGAGAGAGTCTCAATCCTTAGGGTAATGGGAAGTGTGAAGGACTTATTGCTAAGTAATGCAAAGTGTTCAATATTTACCCTAGAGACAATTCGGCTCTTCTGTGGACATCCAGAGCTGCGGTGACCTGCCTCGCCACAGTAAAAGCACAGACGGAGCTGACGACGTCTTGCTCTCTCTTCTTCGGAAAGTCTAGAAAAGTTGAGTTGCATGGGTTCCTCATTGACCGGGGTCTCTGTGGGCATTACACGGAACGCAGGGCCTACAGGACTCTGTGGAACTCCTCTTGTACCTCTTCGTCGAGGAGCTTGTCTCATGAGGTTGTCAATCCGTATGGCCAGACTTACATAGTCAGAAAATGATAAATCATCACCCTTGCACGCCAACTCAGCTTGTAGTTCAGGGCTTAGACTTCGCTGAAATATGGCTTGGAGAGAGATATCATTCCAGCCGCTCTGGGCTGCCAGCGTTCTAAACTCTACTGCATAGTCAGCTGCTGTGTGGGTGCCTTGGGAGAGGTGAAGAAGTTGTGTTGCTATGTCCTTACCCCCTGCAGGATATTCAAACACTTCTCTCAATTGTTTAATGAAATAATCCACTGAAGTCTTGATTTGCCCATCACTATCCCACACAGCCGAAGCCCAGTCAATCGCTCTCCCAGTCAACAATGTCATTAAAAACGCACACTTCTTTTCCTCTGACTCAAACTTCTCTTTTTGATGATCAAAGTATATCTTGACTTGGCGAATGAAGCCTTTACAACGTTCAGCCGACCCATCAAACTTGTCAGGGAGAGCAAGGCTTACCGTGGTTGGAGAGGGTGGGGGGAGTGAGGGTGGGGGGAGTGGGGGGAGTGAGCGGATGTAGTGAGTCAGATGTTCATTGACCGATCGCAGTTGAGCGAGCTGCTCTTAAAAGCCCTGTATGGTTTCATATTGGTAAGCCAACGCCGCTTGCAGATTGGCTACTTCTGCTGGATTCGTTAGAGGCGAAGTATTCTGTCATGAGGACGCAGAGTCCGAAGCAGAATCCATGTGCAGTGTTTTTATTTGAGCAGCAGCAGAACAAACAAATACCATGAGCCAGGCAATGAGTCAATTTCTAGTAAATCAGTCCAATCTGTGAACAAAACCCAAGAGAAAATCCAAAGGCAGAGTAGAAGGCCGATAGCAGGTCAAAACAGATATCAGTCCGAACAGGCAACCAAGACAGGAGGGATAAGCAGGTAAACGCAGTATAAACAGGCAGATACGTACACGATGAAGGCAGTCAGGCAATCAGGAGAACGCTCAGTATGTCAGGGTGGCTGGCAATACTTCGCAAAGAGTGCCTATCACTTCTCTGGCTAAATAGTCACCAAACAGGAAGTGACAGTAGAAGCAGCAGAGGGAGTGGAAACATGTCAGTATTCGGGAGATGGCTCCCTCTGCTGGCGTGGCGTTACAAAATCTCACTCTTTTCTTTTTTCTTGCTGCATTAAAGATTAAATGGTAATGATGTCATTGTGATCTGCTCTTGTGATGATATCGTACAGCTGAAGCAGAGCTACGAGCTGATTGTATTTCTCCTCACCGCGCTAACAGGTCAATCAGTTCTAGTTCTGCTTCAGCTGTGAGATACTCTCACGAGTGGCGAACACAATTACTGCCAAGCCAGAAATTAATCTAACCTTCCGATCGCCTCTCGTTTATACACTGGACGAATATAGGATGATTCAAAATGATTAATCTGTGCGTGCAACGAGTAAGATACGTTTGTGGATCCGCGCCGCGCATGCATTCATTGACTTTGTGAGTTGATCCTACATGGTCTCAAAATCCAAATAAATCAAATAGGATCGACTCACAAGTCAATGAATGCATGCAGCACCATTTCCACAAATGCACATTTTATTCGTTGCACGCACAGATGAATCATGTTAATACTAAAATCATCACATAAAATAGATGAACACCTCACAACAAACAACGCACGACAAAAAAAAAAAGAGTTGCACGAGTCAGAATTTGGACGCAATTCACGGTGTATATGCCAATCTTAAAAAGATGAATACAAATATGATATGGTTTGGAGAAAAACAAACTAAAAATCCTCCTGGCCCTTGGTTATGTAATTTACGAGGGCGTTCATGTGACTATTATTAACATTGCAGTTCACTCTGACTCGCTCAGGGGAAGCACACAAGTTGTCAAACATAAAGTTGAATAAAAACACTAAATTAAAATTGAGATGAATTTTATAAATATATTTTTGTAGGCCTACTTACCTCAAAAAACACGGTCGTTGTCCTGTCTCTTTCTCGCGTTTGATGTCTGTTAGGTTCAGCTGCGCTTGCTTTGATCTGATTGGTGGTTGTCTTGAAGGTGCATTACCGCCACCTACTGGATTGGATTGTGGCGCATTCGATAGGGAAAAATATTCGAAATTCTTTATTAACCCTGTATTCTTTAGATAAATAATGAAATGCATGCACATTCTACATGATTTAAATAATAATAATAATAATAATAATAATAATAATAATAATAATAATAATAATAATAGCCTACAATTTTATTTATTTAAAATTGATAGACGAAATTTATGGTAGATGTTCTTTGTTTTTTTATTATTATTATTATTATTATTATTATTATTATTATTATTATTATTTTATTATAATAACATGAAACACAGAATGACAACCTTACATGCCAGGCGGCAGGAAAATAAATACCTTTTAAAAAGATTCATAGTTTTGAATAATGTGACAGATAGATTGACCATAAGCCTCACCAGTGGAGAAATAAGCTGACCAAACATCAGCATTGATTCAATGTTTGTCTTTTCAACACTGAAAGCATGGCTTTATCAACATTCATCCAATATTATTTAGCAGTGAATTTTCAACATTGGTCCAATATTACTTTGCATTGAAATTTCAACCTCAACCAAAATGATGATTCTGATGGAATTTCAACATTGATTCAATGTCATAATGCTATCTGGGTACAGTCGGTCACTGAGAGGTTTCAGGAGTCAAAGAAACAGTCGGCGGCGCCCAAGCAGTTTCTCCCTCTCCGCGTCCATCACAGCAGCCTAAGCCGAGTACCAGCTCCGCACACAGGGCGCAGCAGAGGCAGAGCGCCGCTGCCCCTGCTCCTCCCCAGAGAGACTGGGAGGTGGGGCAGCGCTCGCAGGCGAGGTCTTCGAGGCGTAGGGCTGATCTGAGGACAGTCATTATCGCCAAGAAGGCCTTGTCTTGCCAGACAGGTCAGGACGATGAGGGTAATCCCCTCCGAAGGAAGGCGTTGCTTACCTCAGCATACGGTACCCTTCTTCCTTCGGTGCACTCAGGGGGCCTGCTAACCCTGCTGCAATGCTGGGGCGCAGATGGTCTCCGCGGGCCACCCAAGGGTGTTCCGCCCCCTCCTCGGACGGCATTTGAGCAGTCAGGTCAGTCGTTCCCTGCCGGTTCGCCGCTTCAGGGCACTGCACTTGCTGTTCAAAGTACGCCAGATGTACAATTAAATGTACAATTTTTAACATAAATGTTTCCATTTCATGTATTGTACCGGATTTAGCTCAAAGCTCATTTTCACCCGCAGTCCTTTGGCAGGTCAACAATAAAATATACCCAATACATATATACACAAATACACAATACAAAAAAATAAAAATAAAAATAAATCAATAAAACATTGTCAATACAAACAATTAAACAACAACCATGTCAGTGTTTACAAAGCTGATTACATTCTACAAAAGATTTCAACTGCATTTTAAAGATTCCAATCGATTTACAACCTTTTATACCTTCTGGCAAAGCATTCCAGTTAGTCGTAGCTTTCACAGCAAAAGAAGATTGTCCAAAAGCAGAACGACGAAAAGGAACAGCACAATTTCTTATAGATGATCTAGTAGATCTCTCAGAAATATTAGGACGGAGACTAACAAAATCGCTGAGTACCAAAGGAGCCAAACCATTTACAATTTTATAAACCATACACAAATTTTTAAAAAGCATATAATTTTCGAAACTCAATCATTTATATTTCTTTAAAATGCTACAATGATGAAAATGTTTAGTTTTTTTATCGAAAGTTTTTAAAGTTTGTTTATATAGGGATTTTAAAGGCTTAACCACAGTTTCACCAGCTTGCCCCCAACATGAGACAATACGAAATATGAGAAAGTATTGTGGCATGCATAAAAGTGTTGGCTACATCAACAGAAAGACAATGTCTAATTTCTCTGAAATTTGCTAAATTATATTTAATATTCCTCATCATTTTCTTTACATGTTTTTTAAAGCGAAGATTTGAATCCAATATTACACCAAGATAATTGGCAACGTGGGGGAGAGGACGCTGGCGTCGTCTGTTCGCCGCTTCTCCACCCACAACAAATCATGTTAATGTACTATTAGATTTACATTTTATTTTATTTCCTTATGTTTGTGACTAGTCTAACAGTCAGAGCTACAATTGGGACTGTTGCTGATTGCTGGCAGCCACTGAGAAGTCGTTGTTCGTCGTTTCGCCGTTTTCAACCGCTTCTCTAATGTTTACATTTGAATTGCTGCGGTTGGTTTCTGGTTTGGAGGACATTTTATGTTTCTCGCCGCGGGTGCTCACTGGTGGTCTCCCTTGGGCTTAAGCTGCATGGTGGCTGAAGTTTGCACCGGGCTAGCGTCATCCGGGCTCTCGTCGTCGGTGTCCGGCATGATGTTGGGATGTTCTGCTTCTCGGCTGCGCCGCTGTTCCGTCCTGCATTGCGACCGTGGAGCGACATCTGCGCCGGCCCCGGTGTGTCCACAGAAGTGCCCGGAGGAATGTTCTGCCTCCTGCATGGTGCTGCAGCGATCCCCATCGTTTGAATCATCATGAAGAAGACCCATCATCTGGTCTTCAGCTGTCGTGCCTCAGCGATGTCATCGGGACACTGCCGCTGGGAGAAATCTGAAACATGGAGTGGACCACAGTGTGCTGCGGAGCTAGCGGAGACTTCCACCATCAGCTGTTTTCTGTTCACCATCAGCTCTGTTTCTGTTCACCATCAGCTCTGTTTCTGTTCACCATCAGCTCTGTTTCTGTTCACCATCAGCTCTGTTTCTGTTCTGTTTTCTGTGTTGGTTGATTGTTTGTAGTATTCTATATTTTTACTTGTTATTCATTTTTTTGTTGTTATCCCCCCCCCCCCCCCCCCCTTTGATGCAATTTGAGATTCTTCGGAATGAAAAGTGCATTATAAATAAAATCTATTATTATTATTATTATTATAATTAAACTCATTGACTAATTCTATCTTTTCACCATTTATACAAATATCCACTGGTGTTTGAACCTTTGTTTTTGAAAAAAAACATTCCTTTAGTTTTACCAATATTCAAGGTCAAACATGAATTCTCCAGCCAATGTGTAATTCGTTCCATGGCAACATGCAGCTTTTTAGCTGCTAGCTCTGTGTTTTTTGCATGCGTAAAAATAACAGTGTCATCAGCATAGATTTGCACTTGTATCCCATTACATTGAAGCGGGAGATCATTTACATAAAGACTGAATAATAAGGGGACTAACACTGATCCTTGGGGTACACCGATTGTATAATGCAAATTACTAGACTTAACCCCTTTAATTTTTACACATTGTTCTCTGTTTGATAAATACGAGGATATCCATGCTAGGGCATCAGATGAAAAGTGGAAATTAGATAATTTAGAAAGTAGAATTTCATGATTAACGGTATCAAAGGCTTTACGCAGATCTAAAAATATGGCACCAACTAATCCCCCTTTGTCAACTTTAGATTTTATTTGCTCTATTAAATGTAATGTAGCTGTTTCAGCAGAATAATTAGCTCTAAAACCAAACTGCATACAGTGTAACCCAGATTTCACTGTTTTCAGATAGGATGTCAGTTGTTCAAAAACAATATTTTCTGCAACCTTTGAGAGTACTGGTAATATATGTCACGTCACATACAATGGAAAATGGTGCGAGGACTCATGTGCAGGAGAAAGAGGATTTATTTACAAAAACAAAACATAAAACTCAAATCAACAACCCACGAGGGGGAAAAACACATAATAGACTAATAAATATAAACTTAAACAAACCAACAGAATCACGGGGAGGACGGAAGACACAGACATTACACAAGGATCCAACACAGACTGACAAACACAAGGAGCTTATAAAGGGAAGAAATCAAGAGGGAACAGGTGGGAGAAATCAACACTAATCAGATAACAAGGGGGAGGGATCAGACAATGACAGAAGCACAAAGGCCATACTGACAAAACCCACATGTGCACACAAGACAGGACAGGCATGTGACAATATACTTATCGGTCTATAATTACTAACTTCATGATGATCTCCAGATTTAAAAATAGGAGTAACAACAGCTTGTTTCCATGCATTGGGAAAAACACTATGTTCAAATGACAAATTAATTAAATGAGTAATAATAGGAGTTAAAATATCTTTATGAGTTTTTAGAAACATAGTATCCAATTGGTGAACATCTTTACATTTTGAATTTTTCAATGAACTAATAATTGTGTTAACTTGCATTTCATTAGTCTTAATAATATCAAAACTTGTACTCTTAACATCTTTCGGAAACATATTTATTTCCTCCTTTACAATTTTTTTTCCTAATTCACTAACAGAATTAATTTAAAAAAACTATTAAAAATAGTAGCAATTGCATAATTATCTTCAACGGTCTTTCCCTTAACTCGTAGCTTAAAATCTTCTTTAAAAGTTGTCTCCCTCCGACAAAGCGTGTTTACATTTTTCCAAATTAGCTTACTATTGCCTTTTGCCTCACTCATTAAATGAAGATAATAATTTGATTTAGCTACTCTCATTTCTCGGATAACTTTATTTCGCAAACCTTTATAACAAAGCCTATCTATATCTCTTGCAGACTTAATAGCTTTCTTTAAAGCTGAATCTCTACTTTTCATCAGCTTCCATAATGTCTCATTAAACCACGGTAAATTATTCGTATGGTTCAATTTTTTCTTAACTCCAATAGTAAATTTCTCTCTTACAGAATTAATTTTATTTTAAAAAGTATTGCAACCATAATCTATATCCCTAGAAGCTAATATGTCGTTCCACTTTAAACCCGCTATTTCCTCATTAAATGCTATTAATTTTCCTTTAGGTATACAATGAAAAACATTGGAAGAAGTTACTATATCATTTTTAAACCTATTTTTTTGTTTATTTCCGTGCAACCAAGGTTAAATTATGATCAGATAACCCAGTGATCAAATTATAACTCTTAATTATCCTTTCGGGTCTGTTGGTAAATATTAAATCTAACTGTGTCTTAGAGGATTTAGCAATTCTTGTTGGCCCTTTAATTAATTGACTTAAATTGAATTTATCTGCAATATTTATTTTTTTTTCCTTTTTAATTTATCTTCCCAGTTCAGATTAAGATCACCCATAATAATTATTTCTTTACCACGATCACAATCTTTTAAAATTCCTGTAAGTTGATCATAGAAGGTATCTTTTGCTGAGGGAGGTCTATATTCACATAAAACTATAAATGACATTTGAGGTGATAGAACAATTTTCAAACCCACCAGTTCCAGATCATTAACGTAGTTAAACATAAGACGTTCACACTTAATGCCATCTTTAACGTATATTAATGCTCCTCCTCCCCTTCCCAAAGATCTATCCCGTCTAAAACATTGATATCCTGGAATTATAAATACACTAGGAGAAGATGACTGTTGCAACCACGTCTCCGAAATACAGAGAAAGTCCAAATTTGAGTTCTATAATAAATGAGACAACTGTTCATTCTTTGAAACCATACTTCTGATATTTAGATGTCCACCGAAGAGTCCTCTTGGTTTCACTTTCGGGTCCCATAGGACCTTTGCATGATTAACAGTCTGAAAGATCTTACATAGCCTCTGCTTTCTTATCGCAGGATTTCGACACAGAGAAGTAGTAGCATTACACATTGGTACCTCAGTACATCTTCTCGTAGAATCTCTGGAAAGCAGAGTAGAGGTATCATACCTTGGAGCGTTGTGTACGTTGTTAAAGGGATCCCATGGTGTTGAGACTTGTATGGCTTAATATAACATAAATGATGTCTCTTACTGAATTATGTAGTAGAAAACCCATGAAAGATCTACATTATTTAAAAAAATCGATTTTATATTTGGACCATGGGCGGCGCCATTTTGTTTGCGTTCTAGGTTGATGACGTAGAGTGGTTGCACTCCTCAATCAGCTGGCGTTATCCGTAGCTATTTTTACCACAACGCAACTCGAAAATTGTTTCAGAGTTAAACAAAACCAATGAATTGCTTTGTAATTGTACTTAAAACACACTCAAACTCACCTACACAAGACACAAACAGATCGGCGGGCGGGTACACACACCTGAGAGACTGCGCTGTCTCAATCGAGATGGCCTCCGATTGAGGGAAGTCGGCAGCGAGCTCCACGTTCCCTGCTCCTGCCCATTACGGCGGACGGCAGCAGGCTCAGGCCCACGCCGAACGCTGACAACTCCTCCGCTTAAAAAACATAAAATCCAGGCCTGGTCCTCTCTCGTCTTCCGCTGCCTTTGCTCCTCCCTTTATGCTCCCGTCACTTGGCCGCGAGACGAGGCCGGTGTGACGTGCAGCTGGTACTCATTACCACTCGTCACCGGCCCGCTCTCGCGGTCCCTCGCCCCGCTGCTTGCCACAATCTCAAAGACGCCTATTTCCATGTTTCCATCCCTTCCACATCACAGGAAGTTTCTGAGGTTTGCCTTCAGGGGAGAGGCATACCAATATCGAGTACTTCCCTTCGGTCTAGCACTGTCCCCCCGCACCTTCACGAAGTGTGTGGATGCAGCTCTGGTGCCATTGCGTCTGGCATCTGCATACTCAACTATATCGACGATTGGTTGATTTTGGCTCAGTCAGAGCATATGGCGGTTCAGCATCGAGATGTTGCCCTCGCACATATGACGAGGTTGGGGTTGAGGCTAAACGCAAAGAAAAATGTGCTTTCTCCAGCTCAGAGGACCACTTTTCTAGGCGTGGTATGGGATTCGATAATTATGCGGGCGCAATTTAGTGTTGTAGTACTCGAGACCGGTCTCGAGACCACTTTTTAAAGGTCTTGGTCTCGTCTCGGTATCGACCACATTTTTACTCGGCCTCGGGCGAAGATGACTCGGGATTTTGTCTCAAGACCACAGCTGAAGGCATATAAAGAGCAGAGAACTCCACCCTGCGCGCACTCTCTCTGTCTTCAAAATAAGCACATAAGCTCTCTCTGATACTTCACATATTAAGCTAAATCAAAAGTTCAGAAAACTGAATCCATGTTGAACGTTGCGCGTTCGGACAACTGTTTTGAAGTACCGCTCGGTGTGAATTGCGCTCAAAAAAACGTTTGACCAGCTAAACAGCTGACATAAATCATACATTAAATAAACAGGAAACAATTTCTATCCAGTTATGAAGTGTTTTCTGTGTGACAAACCTTCCGCGATGTTCTGACAGCCGTGATTCACACACAACGGGTCTGCTAATGTCCGATTCACGACCAAATGACTCATTTGAACCGAATCATTTTAACGACGGTAATAAGAACTGATCTGTTCAACAATGAACTGAATGAATCAGTTTAATCATTTACTCAAAACACCTCAGAAATGAGAACACAAGTGTGCTTACCCAATTTAGCAAGACTGGAGAGTAAGAATTATTAGTTTTAAAGGGATCCCATGGTGTTGAGACTTGTATGGCTTAATATAACATAAATGATGTCTCTTACTGAATTATGTGGTAGAAAACCCATGAAAGATCTACGTTATTTAAAAAATCGATTTTATATTTGGACCATGGGCGGCGCCATTTTGTTTGCGTTCTAGGTTGATGACGTAGAGTGGTTGAACTCCTCAATCAGCTGGCGTTACCCGTTGCTATTTTTACCACAACGCAACTCGAAAATTGTTTCAGAGTTAAACAAAACAAATGAATTGCTTTGTAATTGTACTTAAAACACACTCAAACATACATGTGCACACAAACTCACCTACACAAGTCACAAACAGATCGGCGGGCGCGCACACACACACCTGACTGCTCTGTCTCAATCGCATGCATCATCACCAAAACATCCTGCCTCTCTTCCTCACGTTACTTTATCCCATCGTCCTACCTAGATATTTCCCTCTGCTGGTCACATTAGGCATTATAGTTAATCTACTATCAACAGTCTATCTGGGGAACAGGATGTGTTGAACAGGATATACACAGGGAATAGATTGAGGGTTATGTATGCGCGCGCAGTGCGTGCGTGTGTGTGTGTGTGTTCGCGCCGATCTGTTGGGTTGTGTGTGTGTTCGCGCCGATCTGTTGGTGTGTGTGTGTGTTGCTGTGTTCGCGCCGATCTGTTGGGGTGTGTGTGAGTCTGTGTGAGAGAGAGAGTTTGTGTGCACATGTATGTTTGAGTGCGTGAAGTCGGACAGCTGTTTGTAAATCGGCTTTACTCGTTATTGCGGTGGAACGTGAGACTGAATGACTGCACTCGAACATGTCCACTATGGTGTCGGACAACACTACAAATGTCCGTCCCTTCAAATAATGCCCTATTTAAGGGTATAGGGTCGATTTCAGATTCAGCCCCTGTCGTGGAGACTGAGCAGCCCAACATCTCGATTGAGACAGAGCCTGTCGTGTGCGCGCCCGCCGATCTGTTTGTGACTTGTGTAGGTGAGTTTGTGTGCACATGTATGTTTGAGTGTGTTTTAAGTATAATTACAAAGGAATTCATTGGTTTTGTTTAACTCTGAAACAATTTTCGAGTTGCGTTGTGGTAAAAATAGCTACGGGTAATGCCAGCTGATTGAGGAGTTCAACCACTCTACGTCATCAACCTAGAACGCAAACAAAATGGCGCCGCCCATGGTCCAAATATAAAATCGATTTTTAAAATAACGTAGATCTTTCATGGGTTTTCTACTACATAATTCAGTAAGAGACATCATTTATGTTATATTAAGCCATACAAGTCTCAACACCATGGGATCCCTTTAACTATCCACAGTATTTCAGCTTATGTATGTTGAATGTGTAGTAAAATAAATAGTCTAAAATCATTTACTTTAGACTGGAGTGAGGTGAAAACAGAACAAAGTTGTTTGTTAGCTAGCTGATCATTTTATTAAATTGTATATGGCAGAAAATGTGGCTATTTGTTAACTGTTAATGCTATTTCTAATATTGATATGATTATATACCAAAACAATTCAACCTGTTGGAACAAAAGAAACATCAAGATAAGAGTTCATACATAATATGAGATATAAACATAAGATAATAAAAAATGATTGTTTCGTTACATTTTTTCTTTAAAAAAAGGTGTGTGTGTGTGTGTGTGTGTGTGTGTGTGTGTGTGTGTGTGTGTGTGTGTGTGTGTGTGTGTGTGTGTGTGTGTGTGTGTGTGTGTGTGTAGGTCTGTCGGCCACCACCAAAGACCATTTTTGACCCAGGAAAAACCCTGCACATGTGAGATATTTGTTAAATCAAACTGTAGTTAATCAAAAAATGCAAGTACAGGGTTTCTTTTCCTTCTTGTTGCACAATAAAGCTGCACAATAACATTTTCAATTTGTAAATGAAAAATATGTACATATGTAAAATAATTTGCTTAAGCAGAATACTAATGCATATCTGTATGATACATATTCCACCTCCTGTTATTCACATTCATTTAAGACATAATGGACTGTGTCTGAGATTAATACCTCATCCAGATTAGCATTCTTAGGGAACTTTGAGTTTTAAAATGGGATTGAGCACTTTTCACAAAACAAAACACAAAACTCTTTCAGTGTCAGTTTGGTGTTTGTGTCCACAGACTGTAAACAATATGGACATGTCGTCTTCAGTGCCTTCCATTGACGAAAAGTTAAGTGTTATTTACTTATAGAAGAAAAAGATTAATTCCCACAAAGCTGCAATGCCTTTTGATTATTTGATCAAAACTTCTCTCATCGTACACTTACACACCCACACATACGAGAGAAGTGCCAATCATATGCATATTCCACTTTTTATCATAAGTGTGGGGACATGCATTGGTCTCGGTCTTGACTCGGTCTCGGCCTGTCTTGGTCTTGGTCTTGACTCGGTCTCAGCCCTTCAAAGTCTTGGTCTTGTCTTGGTCTCGGCCCTTCAAAGTCTTGGTCTTGTCTTGGTCTCGGTTTAGGTGGTCTTGACTACAACACTAGCGCAATTATCATCAACACGCATAACGTTGATCCTGTCTGTGGTGAAAGAACCAAAGCTAGATCGATTGGTCACTGTTAAACAATTCCAGAAATTGTTAGGCCTCAAGGCAGCTGCGTCCAACGTGATACCCTTTGGCCTGTTGAACATGAGGCCATTGCAGTGGTGGCTCAGAACCAAGGGGGGAACCCGCTTCGCACGATCAAAGTCACGTGGCGATGCCTTTGTGCTCTGGTCATGTGGAAAGATCCTCGGTTTCTGTCCCAGCGACCTGTGTTAGGAGCTCATGTTCATCGTGTCACGCTAACGGCAGATGCATCTCTCACGGGTTGGGGGGCGACCATGAGTGGTCGCTCGTCCCAAGGTCTATGGCAGGAACATCAGCGCTTATGGCACATAAATCGGCTGGAGATGCTGGCTGTGTTTCTGGCTTTGAAACACTTCCTGCCAGACCTCAGGGGCCACTATGTATTGGTCAGGTCAGACAACACATCGGTGGTCACCTATATAAATCATCAGGGGGGTCTGAGGTCTCGCCCCTTGTACAAGCTGGCACGTCAGATCCTCCTGTGGGCCCAAGGGAAACTGCGTTCCATCAGGGCAGTTTATATCCCGGGGGTCCTGAACCAGGAAGCAGACATACTGTCGAGGCAGGGGCCGAGGCCCAGGGAATGGAGGCTCCACCCTGAGGTGATAGAGCTCCTGTGGAGAAAGTATGGAAAAGCAGAGATACATCTGTTTGCTTCGGCAGAGAACTCTCACTGCCCTCAGTGGTTCTCTCTGTTGCACCCAGCCCCACTGGGGCTGGATGCCATGGTACAGGAGTGGCCGAGGCTGCCCATGTACGCTTTTCCCCCGATTGCTCTGCTTCCGGGACTTCTGGAGAGGGTGCGCCAGGACGGGTCCGTCTGTTGCTAGTGGCTCCGTACTGGCTGACCAGAGTATGGTTTTCGGACCTGATATCCCTCCTGGAAGGCTCTCCGATGGAGATTCCGAACAGGAGGGACCGTCTCTCTCAAGCAGGTGGGGTGTTCCTTCATCCCCACCCGGAGTTATGGAAACTTTGGGCTTGGCCTCTGAGGGGGCCCAGCTCATAGAGGCAGGTCTCTCAGCTGAGGTCGTTGAGACCATTCTTCACTCCAGAGCTCCATCCAAGAGGAAATTCTATGCACTAAAGTGGAGATTGTTCTCTGCTTGGTGCAGAGCTCGCCAGTTGGACCCAGTTAACTGCCCGGTTGGTACAGTGCTGGAGTTCCTGCAGGAGAGGTTCTCGGCATGGTTGACCCCCTCCACAATAAAGGTGTACGTGGTGGCCCTAGCTGCTTTCCACACTCCTTTGGGTGGGGTTTCTTTGGGAAGACACCTGTTAGTTACTCGTTTCCTTCGTGGTACCTTAAGGCTAAGGCCAGTAGTTCATTCGAGGGTCCCGGCCTGGGATTTGGCCACTGTGCTCCAGGGCCTATCTGTGGCCCCTTTCGAGCCTATAGAGGAGGTTTTGGACAATTTCTGACACTTAAGACTATCTTCCTTTTGGCTATTTCATCTCTTAAAAGAATCGGAGACATTCAGTCCCTCTCGGTGGGGCCCTCATGTTTAGAATTCGCACCTGGGATTGTGAAGGCTTTTCTTCATTCTAGACCAGGTTACATCCCTAAGGTTCCTACTGGCCCTAGGGGTCCTATCACTCTACAGGCCTTCTGTCCTCCTTCCTTCATGATGTCAGACCAAGAGAAGCTTAATCTGCTTTGCCCAGTTAGGGCACTAGATGCCTATGTCCACAGAGCTGCCCTGTGGACATGGGCACTAGATGCCTATGTCCACAGAGCTGCCCTGTGGAGAAAGACCGATCACTTACTTCAGGCTTCCCGAAGCTAGTTTCTGTTTGTGTTCACGGGTGCTTTATAGTTTCCGGGTCTATGATGTCACCCGCCTATGATGTTCCGTCTTCAGATTGGACTGATTCGACACGCGCTTCATGACGCAATCACGCAGAGGCGTTCTCAAAGCGTTTCGACGCAGCGTCTCGATCCCTCTTCAACTAAGGCTACATACGTAACCGAGACATTAAATAATTGTGTAAATACAAATAATTATTAATAAAAATATAAATATAAAAAAACATTACTAACAAAAGAAAAAACACATTTGAGTCTTTAAAAAAAAACTAGTGTGTGTAACTTAAAAATGAGAAGATTAAAGCCTTTTGTTTAAGGACAAAGGTGAGAAACAATGAGCTACTGGTATATAGAATAACCCGAAGGTGGGAGTGTAGCCTTATTTAGTAACCAGGTTGGATATGTCCTAGGGAACACTGTTTTGAAGATAAAACTATCGTTGTTATTGCAAAACAGTGTTTTCAGACAGTGAAATAAAAACAATGTTCTCCCACTGTTTAGATTTTGTGTCTGTCATTCCCCTCCCCCTTCCCTCTCCCTCTCTCAGGATCACTCTATGTTTGTGTGTGTGTTTGTGGAGGGGGTCTCTCTCACTGTCTGTGTGTCACCTTGTCTCGTTTTTTCATAATTTAACCCTTTCATATCATAGGCTATCACAAATATCTATCACTTTATTGTGAAAAATAAGTAAAAAACTAAATAATATATTATATCTTTAATAAATACTGGTCTTCTGAACTTACAAAATTTTGAGTTGCAAAAAATACATTTGCACATAATTGAAAGTGACCTATTATATCCTAATACATTTAATTGTTTTCTATAACATGGACTTTAAAGAAGGTCATGTGCTGTGTTTGCAAATATCATGTATGACATGTCTTTAAACAAATTATTTATTGATAGAATTCAAATGGATAAAAAAAAATTATATCACATGATTTTATAAAAGTGACTGTTTATAATAAACTTCCATAAATTATATGCACGCATATTATTCTTACCTGACACTGATGTTAAAAATCATTCTTGCAGTTTCTGTGATTTGGCTTAATTTATATTTTTATTTTTATTTAAAAAATATATTGGATGCCACACATATTGAAATAAAAACAAGCATGCTTTTTGCTGCATAAGACTGGTGAACAAACAGAAGCTACGGTAGGTCAAAAACACATAAAGAGAAGTGTAAGGATAATACAACATCAGCATTTGGACTGTATTCTGGACTCATTTTGAAATTGACATTTGACGTCATCTGACATAAAATCAATGAATAAAATGTAATTGATGTCATAGATGTGACTGTTGTGGTTCCTGGTCATAGCTGCACCAGCTGTTACAGTTAATACGGTGAATTCAAATGACTTTGACATAGTCCTTTTATTTTTTCAATGTTGTTTTCTATTTTTTAGTTGTTTTCTATGTCCGCGGGTTGAAGCGAGTTCCGCGGTTATATATTATGTGATATATAGACCCATGAGTGTGAATTTTAGCAGGCAACCTTGCCAAAATAACACACATTTTACCACCCAAATGCCATTTTTTCCCTGGAGAACCCCCCGAGAAGCTATTGTTTAGGGCTAGTAGTTGGTGGGTTTTGTTGTAAAAACTTGGCAACCCCATCTGCACGCGTGCTGAAATCAGGCTGGAATACACAATCTTTGCCGGTGATGTAAAAAAATAAAATAATTTAATGATACACAGAGTACTTACCCAAAATGATCATCATTTCTGAGAGAAATTGTGAAGGTGAATGCATATACAAGCAAGCTCTCCGTTTAGGATTCAAACAAATATAATCCAAGCCCCTTTGATGACGTGCATGATTACGTTACTGTTTATTATCTGTCCGTCATCGGCTAAAGCCCACCCTGATGATTTCATTGGTCCAAACAGTTTCTGTTTCTGGGATAATTACTCCTCTATGGAGCAAGGCCAGACCGAACTGCCCGACCTAAAAAATTTGTGGGCGGGGCTAAGGTCGGCTGGCATCCAGGTTATATATATTTTACATTCCAGTACAAATAAAGTAACACAAATAGATATTTTAATGGTATAATATTGATTAGATAATCTATAAAAATGAATTCAAAATAGAAAAAAATGGCTAATGAGCCAATAAGTGTTCCTCTTCCACCATCTACTGGCTATAGTGGTAATTTATTTTTTCTTCTTAATTTTATTTTTATGTTGTTAACGTCCTAATGTTATTTTGATACTTGAAGCATACACAACAGGCGAATATAAAGGAATTATGCTAGCATACAAATAATTTACTCAAGAAAGTAGTTTTAAATACTGTTTAAAGGTGTTATGAACTAGCCGTTTTTCGTTTTTTTATACTGAGGTCAACTAATTAAGTTTGTTTGGTTTTTACATCCAAAAACATCATAACTAATAAGTAATAGGCTATTTTCTACACTGGTTTTGAGGCTCTCTTCCAAAAGCTGGGTTTTGATGGGCGTGATGTACTGGAGACTTGGAAGTAAACTCCCACAGCTAGGATTGGATACAATAGCATATTTAATGAGCTTAAGCTCCCCTGTCAGTTCACATGATGGAGAGGAGAGATTGAGGGAGAAGCGTCAACCAGAATGGGGGTTTCGCTTAGAAGCCTATCAACTTCGAGATCTAGAAAACGGCCAATGGCAGTGCCAATGCCATGAGCATGCAAGATTTGCATGCGTAATTCCGCCTACCTACGTGAGTATATAAGGAAGTAGCTGGCATGATCGCATTATGTTTACCTGCTGAGGAGCCAAGGCTGAACTCCCGGCCATTCCAGCGGTACAGCGGATGTGGCAGAGGGACGTTACGTCTCCATTCCCTCCTCAGGGAACGAGGGTTACATACGTAACCAAGACGTTCCCCTTCGTTCATTCACTCCGAGTAACGTCAGTCCCAAGTTGGTCACAATTTAACCGCAATTTGGTCCCAATTTAATCACGCCACTCGGATGTCTTCCAGTGCCCTGTGTAGTCCTCTGGTGTAAGACTAGTATGGCCGAAGGTGGAGAGTGGAGTGTGCCCTAACCCCAAGGGGGCATGGGTGCCCCTGCTGCTGGTATGCCAAAACAATGGTGTCCACTATCCAGTGAGACAACCTTTGCTTTGAGAGAGCCTTCTCTTTCAGCTTCCCACCATAAGAGACAAAGAGCTGGTCTGAGGTCCTGAAACACCGCGTCCTGTCTACGTAAGCGCTTAGAGCACGTACTGGACAGAGCAGTGCCAAGGCTTGGTCTGCCTCCTCCAAGGGCAGCGCTTGCAGGTTCACCACCTGGTCTCTGAACGGAGTCACCCGGCCCAAATTCCAGGCACGCTTCGTCAACTAAAAATGCCTGCAGGTCCCCTACCCTCTTGATGGAAGCCAATGCCGTCAGGAGCGCTGTCTTCATGCACGGTTCAGGATCCCCGGGATATGGACAACACGAAGGGACCTCAGGCGCTTCTGACTTCATAAAACGAGATGGCGGGCAAGTTGGGACATGCGGTGGGAGCGTAGACCGCCCTGGTGGTTGATGTACGCTACAACGGCTGTGTTGTCCGACCTGACTAGTACATGTTGACCCTTCAGCAATGCCCGGAAGTGGTGCAGAGTGAACCGGACTGCCAGCAACTCGAGGCAATTGACATGCAGGCGACGCTGGAGTGCTGTCCAGCAGCATTGCACATGGCACACCAACTCGTATTGGAGGCATCTGTTGACATAAAAACATGCCTGGAAACTTGTTCTAAGGGTATACCGGCCTGTAGAAGGCTGAGGTTCGACCATTGGGTGAGTGTCTGTCTGTCTGCAGGCTCAAGTCACTGGGACCCTGAGCATGCCAGACTGCCATGCCCATCTCGGGACTCGATCGCGAAGCCAGTGCTGAAGCGGTCTCATATGAAGCAATCTGAGCGGTGTCACCACGGCTGCAGATGCCATATGCCCGAGCCTCTGAAATAGTTTCAGTGGAACCGCACTCTTGCACTTGATTTGACGGAGGCAAGGCAGCAGTGACTGCACACGCTCGCCTATGGTGGCGAAATCCTACATAGCTGCGGGGCAGGCCGCTGCTTCTCTGCATGTCATGGCAACTCTCCAGGCCTACCAGGCCAAGTTGCTGTGCGACATGCACAAGGGTGAAGCTAACCCAGGGCTCAGAGATGAACTGTGTGCCGCGACCTACCTTGCCCTCCGGGCAACGAAGGTTAACGCACGCTTCCTGGGCCAGGTGATGTCCACAGCTGTGGTCCAGGAGAGACATCTGTGGCTCAACCTGGCCGATATGCGGGACGCCGAGCGAACACGTTTCAGCAATGCCCCCATATCCCAGGCTGGGCTATCTATTGGTCGCGGTGACCATCAGGCTCGGCTACGCGATTTAGTTCGTGTGGGCTCCTCCCTGCTTCTGAGATGTCTGCTTCACCATGGTGAGGCCAATGCCCCTGTCATGCATGAGAAGATCGCCCTGCTGGTGAAGGACGTGATTGAGCCTGTCCCTCCAGCCGAGATGAAGTCTGGTTTATAGAGCCCTTACTTAATTGTACACAAGAAAACTGGTGGGTTACGACCAATCCTGGACTTTCGCGTCCTTAACCGATCTCTTCACAGGCTTCCGTTCAGGATGTTGACTGCTGACCTTTTCGAATAAGTTCGTCCGGCAGATTTGTTTGCAGCGGTTGATCTGAAGGATGCATACTTCCATGTGTCCATCCTTCCGCATTCAAAGGACAGGCATATCAGTATGCAATGCTCCCATTCAGGCTAGCTCTGTCCCCTCGCATCTTTACGAAGATTGTCGAGGCAGACCTTGCACCACTCAGGCAGCAAGGGGTTTGTATCCTGAACTACCTCGACGACTGGCCCATTCTGGGCCACTCTCAGTGGGTGTGCAAAAACAGAGACCTGGTTCTCCACCACGTTGCCCGTTTGGGCCTTCGGGTCAACTGACCAGGTTCTGCGGCACTGGCCAAAACGTGATTGGTTGGAACGAGAATGTTCTGTGATTGGTCAGAACAATATGGCCGTCTGAATGGCCTAAGTAGACAGTGGGTGGAGTCTACTATTTGTGGATTTGTGTGAGTCTAGACCAGTGGTTCTCAACCTTTTTTCAGTGATGTACCCCCTGTTAAATGTTTTCTCAGCCAAGTACCCCCTAACCAACGCAAAGCATTTTTGGTTGAAAAAAATAATAATTTCAAACAGAGCACTGTGCCATCAGTTTCGGATTTATTAAACTTTGGAACACATGTAAAAAATTAAAACAAAAAATTCACAAAAAAGTTTAGTTTGTTTTATTATTTAGTTTTTCAGGAACAGTAAATTCATTATAATTGTTCTGCCTATTATCTGGTCATGGTGTATGAGCTCCACCCCCTAGTGGACATTTTCGCTATTGCAGTTTTTTTATTTTCTGCACACAAGCAGTCACAGTGTTGATTTAGTGGTTCGGCACAGGTTCAACGTGCAGCAACGATTTCAATACAGAGCATAACAGTCTTCACCTTGGAGAAAGATATGCCTGTAAGTTTATTTGCTATTTGTAAAGATATTTTAAAGTATTATGTAGTCACATAGCTAATATTTCCTATTGAAAATAAGTTTGTGATCAATATGAAAATGTCGGGAAGTTTTCTATAATGTTACTGTCACAGTGTCTAGGTTGTGTTTCCTGGGTATCCACTAGATGTCCTCCTTCCCTACGGTGTCTGTCACCTCATTTCCCACGGTCTCTCTCTAATCATTGCACTCAGCTGTCACTGGTCAGTAATTATTGCACTCAGTTAATTCCCCATTAGTGTTTGTCTCTCTGTGTGTATGTATACCGGTCTGTCTTAATATGTGGCACGGAGTCCTTGTTTGATATTCACGTCCGTCTCTAGTCTTGTTCTCGCTTTGTGTCCTGTTCAGTTTATGTTCTGGATTGATGTTTTGGTTTTGACCCCTGCATGGACTGTTTTCCCTTTTAGATTTACCCTGAATAAATGACATAACTGCACTTGGATCTCTCATCGTGTCTTTCTGTATCCCAGCCGTGACAGTTACGCACGTGCAGATTGTAGCGCACACGTTTATATTATATCCAACAAATTAATGTACATGTTGTAATTTAATTTCTTGTTTTTTGTATTTCAGTTTTACAAAAGGATCACACAAGTAAACATTTTGAAAAGGATAAACTGCTTTGTGTGTGTTTGTAAGATAGCTGTCTGGCTTCTTGGTGGCAGGGAGGCAACCGCTGTGATCAAGCTCTTCTCCAGGCACAGTCTGTTTCTCTGCTTTGTTTTGATCACAGTCATTGCAGAGAAAGAGGCCTCACATGAATATGTGGATGCAAAGGGTAGTAGCTGCTCCAAAGCTTTCTGTCCCAGGTCAGGGTGCTCCTGCTTCACACACACCCAAAACTTTGAAAGTGTGAACATGGCAAACTTCATCTGGAGGCCACGATCCGATGACACTTCTGAGAGTTTTTCCTGATAGATGACAGAGAGTTGACTTCTGTTTGCTTTGGACAAGAGAAATGGGTTTCTCACCCAATCCAGCTGTGCAGATTTCTCCTCCATGTCAAGAAAGTAGGAATGAAAATCCTGAATCAACTTGATCAAATGTCCCACTATGACCAACTTGACTGGAGCTCTGGCAACATCCTCGCTAGAGAGAAAATTATCCAGCTGAGGAAAGCAGGTGAAATCCTCCTGTGCACAGGCCATTCTCCACAGCTCTGCTTTCTTCAGGAAGCCACCCACCTTGTCATACAGGTTTAAAATGCTTTTGTCCTGCAGAGACATATTCAGTTTGTTCAATTTGCTGAATATATCTGCCAGATTGCACAGCTTTGCAAGCCAGTCTGTGTCCTGGAACAAGGTGGCATGGGGAGATCTGGAGGAAGGCGTGTACTTACCGGATCCTAATTCCAACAGCCGGTTGAGTATTCTCCATCGAGAGAGCCAGCATACTTCTGTGTGCAGAAGCAGTTGTGTGTGTTCAGCTCCCATATTTTCGCAGATGCGGTGAAACAGACCTGCATTAAGTGGCCATAACTTAATAAAGTTCATCACTCTGATGCTGCTGTTCAAAACGTTGTGTAATATAGGGCTCATTTTCTTGGACGCCAATGCCTCTCTGTGTATGACACAGTGAGTCCACATCACAATGGGATTTCTTTTTTTTAATGCGCGCTATTCGTTTTTTTGCACTGCCTGTCATTGATGCTGCCGCGTCTGTACAGATGTTGCTGCAGGATTTACAGCTCAAACCGTTTTCACAGAAAGTGGCATTAACAACATTAAATATTTCCTCTCCTGTTGTTTTCCCCTCCAAACTTTTGCAGAATAGTATGTGCTCATAAATGTTGTCAGTATCAACTGAGGTACTCGCAATAGCAACAAGTTGTGCATTCCCACTGACATCTGTGGATTCATCCAGCTGGAGTGAAAAGGAGTCACTAAGTTTTCCCACAACTTGCTCAACAATGTCTGTTCCCATAGCATCTACTCTGCGGAAAATAGTGTCATTTGACAAAGGCACGGTCTTTAATTTCTCCGCTGCGTTTTTGTCCAGCATAGTCTCAGCCAGCACTACAGCCGCTGGAAGGAGGAGGTCTTCAGCGATTGTGAATGGCTTCTTGGCCTTCGCTACGAGCAAAGACACTGCAAAAGAGGCCTCCAGGGCTTTGGCTGATGTTGTGGATGCCTTTCGCATTGTGTCTTGAGATGATCTGAATTCTGACAGTTTCCTCTTAAAAAACTCTGTGGCTTACCAACGTGACATACATGTTTTGTCTTAAGATGATGTTGTGCTGGATTCATGCTGCTGTTAGCTAATTTCTCCCCACAGAAAAAAAACAGTGCCTTGGGTGGATTGCAACTTGTGGACGTAAATCCAATTAAAACATAATCTTCTATATACAGCCGGAATTTTGCCGGCTCTGGTTTGGCCTTCTTCGCCACTTGACTCTCTGTATTTTCAAAAGAACTGCTGCTACGCTTCAACCACCACTCCATCATTAATCCAAGTGAATGACAGTTAATGACAGGCGGCAAATGACAGGTTGGATCAAACCATCCTGGGGGAGACCTCGGGTGGGGTCTTAAGGATAATGAATTTGAAAAGCATACTACTGAATATAAAATTTATTTGATGAACTTATATTTTACTGAAATATTTATTAAATAATTATTTTCAAAGGATTTTTGCATGGATTTGCTTTTGCATTTGCTTTTATAAATATATTTATATTTTAAAATCTTACCTTTCTGGCCAACGAATACGCCGCTGTTACTGATGGATATTTTTCTTTATGACAGTGAATATAACTCACAATAGCCTACTCCGTCTTTTTTAACCATACTGATAAGTGCAAGGCGTAATTAATCTGACTACTATTTGTGTACACTCACAATATAAAGGCTGATGATTCAGGGAACGGATTATTTTGCATGCACTTAATTTTGAAAATGTATTTTGTTTATTAAATTCAATGTCTTCAATGTTAAAAGTATTTACAAATTCAGTTCAGATTCCTAACAATCGAAATTCCAAGCCAAAATAACTAAATGAAAAAAGAAAAAGAAAAAAGTTTTGCAACCGTTTTTGCAAATGCGTTTGACCCATTCATAATTTAAGCATCAGAATGTGCGCACTGCGCAGTTCAGTTACAGTTGAACTTCTTGAACCATATGCATGTGTGTTTGGGAATGGGGCATTTGCAGCAGATATATGCTGCCCATCATAAATCAAAACACATCTCGGAGGAGAACACTGGTCAGAATGACGATATTATAGTCTGTATTTGTAATACACGTTTCAGCTGCGAGATCAGCAAGACAAACTCTGCCAGAATGGACGGCAGAGTTCTCCCGCTCCCGCTCTCCCGCTCTCCATATGCACTGCTTCTGTCCTGTCAACCATAGTCAACTGATTGCTTGCGCGTGCAATGGGACATTTGAGTGGTCACAAAGCGTGTTCACGACCGGCTTTGACCGTTCTAAAATGGTGGACGGCTAACATAAAGCGGCCCATAGAAGTCCCCCTGGAGTATCTTCACCTACCCCCAGGGGTATGCGTACCCTCATTTGAGAACCAGTGGTCTAGACCATAGACGGTAAAAAAATATGGTCTAGTGTCCGTGACGTCACCCATAGGATTCTGAAGTGCAGTTTTGAAGCGCAAAGTAGAGAGAAGTTGGCCGTTGCCATCTTGACAGCACGTGATGCCCGGATAACAGAACATGGGCAAAGAGGCGGGACGGCATCCGAGATGTAGGTGTGTTTGTTTCTTCAGTAAAACACAAATGAAAATTTTTAACTTCAACCGTTGCTCGTATAATGCAAGTAAATGGGGTGTTTTCTATGTGAGCCACTATGAGAGTAAAAAACAAATAGACATACAAATCCATATTAAACCCTGTGGCTCGTGGCAAAATATTGATGTCCAAAGACATGAAATGATCGGTTTCTCCGAGAAACTGAACAGTTTTTATGGTATTTTTTTTTAAACTCATATCAGACGAATCTCATCCAGTATTCCCAATGCCATTACTTCCACCGAAGAAGGTCAAAATAACGGCACAATCGTAATTATGTGGGTACCAGGCTTGTGCACAATTCAGAATTGAATTGAGAATGTCTTTTAAATTCCAATTCAATTATTGAATTGGATTGAATTCTCTAATTTGAATTGATGTCAAAAACAGTATATAGAATTACAATTTGAATTTGAATTAAAGGAAGTGGAACTGAAATTCAATAAAAATTCAAAGAAATTCATATACATGATCATCTTGCCATAGCAGCTTGTTCTGCACCTGTTGAGGGAATCTTTAGGAAAGATCTTCAGACCAGAACGGTGCAGACTTAATAATAAACATTTGAGGAGTGATTGAGAATTAGATAAATCAGTGTTGCTCTGTGAGTTTTTCATTGGAATTAATGATAATTGTATTTACAACAATTTTGTGTTATTTGATTACATAGAAATGAAAATAACATTGAAACAAAACTAATTAAACATCATTGAGGGGGTAAATCATTAAAATTTTCAGTTTTATTTAGAGACACCATTGTTATTTCCATCATGCTTTGCATATGGCTGGAAATGGAGATTAATATTGAAATTAAGTTTTGTTTAATGTGTTTTTAAGTGAAGGGAAACATCTGTTAATGTATAATGTTTATTTAAGGTTGACATTTAAATAATTTCTGTTATGTTGAAGTTTTGACCATTACCATTGTGCAGAAGAGTAGCGCTTATGGTTAGGTTGTGATGTGAATAAATGAAAGTATTATTATTATTATTATGATTATGAAGAAGAAGAATGTTGCTTTGTTCAATGAGCAATAACTTTGCTAATGCTATTGCAATAACACATTTCTTTCTTCTTGTGCCAACATTAAACAGACTATCCATTTAATAACATAACCGAAAGTCAAATATAAACAGGTAATTTCCATTTACTCTCCGGGCTGCAGCTATTTACCAGCGCTGCCACACGCTCTCCGAAGAAAAAAAATGCAGATTTTGCAAAGCATAGCATACGTACATACATAAGAAACACAACATAACATAACACAGCACACGTGGTCACGTGATGGAATTTTTTGTTTGGATTGGGTAAGGGAGGAAGGGAGGGAAGAGGCAGACGGATGGAGGAGGGGATGGGATCGGGGTGGGTGTGTATGGTGCGAGTAAGAGTCTGAGTTTGTGTTGTGAGAATGTTAGCCATAACTTAAGATGTTTACAGTTCAGTTCTGTGGCTTGCCCTTGAAGGGAGATAAGGCAGTGCACGGGGAACGATAGCAGACCCAGCTGTCAAGCTGACCTCCCAACCGAGAGAAAGGGAGAAGGTGGGGGGTGAAGGGTGAAATGAAGCAATTTTAATCCATTTTAGTTGATCTTCGGTAATTTGTCCGGATCGTAATCAATCAGTCCCTGATCCTCAGCGTTCCTGGCGTACGTCCGGCTCATGGAGTGACTTGGACATTTCGTCCAATTTCATACCCAGACCGGTCATAATCCGTAGAAGTTCACCAGTCTGTCCTCCGATGGTGTCCACTCTTTTCTGTGTTTCCACAGTCCGAGCTGAGACGTAACGGTTCAGTTCATCGGTCTGTGTCACTCTCCGATCTAATACCTTCAGTCGGTCACTCACACCCCGAAGCACCCTATAATTTCGGCAGACAGCGGCTGGGTGAATTTGCAGGCAGCTGTCTTACAAATCTTCCGATATGTCAGGGCAGTCCCAAGGCCGAGAAATAGGAACCCCGCTATCAAAAATACAAATATGAATATATCCTCTGCATCCTCCACGGACAGGGCTTCCAGGCACAGGACTTGCCAGTTGTTCCAGGCGTCCCGCATGTAGCCCGCAGTGAAGGTCCCGTCCGGGCAGATGGGTTCTCCCGGAGCACCCTTCCTTTGTGGGAAAATCTTGTCAATTGCGCTGAGTGACCAGTTAATCAATTCCATTTCCAGTATTTTCAGGAGTCCAGCAAGCAGGGGGTCAGAGAAAAAAAAAGTTGAACAGGACAAAAAACAAGAGCAAACGCAAGAGCGGAGCGGGAGCAGTGGGAAAACACGTCTGCTCTGAATGAGATCAGGAAGTGGAATTGAATGAGATCAGGGCATGATGGGGAAAAATAAACCTTGGGAGAAACCAGACTCAGTCGGGGTGCCAGTTCTCCTCTGGCCTATTAACACACCGTGTATGATTATTATTCTGGCAACCTCATATGGTCAGAAATCATATTAGATCGGAATATTCAAAATTTCAGGGTATCACGGAAGAGACGGGTTTATTTATGATGGGGCGTCGATTACACAAGAGTATGAATACATAAAAGATCGGAGTTATTGCGCCTGAGACGGGTTTTTGAGCATGACGTGCCGGTGAGGCAAATTCGGAGGAGACACCAATTGACACGGCTCAGCAGACACTCCAGGATGCGTTGGTCATGTCCAGGCAGGTCCACCATCCGATCCGGACAGGGTCCAGATCCGGGATAAACCTCTGGAAAAACAGAGAGACTAACATAGTGTGGATGCCACTCTTTTTATGATGTAACGAGTACATCAGGTGTTATGGGAAGTGTTCCCGGTTCCGGCTGACCTAGTTAATGCAGCCTAACAGTCAGTCAATTGATTTGAATAATGAAAGTTATTCAATGAAAGTTTGAAAAATGAAAGTTCCCTATATCGAGGGAACTCAACACTGCGTCGTCGAGTAACGACACTCTGGGAACGCCCCCAGCGTGACGGCTCTGAAGTATGTATGAAATCAGCCACCAATCCGATTGGTGCAACGTCATGACGTAACCGGCGACGGCGTACGTGGAAGCTATAAGAAGGCGCCGCCCCAAACAACAGACAGTCTTTGCTCTTCAGCGAGGCGCTCTGTGTGAATATTGTTTAAAATTAGGAGGTGTGTTCATCCGTGCCCGCGCTTCATTACGGGCTCGGACACACACCAGCTGTGTGTGCAGTGTCTCGGAGCGCAGCACGCTCAGGCGGCGCTTGAGGGTGCCGCCTGCAGCGAGTGTGAGAAGCTGCCGCTCCGGGTGCTGCGCTCACGGCTGGCCGTTTTCACCGAAGGCGGCCAGGCTCGCGAGCCCCGTGGTTCTGGTCCCGCGTCTGTCGAGGCAGCGCGGCGGCGTAGATCCTGGGGCTCACAACTGGATCTCGCGACGGGAGGCGGGCATGCTGAGGCAACTTCCCAATCCTCGTCCGATGATTCAGACGCTCTTCCGCCTCGTGAGGAAGCCCGCGCTGCGGCTTCTTCCCACGAGGTCGATAACCCAGTGCTGATGCTGTCTGATTCCGAGGGGTCAGATCAGTTCAGCCTGGAGGCGGGCGGAGTGCAGGTGAATTCACCTCTTCACTCTCCCGCTCAAGAAGAGCTCGTGGACGTGCTGACATGTGCTGTGGCCAAACTCAGTATCAACTGGCCACAGGAAGAGGTGGAAGTCCAGCCTGTGAGCAGGTTGGATGGACACTTCTTCAAAAAGCGTGTTCAGCCGCCACGCAGGGGCTTGCCGTTTTTCCCAGATTTGCACAACGAGTTGTGCAAATCCTGGGGAAAACCGTACTCGTCGCGCCTATCGACACCCCCAGTTCTCGACTTCGGGTGTGTTGTGGGCGCGGCTGAGGCTGGCTATGGGACGCTGCCTCGCGTCGAGGAGGCGTTAGCGAGCTATCTGTCTCCCGAGGCAGCAGCGTCCCTGAAAGCCCCTGTCCTGCCCACCGAGCCATGCAGGGACACTGTAGCAAAGTTCGTATAGAAGGAAGGAAGAGGACACGGGGGTCGGCAGGACTGTTGATGCTCTTTTATTATAGTAACTTAAATCACACTCAGGCGTGTGTTGGCAGTCAAAACTCATGAACAATAAACACTTCCGGTTCACAGCACTTCCGGCTTCCGGGTCAGGTTCAGTCTCTTTGTGGGTCGCATCAACAGTCCGACTCTCTCTCTCCCTGGTCTCTGGTTCCGCTGGTGTTTTATCCCGTCTCCGCGCTCATTACTGGAACAAGAGACAGGTGTTATTAATCTGCGTCCAACCCACTCACTTACCGCTCGTCCCGCGGCTCTCTCTCCCGCTGCAGACCTCGCTGAACCACGCCCCCCTTGCCACATACCCCCACCGCCCGACTCAGGCCGGGGAGCCGTCCGGCCTGCAGCCCCCCCCCCCCCCCCATTTCTGGAGAGGAAATCGGCCACAGCCATCTGAGCACCCGGCCTGTGGACCACCTTGAATTTAAACGGCTGAAGAGCTAGATACCAACGGGTGATCCACGCGTTGGTATCCTTCATGCGGTGGAGCCATTGGAGAGGAGCGTGGTCCGAACAGAGGGTGAACTCCCGCCCCAGGAGGTAATAGCGGAGAGTGAGAACGGCCCATCTGATGGCCAAACACTCCTTCTCTATGGTGCTGTACTTAGCTTCCCTCTTGGAGAGCTTACGGCTAATGTACAGCACCGGCCGCTCCCCCCCCCTCCACCTCCTGGGCCAGGACTGCGCCCAGCCCCCTGTCCGACGCGTCAGTCTGCAACAAGAAAGGGAGAGAAAAGTCAGGGGAGTGTAAAAGCGGCCCGCCACATAGAGCAGCCTTCACTTGGGTAAAAGCCTGTTGACACGGCTCCGTCCACTGGACCGTATCTGGTAGCCCCTTTCTAGTAAGATCAGTCAAAGGGCTGGTGAGGTCCGAATAATTTGGTATAAACCGTCTATAATATCCCGCCAGCCCCAAAAACTGTCTTACCTCCTTTTTGGTCTTGGGCCTCGGACAGGTTGCAATTGCGGCAGTCTTATCAATTTGGGGACGCACCTGACCATGACCCAAGTGGAAGCCCAGATACCTTACTTCCACCCGCCCAATCGCACACTTCTTTGGGTTGGCCGTGAGCCCCGCTCCCCTCAGCGACCTCAGGACCGCCCTCACTGCTGCATATGCCGCTGCCAATCGTGACTATAAATCACTATGTCATCCAGGTACGCAGCAGCATATGCAGCATGGGGGCGCAAAATCCTATCCATGAGTCGCTGGAAGGTTGCGGGCGCCCCGAACAAGCCGAAAGGAAGCGTGACGAATTGGTGTAATCCAAACGGCGTGGTGAAAGCTGTCTTTTCTTTGGACAATGGAGACAAGGGGATCTGCCAATAGCCCTTTGTTAAGTCCAGTGTCGAATAAAATCGAGCCGTGCCTAACCGATCAAGCAACTCGTCAACCCGCGGCATTGGATACGCGTCGAATTTCGACACAGCGTTCACCTTGCGGTAGTCCACACAGAACCTGACCGAGCCGTCTGTTTTGGGAACCAAAACTATCGGGCTTGCCCAGTCACTGTTGGACTCCTCGATTACTCCCATGTCGAGCATTGCGCCTAATTCTTCCTGAACTACTTTTTTCTTGTGTTCAGGCAAGCGATACGGCCGGCTGCGAACTACCACGCCCGGCTCGGTCTCGATATGGTGCTGAATCAAGTTGGTACGTCCCGGTAGGGGCGAGAACACGTCAGCGAACTCCGCCTGCAATTTTGATAAATCAGTGAGTTGTAACGGTGAGAGGTGATCTCCCCCAGGGGCCAGCGCGACTGATTGCGCTTTAATGCTCGCCTCTGGCCCGAGATCATCCTCTCCCCCGATCAACAACACTGATTCCACCTCATTCCATTTTTTTAGCAGGTTGAGGTGGTATATTTGACGTGCCCCGTTCCTATCGGATCGTATCACTTCATAATCGAGCTCTCCTACCTGTCGTGCGACCTCAAACGGCCCCTGCCACTTTGACATTAATTTTGAGCTCGACGTAGGGAGTAGAACGAGCACTTTCTCTCCCGGTGTGAATTTGAGTAGTTTTGTACCCCTGTTATATGACCGGCTCTGGCGGTCCTGGGCTTGCAACAAATTCTCCCTCGATAGCCGCCCCAAGGTGTGGAGTTTTGTTCGCAAGTCCAGCACATACTGAATTTCGTTCTTAGCCAAAGAAGGCCCCTCCTCCCAAGTTTCTCGTAGGACGTCCAGCACCCCCCGGGGCTGCCGTCCGTAGCGAAGCTCGAAGGGGGAAAACCCCGTGGAGGCTTGCGGGACCTCCCGCACAGCAAATAAGAGGGGTTCTAACCACCAATCCCAATTTTTGGCGTCTTCCTGTACGAATTTACGGATCATGGATTTAAGAGTGCGATTAAATCGTTCGACCAAGCCGTCTGTTTGTGGGTGATAGACGCTTGTTCAAATGGATTTAATGCCCAATAATCCGTACAATTCGCTTAACGTGCGTGACATAAACGCCGTGCCTTGATCAGTGAGGATTTCCTTCGGAATCCCCACTCGGGAGATTAAACGAAACAGTGCGTCCGCAACACTCTTCGCAGAGATGTTGCGGAGAGCCACTGCTTCCGGATATCGTGTTGCGTAGTCCACGATAACTAGCGCAAAACGATGTCCGCGTGCGGATCGCTCTAATGGCCCGATGAGGTCCATCGCAATTCTCTCGAAGGGGACCTGCATTAATGGAAGGGGGCGCAATGGCGCTTTTGGGGCGGCCAGTGGATTTACCAACTGACATTCAGGACAAGACGCGCACCACCTGCGCACATTGTCATGAATGCCTGGCCAAAAAAATCGGGTCATTAAACGATTCAGCGTGGCCGCCTGTCCCAGGTGGCCCGCCATCGGGTTAGAGTGAGCCGCCTGGAAAAGCATTTCCCGGCGGCTCTTTGGTACTAAAAATTGGGTTGTATCTACCTTTGTCTGAGTGTCTTGGGTCACTCGATACAACCGATCCTTGATTATGGCAAAATATGGATACGAGACAGGCAAGGCAGGTTGGAGAGACTGACCGTCAATCGATCGGACCTGCTGGAAGGCATTTTTGAGGGTCTCATCTTGTGACTGCTCCAGAGGAAAGTCATCGCGGTCCGAGAGAATCAGTCTCTCGATCCCGCTCGGTTCCTCTGAAGCTGTCCCCAAGGGTCCCGTCTCAGTCTCCCCAATCTGCACTCGCGCCAGCCCCCTCCTCGCCTTTTTCTCCCAAGCGGCATCCGCGCATAACGACCCCAATAAAGCCGGAAAGGCGGGCCAATTTGTCCCCAGAATTAGCGGATGCCGGAGGTGTGGACTAACCGCCACCTCTATACTATGCTTTTTCCCCCGAAACTGTATCGGGACCGGGACAACCGGATATTCCACCACATCCCCGTGCACACACCGCACCTTAACCATGCGGCTTGTATCCAATGCCCCAGGCTGCATCAGGCTTTGATGGATCGAGGTTTGGTTACATCCTGAATCCACCAAGGCCTGATATGTACCCCCCTTGATATTCACAGGAATTTGGTACTCTCCTGCCTGATCGGGGGTGGTCCGCTGGACGTTCGGGATCCGGATCATTGTTCCGATGTCCATCATCGGACATCGGTCCACAAAATGATCCGGATCACCGCACCACCAGCAGGCCAGCCCAGGCCTACCCGCCGCCCCTGCGGCGGGGAGTGGGTTGGAGAATGAGCGCGGAAAGGGGGCGGAACCAGAGCCATTGTCACTACCAGCCCCCAGCGGCCCCGCCCCCCTGGGCGGAGCCCGCGAACTCCCGGACGGTCCGAGGCCCATCCCACCCCGGCCTCTGGGGGGGACGCGAGGAGGGCCTGGAGGGCGGGACCTGGGGAGAGGGACAGGGCGAGAGAGAGAGAGAGAGGGAGAAGAGAGAGAGGGAGAAGTTAATGGGGGCTCGCCGACCCCCGGGCACGCCACCAGGTGGTCCTCCGCCAGGTTGATGGCCGTCTCCAGCGACGTGGGCCGGTGGCACTGGACCCACTCGGCGGTCTTCCTTGGGAGCCGAGCGATAAACTGCTCCAGCACCACCAGATCGACAACATGGTCCACGTCGCTTCCGCCGGCCAGAAGCCATCTGCGGCACTCGTCCCGGAGCTGTTGGGCCATTGCGAAGGGTCGGCCGGACTCACCCCACTCCATGGATCGGAACCGCTGTCTGTGTTGTTCCGGGGTCCGGCCGACCCGCTGAAGGATGGCCCTCTTCAGATCGTCGTATTTCAGGAGGTTCGCGACCGGTAGTTGTTGCGCGGCCGCCTGGGCTTCTCCTGATAGTAGCGGGATGAGGCGCACCGGCCACTGTGCCCGGGGCCACCCGCAGGCCTCCGCGGCCTTCTGAAACAGATCTATGAAGGCCTCCGGGTCGTCTTCCGGCCCCATTTTATGGAGGGGCACGTGGACCGGTGCGCTGGCCAGCCCGGCGGCCTCGGCGCGAACCTCCCGATCCATCCAGCTCCGGAACCGCTCGCGGTCCTCTTGCTGGCCTTGGACTATCGCCTCGAAGCGGCGCTCCTGTTCCGTCCGAAGGTCTAGCATCGCCTGGTGTTGTTCTTGGTGGAGGACCGCGAGGGAGTTGATGATATCCGCAAATGGCGTGGCGGAGGGCGTCTGCATGGCGGCGGCTCGGTCCTACTTCCTTCCCGGGTTTCGGCACCAGTGTAGCAAAGTTTGTATAGAAGGAAGGAAGAGGACACGGGGGTCGGCAGGACTATTGATGCTCTTTTATTATAGTAACTTAAATCACACTCAGGCGTGTGTTGGCAGTCAAAACTCATGAACAATAAACACTTCCGGTTCACAGCACTTCCGGCTTCCGGGTCAGGTTCAGTCTCTTTGTGGGTCGCATCAACAGTCCGACTCTCTCTCTCCCTGGTCTCTGGTTCCGCTGGTGTTTTATCCCGTCTCCGCGCTCATTACTGGAACAAGAGACAGGTGTTATTAATCTGCGTCCAACCCACTCACTTACCGCTCGTCCCGCGGCTCTCTCTCCCGCTGCAGACCTCGCTGAACCACGCCCCCCTTGCCACAGCCACGTCGTCCCTGGTGGGCAGGGCATATCGAGCGGCCGGAAGAGCTGGTAGTTGCCTGCACACCATGGCGGTACTGCAGGCCTACCAAGCTGAGCTCCTCAAAGAGCTCGATGAGGGAGAAGGTCCGTCTCCGGACGATATCACTGAGCTGCGGAAAGCTACCGACTTGTCTCTCCGCGTCACCAAAGAGATGGCCCGTGCCATCGGCCGCTTTATGGCTGGCATGGTGTGCGTGGAGAGGCACCTCTGGTTGAACCTGTCGGGGATGAAGGAGAAGGAGAAATCCTTCCTTCTGGATTCCCCGATAGCTCCTGTGGGTCTCTTCGGCGACGCAGTCAACAGCGTTGTCGAGAGATTCCAGGAGGTGAGGAAGCAGTCGGCGGCTTTCCGGCAGTACCTCCCTCGCCGCCAGGGGCCTCCTGTAGCCAGCAGGGAGGTCTCTGGTGGCCAGTCCCGGCCCTCCACCAGCGCCCATAGGCAGGCGCAGAAAGAGAGCGTCGCTTCCCGCGCCCCTCCCGAGGGAGCCTGGCAAAGGAGGCGACGTTCTCGCCAGAAGTCTTCTAAGCCGAAGGGCGACTTGAGGGAAGTCCTTCAGGCGAAGAAGGCTTCTGGCAAGCGGTCCTAGCTGCGGCAGGATCGCTCAGAGCTGGCCTTCCCGGGGGCGGACGACCGAGGTCGTTCCGATCCCGCAGCTCTGGGGAAATCGATGCTGTGTTCCCGCCGTTAACAACGCTTCGGGCCTCATCAATTTCCCGCGTACGTGCGCCGTCCCAGCCGCCTCGAATTCGACCTGCGGCGGGGCAGCGAATGCGTGCGCACACCGAAAATCCTCCCCGACTAAGCTCTGCCGGGTGGCCGCTTCAGGGGGTCGGGCAGGGGGTTCGGTGGGTACCAGAGACCAGCCTCGAGAGGCTGGTTCCCCTAGTAGAATATATCGGCGCATGGATGTGCCTCCCGAATATTTCTGCTTGGGTCCTGAGTACAGTGGGAAGGGGGTACAGATTACAGTTCAGAGTTCCACCACCAAAGTTCAGCGGGGTGGTCTGGACTGTGGTCCCCCCGGCCCAGAGGCAGGTTATGGAACAAGAAGTACAGTCTCTGCTGGTCAAGGAGGCGATAGAAAAAATCCCTCCGCCAGACAGGGAGTCGGGCTTTTACAGCCGTTATTTCATTGTTCCCAAAAAGGGTGGAGGTTTACGTACAATATTAGATCTGAGGTACTTGAATCGGTCTCTGAGGAGATTCAGGTTCAAGATGCTCACAATTCAAATGATCGTGAGTCTGATCCAGTTCGAGGACTGGTTCGTCACGATAGATCTAAAGGACGCATATTTTCACGTCTCCATCCTTCCTGCCCACAGGAAGTTCCTGAGGTTCGCTTTCGGGGGCGAAGCGTACCAATATCGGGTACTTCCTTTCGGTCTAGCTCTTTCCCCTCGCACCTTCACGAAGTGCATGGATGCGGCTCTGGCCCCTATGAGGCTGCAGGGCATCCGTGTGCTGAATTACATCGACGACTGGCTCATTATGGCACAGTCGCGCGAGATGGCGATTCGGCATCGAGATGTCGTTTTAGCCCATCTCAGGTGCTTGGGGCTGAGACTAAACACGGCCAAGAGCGTGTTAACACCCACCCAGAGGACCACGTTCCTCGGGGTGGTATGGGACTCAACCTCGATGCGAGCGAGCATGTCTCCCGCACGTGTGGGTTCTATACTGGCGGAGGTCTCAGGAGTGAAGCTAGGCCACAGCCGCACTGTGAAGCAGTTTCAGAGACTGCTGGGACTCATGGCAGCAGCGTCCGACGTGATTCCGTTAGGTCTGCTATACATGAGGCCCCTCCAGTGGTGGCTAGGGACCAAGGGGTTTTCCTCGAGGGGAAAACCTTTCCGTATGATCAGGGTAACGCGCAGATGCCTTCGTTCCCTTGTCATATGGAAGAATCCGAGGTTCCTGTCCCAAGGGCCTGTGTTAGGAGCGTTATGTTGCAGGAAGATCCTTTCAACAGACGCCTCCCTCACAGGCTGGGGCGCGGTCATGGAAGGCCGGTTCATGAGGGGTTCGTGGGGACCCCAACATTCCTCCTGGCACATAAATTGCTTGGAAATGTTGGCGGTTTACAAAGCTTTGGGGAGCTTTCTCCCAGACCTTCACGGCCACCATGTCCTGATACAATCCGACAATACGTCAGTGGTATCGTATCTGAATCACCAGGGGGGTCTGAGGTCGCGCCCACTATGCAGGTTGGCGCTTCAGATCCTCCTGTGGTCCCAGGGGAAACTGTCGTCTCTCAGAGCGATGTATGTCCCAGGGGACCAGAACCAGGGAGCAGATGTCCTGTCGAGGCAGGGGCTGAGGCCCGGTGAGTGGCGGCTCCACCCAGAGGTGGTGGAGGCCATGTGCGAGAGGTTCGGCCCAGTGGAAGTGGATCTGTTTGCATCCTTAGAAACGACCCACTGCCCGCTGTGGTTCAGCCTCAGCCCCGTTGGGGCTGGATGCCATGACACAGATGTGGCCGAGGCAGCGTCTGTACACATTTCCCCCGATCATTCTGCTCCCGGGAGTTCTAGAGCGAGTCCGCCGGGAGGGCATCAGCCTCCTATTAGTGGCACCCCAGTGGCCGTCCCGAGCTTGGTTCTCCGACATTGTGGCACTTCTAGACGGAACCCCATGGCAGGTCCCTCTGAGGAGGGATCTGCTGTCTCAGGCAGGGGGTATGATTTTCCACCCCAGGCCAGAGTTGTGGAACCTCTGGGTCTGGCCCCTGAGGGGGCACAGTACCTAGAGGAGGGTCTGCCACAAGAGGTCGTTGAGACCATTCTCAGCTCTAGGGCTCCCTCTACGAGGAAACTGTATAGCCTAAAGTGGAATGTCTTCACTAGCTGGTGTAGAGAAAGGGGGGTGAACCCAGTTGACTGCGCAGTCGCTTCAGTGCTGGAGTTCCTGCAAGACCGTCTCTCCGCCGGTTTGACCCCATCCACTCTGAAGATGTATGTGGTTGCCATAGGGGCTTTCCACTCGCCTTTGGAAGGGGGCCCTTTGGGTAGACACCACTTGGTTGTATGTTTTCTCCGTGGGGCTAGAAGATTGAGGCCTGCGGCTCATCCCAGAGTCCCGGCTTGGGACCTGGCAGTGGTTCTCGAAGGGCTGGCCGAGGCCCCCTTCGAACCATTGGAGTCGGCTGAGGCGAGAAATCTGACCCTGAAGGTAGCCTTTCTCCTCGCCATCACTTCTCTGAGGAGAGTGGGGGACCTCCAGGCATTGGCGGTCACACCGGCATGCTTGGAGTTTGCCCCGGGCGGGGTGAAAGCTATTTTGCATCCCAGACCGGGCTACTTGCCCAAGGTCCCATCGTCGGGGATGGGGTCAGTATTTCTTCAGGCTTTTCATCCTCCGCCTCACGCGACGGCAGAGGAAGCTAGGCTGCACCTGCTCTGCCCGGTTAGGGCATTGAGGATCTATCTGGACAGGTCAGCTCAATGGAGGAAATCGGACCAGCTTCTGGTGTGCTTTGGCCCCCCTAAGAAAGGGTTGCCTGCGGCGAGACAGACAATTAGTAACTGGATCGTGCAGGCTATAGCCGCGGCTTATCGGGTGCGCAGTATGCCTTCACCCATGGCCGTGAGGGCTCACTCTACGAGGGGTTTGGCCTCCTCGGTGGCCCTCCTTTCGGGAGCCTCACTTATTGAGATTTGTGAGGCGGCGGGTTGGGCTAATCCACACACCTTTATAAGATTTTATAAGCTGGACCTCCCGGCTACGCCGGGTGCTAGACTGCTTGCGTCCTGAGTGTGCCTGGTTTCCAGCTTCACACCAGGATGGGCGTGTCTCGGTGTGGCATAGTGGGTATTGACGTTCCCAGAGTGTCGTCACTCGTCGACGCAGTGTTGAGTTCCCTCGATATAGGGAACGTCTCGGGTTACTATTGTAACCCTTGTTCCCTGAGAGGGAATGAGACACTGCGTCTCGTCGCCACACCTACACGTAGAGCGCTCGCTTCATCGCAAAGGCTGTCTGTTGTTTGGGGCGTCGCCTTCTTATAGCTTCCGCGTACGCCGTCGCCGGTTACGTCATGACGTTGCTTCAATCGGATTGGTGGCTCCCCGGCACTTAAAGGAGATTAAAGCAAATAATCTAACGGACTGATACAACGAGAACACTCGGGCTCTTAAAACAGCAGCCAGAAAAATGGAGCGCAGCTGGAAGAAAACAAAACTGGAGGTTTTTCGCAATTTGTGGAAAGAGAGCATGATTGCATATAGAAAGGCCATGAAAACTGCTAGATCTGCTTATTTCTCAACTCTTTTAGAAGAAAACAAACACAACCCTAGGTATTTATTCGATACAGTGGCTAAATTAACAAAAAATAAAGCTTCAACTTCTGACCTTTGTAAACAACACAGCAGTAATGACTTTATGAACGTCTTTACTAGTAAGATTGATAATATTAGGAATAATATTATAACCATGCAGCCGTCTACTACAGTATCACTTCAGACAGAGAATTGTAGTGTCACTGAGGAAAAAATACACTCATTCACTGCTATAGGAGGAGAAGAATTGGCTAAACTTGTTAAATCATCAAAATCAACAACATGTATGCTTGACCCTATACCGACTAGGCAACTAAAAGAGATGCTTCCAGAGGTCATAGATACTCTGCTTATTATTATTAATTCATCCTTGACATTAGGATATGTACCGAAAACTTTTAAGTTGGCTATAATTTAACCAATTATTAAAAAAACGCTACTTGATCCTAAAGAATTTAAATTCGGATAAATTTTTATCCGAAGTCAATTACAGGCCAATCTCGAATCTACTGTTTCTATCAAAAATACTAGAAAAGGCAGTGTCTTCACAATAATGTTCCTTTTTAGAAAGAAATTATATATGTGAGGATTTCCAGTCAGGATTTAGACTGTATCATAGTACTGAGATTGCTCTAATTAGAGTTACAAATGATTTACTCTTATCATCTGATTGTGGTTGTATCTCTCTATTAGTGTTACTCGATCTTAGTGCTGCATTCAATACTGTCAATCACAATATTCTTCTGAATAGAATCGAAAATTATGTTGGCATTAGTGGAACTGCATTGGCATGGTTTAAATCGTACTTATCTGACTGTTATCAGTTTGTGATAACATCTGTAAATGAAGTGATGTCACACCGATCACAAGTTCAGTATAGGGTACCGCAAGGCTCAGTGTTAGGACCTTTGCTTTTCACCCTGTATATGCTACCACTGGGAGATATCATTAGGAAGCATGGCGTTAGTTTTCATTGTTATGCTGACGATACTCATTTCTATATTTCCTCACACCCTGATGAAACCACCTAATTCACAAGTTTAACGGAATGCATGATATAAAATGCTGATATAAAAAATTGGATTAATAGTAATTTCCTGCAACTTAATTCAGATAAAACAGATTTTTTTATTATTGGAGAGAAAAGCTCCACAAGAAGTAACCTAGAATACTGTCTAACACTTGATGACTGCTCTGTCAAGCCCTCGTCGTCAGTGAGGAACCTGGGTGTGCTCTCTGATACCAATCTTTCATTTGAAAGCCACGTTTCTAGCATCTGTAAAACCGCATTCTACCATCTTAAAATATATCTAAATTACGGCACATGCTTTCAATGCAAAATGCTGAACAGTTAGTACATGCGTTCATGAGCTCAAGGCTAGATTATTGTAATGCTCTACTGGGTGGCTGCCCTGCTCGCTTAATAAACAAACTCCAGCTAGTCCAACATGCAGCAGCTCGAGTTCTTACTAGAACCAGGAAGTATGATCATATGTGACCAGTCACGGAAAGTAGGGACACAAGTTGGTTCTAGGGCATTTTGAGTTATTCACAGATTCTAAAAGTGTAGTCTCCAAGCTTTCCAACGATGTGTAACACATGGAAATCTGATAATATTTGGAAAAGTTGTGGCCATCTGAATGTATGCCTTTAGAAAAGTGTAAATGAGAGAAAACAGCCTCTAAAGTTTTGCAGTTCTCACCTGTTCTCACCTGCTGGGAGGGACAATAGGGCTCATTTACATCTCATTTAGATAAGCCATACCCCCTGTAAAGCTGCATGGTTGCTAGTAACGACAGACGCAACGGGAAAAATCGGACCGGATACTACTAATAATAAAGATGCTAACATTACCATCCAAAAGCCATTATAGTAATGGAGTTTTTTGGCAAGTTATACGATGCTAACGATTACAATTAAAACAACAGTTAAGAACAATAGGTAGGTATGGGAAGGTCTAAACATGAGATAACGTGTGTGTGTTCTTAGAATGAACACAAAACGACAAACTTTGGTGTTTCTGACACTCCATAAGCAACATAAAAGTATTCTTGCAAATTTTGTTGCCTCCAATGAAAAAAGTTGTTCGGGCACACTTTCTGTTTGCCGGGGTCTTCTTAGTGGATGTGCTGTGCGTCTGTTCGAAGGGGATAAAGACAGAGATGTGGGTACAGTCTTTTACCATGGCTGTAGCGTAGAGGTAAGGCGCATGTCGTTAAGTTTTGACGCATATCGATCAGTGGTTTCGAATTCGCCTTTTGCCACACACTCTAACCGAGAAACACTTATTAACACATGTTAGATGCTTTATTTCCACTAACCTTTTCTCAATTCTTTTTGAAAATAAATGCCTTTCCGATCTGATATGTGATGGGAAAAGGGAGTAGAGAGAGTGTGGCAAAAGGCTGATTCGATCCACTGATCGCGTTGCGTTTGACGGGAATCAGAGGGAGCATGTCATCAACGCGATTGATGACATGCGTCTTACCCCTACACTATAGCCACGGTTGCAGATTTGAGTAATTTCTCTGCCTTTATCCCTGTCAAATGTTACTATCAATATAGCCTCTGATTTCTTATGGTCCAACTCGTCTGACGCCTGTCTGATACATTTTTCCTCTTCTTCATCTTTGCTCAGTTGTAGATTAGGGTATTATCCAGTCTTATTATGCCGCTTTCATCGACGCTTGGATCATCTCTACAGCCGGCCAGAGCGCTGCATAAATAATTAGCCACCCGTACCTTGGAGGGCGGGGCAATAACAAAGGCCAGTATGGAAATACAAAGACCAAACAAGACGATTTCAACCTCAAAATATACGCTTTTAAATATAAAATTAATGCCATCTCAAACACGGAGAGGCTTCTTTGTGATTTCAACTAACAGATTCTGCAAAAAAGTGAAAATCACATAATTTGAAAAAAAAAAAAAAAAAGCTTCTTTCTCATTTTTCTCAATAGTAGAGCTGCTGACTTGTGTCCCTGGTTTCCGTGACGGGTCACATATTAGTCCAGTTCTGTTAACACTGCACTGGCTCTCTATTAAACATCGCATACATTTTAAAATCTTGCTTATTACTTACAAAGCACTAAATGGTTTAGCTCCCCAGTACTTAAGCAAGCTCTTAACACATTATTGCGGTCTCAAAACTCTGCCCAGTTGATAATACCTAGAATATCTAAATCAACTGCAGGCGGTCGATCCTTTTCGTATTTAGCACTTAAACTCTGGAACTGTCTTCCTAGCATTGTTCGGGAGGCAGACACACTCAGTCAGTTTAAATTTAGACTAAAAAAACATCTCTTTACTATGGCATACACATAGAACATTTTTAACTTTCATTATTCAAATCAATTGACTGATTGTTAGGCTGCATTAACTAGGTCAGCCGGAACCGGGAACACTTCCCATAACACCTGATGTACTCGTTACATCATAGAAAGAGTGGCATCTATGCTAATGTTAGTCTCTCTGTTTATCCCGAGGTTTATCCCGGATCCGGGCCATGTCCGGATCGGATGGTGGACCTGCGCCTGGACATGAACAACGCATCCTGGAGTGTCTACTGAGACCGTGTCATTTGGTGTCTCCTCTGAATTTGCCTCACTGGCACGTCATTCTCAAAAAACCTGTCTCCGGCGCAATAATTCCGATCTTTCATGTATTCATACTCTTGTGTAATCGATGCACCATCCTAAATAAACCTGTCTCTTCCGTGATACCCTGAAATTTTGAATTTTCCGATATCTAATATGATTTCTGATCTGTAAGGTTGCCAGAATAATAATCATACACGGTGTGTTAATAGGCCAGAGGAGAACTGGTACCCCGACTGAGTCTGGTTTCTCCCAAGGTTTATTTTTCTCCATCATGCCCTGAAGGAGTTTTGGTTCCTTGCCACTGTTGCCTTTGGCTTGGCTTGCTCACTTGGGAACACTAAAATTATGATCAAAGTTATTCAACTAATTATACAAAAAATGTATGAATTAGGTTTTAATTAATTCTATAAACTATAATACAGATCTGCCAACATTGTCGCTATATGATAAATTAAAATAAGCTGATAACATCACTGTTTTCTCCAGAACGACTGTACAGCCAAATCTAAATTTTTTGCAATATTATCCTGTTTGACACTGTGAAGCTGCTTTGACACAATCGTGATTGTAAAAGCGCTATATGAAGGGAATTGATTGATCATTCCAATTCATATTCATCTTCCTCTGAGGTGGAGTCAGTTCAATTAAAATTCCAATTTATGAATTGAATGGAGGCCAATTCTGAAATTCTGAATTTTGCACAAGCCTGGTTGCCTCATTCGACCGATCTGAGATTTGTCCGCTATGAGATAAAAAATAACATAAATACTGTTTAATTTCTTGCAGAAACTGATAATTTTGTGTCTTAAGACACCCCATGAACCGCAGGGTTTAAAGGGGTGGTTAAACACTCAGTTTCAGTCAATCTCATGTCAATCTTGAGTACCTATAGAGTAGTATTGCATCCTTCATATCTCCGAAAAGTCTTTAGTTTTATTATATTTATAAAAGAAAGATAGGCTGTACCGAGTCTTTCCGGAAAAAAAAAAAGTGGCTGGAGGCGTATCGTGTGGGTGGAGCTAAAGAATGACGAGCGCACACAAAGCGGTGACGTCCTCAAGCGTGGAGAAGAAAACGCTACCCTAAATCAGATTCAACTAATTTATGATCCAGAATCAGATCCGGAGCCTGAAATAAATTGAACAGGGGAAGCAAAAAACAGCAGGACGTCCGTCTCTGTGGTATGTACTGTATTTAGTGGCCTGTCAACATTTGTGTGGGTTTACTCGCAGTTTATGAGGACATAATTTGGTTTATGGACTATTGTATGCGACTAAACCTTAGCAGTAGCAAGCAAAGCGGTTTTGCACCTCAGACTAGTATAACGTTATACATAGAACAACAATGGAGTAACCGTTATCGCATTTGAATGACGAAGCACACTTTGTGAGAACGCTAGGTTTATGTTTGGGTGGTTTTACAATAAACAAACTGACACCTATAGTGGTCAGCTAAACAAATGTATTTAAACACAAACCATAGATCGCATGCTCCATTGATAAATTAACTAATGTTATACACGATCGTGTTGTTTACTGATGTTTACTTATGCGACGATAGCCAACAGCATAGACATTTGAAGCAGTTTTACTCACCGCCTGCTTCTAAAGCACGACCCCGAACCTTTATCGTCACCGCTCCATCAAAAACACACTTCTTTGGTAACTGTTTTCGTGAAGTCCTGTGACAGCAGTGACCGTGGAGACCCACTTTTGCGACGCGACTGTAGCGTGATGTTGTGCCGCTTCCCGTAATTTCTGCGTTCAAATGCAGCGCTGCCTTCCCGGAATGCTGTGCTGTGCTGTCGCTTGACATCACCCATAGGAATAAAGTGAAGCGCGGTGCGACAGAAGTGTTGCACAGACGACTGGATCTGCACCTTGAGAGCAGTGATTATGGGCGTGCATTTGCTCTTTTGCCTCAGTCACGCGCACGTGCACCCTTCCGGGAGAAGAGCCCGTACGGCCCATACAAGGACCTTCCGCTCTATCGATGTCAAGCCGACCCATACTCGAAAAAAACTCTCCGAAACTTGTGAGAAACCGGAAGGAGTATTTTTAAAACAGGAATACTCCATCAAACATCCAACTTAGTTTTTGAAACTTTTTGAAATGTTTGGGATGGGAATCCAAGTCTTTAACAATGTAAAAAGCTCAGTATGCATGAAACAGCATTTCACCCCCCCTTTAATATCAATTTGTATGTGTGTTTTATACTCTCATAGTGCCTCTCATAGAAAAACACCCAATTGGCATGCATTATACAAGCAACGGTTGGAGTTAAAAATCTTCATTTGTGTTCTACTGAAGAAACAAATACACCTACATCTTGGATGCCCTAGGGCTAAGCAGATATACATCACATTTTCATTTTTGGGCGAACTATCCCTTTAACATGAATAATGCATACGGTAATATATAATTCATTATAAAGTGAAGGTCATAGTAACCCACTAGTAATGAGTCTGAATCAGGTGTTACATCCTTTAAAAGTACTAAAGGAACTAATAATTATTTAGATCATTATTCTAAGAGAAAAACATAGCTCTGTTGTAATGACTGAAGTCATTGTAAGCTTTTGAGGTTTTTGTAAGTTTTTGGATATTAATGGCTGCTGATGGATTTGGTAACACTTGAGTAATTACTTGTGGGTTATGATCTTCACGTCAGAATACTGATCCAAATAACTAGTATTTCCTATAGAAGGATGCTGCACTTGAGTCATTACTATCCAAAACCTTACAAAAACATCAAAAGTTTAATTTAACCTTTATTTTACCCCCGTTTGTTGTACATTTAATACATTTGTCTTGTTCATATTTTTCAGTCAATAATTTGTTTCTGACAAATAGAGAACAGTTTGTATAATTAAACACTGTTTTGAACGGGATTAATGAAACACTCAAGGTGATACTTAATTGGTTTGCTAACGTACAATGTGTGATTTTCATTAATTAATGACGGAACAGTATTCTACAGTGTTACCAAAAATTGTAATAATGAAAGGGCTACAGTATCACTAACAAATGGCTTCTCCCTTCAGGTGTCTTTCTGCTAGAGTACTGGAATGAAAATAAGGGCAGTACTCCACACCTTGGTTTGACAGTGACTGTGAGAGACCCCAACCATGCAGTATGAATCATTACATTCCTCGTATACTGAACAACAACTGAAAATTATACAGACTGGTATTCATGACCACCTGAAACAATTCTTGTTATATGCAGGTGGTCTTGTTAAAACGCTTTGGGAGATATGGAAAATTTACCTTTACATCCCAAGCTTCTGGTCAACATTTTGTGTGCATGCAATCCAACTCCACCAGGTTTTCCGTGTTCGCTGGTGATCGTCTGGTGAGTTGAGATGATGTGGCCTAAATGTTGAATTTGATCTGCTTAAAATGTCTGCTAGGGGCTTTTACTTTTATTTTTATGCACAGAAAGTGCATTTAGATGTCCAGATGGGCGAGCATACAATTGATCCTAATGCTGCCAAGGCAAAGGACACAATGAGAGCAATGGAGTACAACCTCCAACATCTGATTGATCAGTTGCGTTACATTAGCAGCCAGCAAAATTTCCAAAGGGTAAGCAAACACAGGCAGCGGGATGGCCTGACAACAAAATATTACCATATTCATTTCAGAATCGGAATAAGAACCAGTGTCATCTGTCAATGTTTTCCAAGGTGTAGCCTACTTAGCCTACTGATTATATGCAATCTTTTATGTTTTTTTTTTTTTTTTTACTGTAACTAGGAACGTGAGGAGAAGTTTCGCCAAATGAGCGAGGAAACAAATGGAAACGTTTTGTGGTGGGCCATTATTCAGACGTCAATGCTCCTCTCTGTTGGAATCTGGCAAATGAAAAACCTCAAAGACTTTCTCATCGAAAAGAAGTTGGTTTAACTCCATCATGAAATGACTGTGTTTAGATAATTCTACATTGTTTAAAGCATTTTGATGTAGAAGTCATTATCTAATTTGAGAGTAAACAATCGTTGACTATATTGTATTTAATGAATTCATATTAAAAAGGCTACTTATTAAATAACTTATCTATTTGTGTTTTATTTAACCTTAGAGGTTTGTTTAACTAAGAATATTTATTTTATAAATTCATCCATTAAATTTGCTACAAATGTAAAGTAGGCGAAACCGGGGCAAAAGTAACACAGAACAAAAGTAACAAAGCAATTTCCTCAGAGCCCTGACTACATTTGCATTCAAGCTATGAAAGCACCTTCAGCACCCAACCCATATACATTCACCTAAAGGATTATTAGGAACACTATACTAATACTGTGTTTGACCCGCTATCAAAACTGCCTTAATTCTATGGGACCCACTTTATATTAGGTGGCCTTAACTACTATGTACTAACATTGTAATTGATCATTTGATACAATGCACTTATTGTGTATATACATGTTTATACATTTTGCTTACATTTTAAAAAATACCTGTATGTAATTACTTCTGTAATTAATTTCTGTAGTTACATTTGTAATTACACAGTTGGCACTTCCCTTCCACCTAACCCTACCCTTAAACTCACCCATACCACCACACCTGTCCCTAACCCTACCCGTATCCACCTCAATATCATAAAAGGTGTTTTGCAATACAATTTGAACACAGTAAGTACATTGTACTTATGTTTTGGTGTAAGTACATAGTACTTAAGGCCACCTAATATAAAGTGGGGCCATTCTATGGGGCATTGATTCAACAAGGTGCTAAAATTATTCTTTAGAAATGTTGGCCCATATTGATAGGATAGCATCTAGCAGTTAATGGAGATTTGTGTGATGCACATCCAGGGCACGAAGCTCCCATTCCACCACATCCCAAAGATGCTCTATTGGGTTAAGAACTGGTGATTGTGGGGACCATTTTAGTACAGTGAACTCATTGTCATGTTCAAGAAACCAATTGGAAATTATTCAAGCTTTGTGACATGGTGCATTATCCGGCTGGAAGTAGTTATCAGAGGATGGCTACATGGTGGTAAACAGGTATAGCTATAGAAAGGTATAGACATGGTCAGAAACAATGCTCAGGTAGGCCATGGCATTTAAACAATGCCCCATTGGCACTAAGGGGCCTAAAGTGTGCCAAGAAAAAATTCCCCACACCATTACACCACCACCACCAGCCTGCACAGTGGTAACAAGGCATGATGGATCCATGTTCTCATTCTGTTTACGCCAAATTCTGAATCTACTATCTGAATGTCTCAACAGAAATCGAGACTCATCAGACCAGTCTTTTGCAACAATTTTGGTGATCTCAAGCAAATTGTAGCCTCATTTTTTCTATTTGTAGTGAAGATGAGTGGTACCTGGTGGGGTCTTCTGCTGTTGTAGCCCATTAACCTCAAGGTTGTGCGTATTGTGGCTTCACAAATGCTTTGCTGGATACCTCGGTTGTAACGAGTGGTTGTTTCAGTTAAAGTTGCTGTTCTATCAGCTTAAATCGGTCGGCCCATTCTCCTCTGACCTCTAGCATTAGATAATTGCATTAGTTTGAAATTGAACAGGTGTTTCTAATAATCCTTTAGGTGAGTGTAGGCATGTGCCGATTTTCGGTAATGCGATATATCACGATGATGAATATGCACAATATTGTTATCGTGGGCACTTCAAAATATCATAAATAATAATTTATTAACAATTATAATTTTTTTATAATGCACTCAAGAATACTTTGCCTATCAACCGTATAAATGCTCAACACCGCGTCAAAGGGACACACGCTCAGATGTAAATGAGAAGCACATGAACGAGTGAAGGAGACGTGCTCAGATGTAAACAAGCCCAACGTGCGTTTGCACATGACTGAACGGGTGAAGGAGACGGCTGAATGAAGTGGCGCTCAGTGACAGCAGAGGGCGCTGATGAACTGCAGAATGCAGTGCTTACCCCGGAAACCCCACAAACAAAAGCAAACGCGCTAGTTAAGGAGTTTTTAAAACAGCCATTCGTTTTTGTAATCTCAATGTTGTTCATTACAGGCTTAGTACCAAATACTTAATACTTAATAGACTATTTATTTTCAAACTTAAATTGTTATGAACGCCTTGAGCGGTTGGAGACTCCAATGGACAGAGGAAACAGTTGGTCAGGGTTAAGTGGTTTTTATTGTGGCACAGGGTGACAGACACTCAGGTGGGAGAAAAAAACAACAACAAAAGAAAACAAAACTTAGATGCAACAAAATATAAACTGCACCAAACAATATATAGTGGTGGAAACAACCTGACCTGAGTGTGCAAACTGCACTACATAAGCAGCGCATTCCCAGAGACTCTCTCACAGTCTCTTAAGAGTCTCCAGTTGTAGACTCAGACTGTCCATGGTCTGCCTAGACCTCTCCACACCTCCTATCTCTGAACTGCCCAACTAACTTTCTGGAGTCATTTTATAGGCCTGACTCCTCCTACTTTGGAACCTACCATTTTGGAAGGTGACATGTTGCACAGACATCACAGGAATACATAATCAAAAATAACAAAACAATAACAAGAATAATTAATACAAATAAAGATGCAAACAAGAAATCATATCTGCAAATATACATAAAAATACATATTGAAAGAAAACAAATAACTTGAGAAGCCTTTCTCTCCTACACCTGAGAATTGACTCTCCAATGACGGCACAAGATGGAGGACAAACAACTATAAATGGATTGGCTGTCAAATTAAACAGGTTTGGCCAACGACTACTCAAATCTGGTAAGTATCATCTGTATCTCTCACACTGTATTCAATAAACGATGTAAAGCAAATACTTGTGGTGGTGATTTATTTCTATATGAGAAAACAGTTTTATTATGCTATCATCTGCACTTGATTGCTAATTCACATTTCTCAGGTAACACTACACACAGGACATCATACCAACAGTTTACAACACACAGTTACATCAAATATTCCACAGTTCCATGCATACATGAATGTAAGTCAGCTAACAGACTGATAATACATGAGGCCGGTGTGTGTGCATTACGTGCATGTGTATGTGTGTGTGTAGTCCATGACTAGTCGCAGGCTTACCCTGTGACATTTCCTCCCCCTTCCTCAGACACCACTCGTGGTGTCCTGGAGAGGAAATCTGCGGTGCAGTTTTCAGAGCCAGCCCGATACACAACCTCAAAGTCGAAGGGCTGTAGAGCCAGGAACCACCGTGTTATACGGGCATTAGTGTCTTTCATTCGGCCAAGCCAAACTAATGCCCGATGATCAGTCTCTAATTTAAACCTCCTACCCATAAGGTAGTACCTGAAAGAGTCTAAGGCCCATTTGACCGCCAGGCATTCCTTCTCTACAGTTGAATACCGGGTCTCTCGTGGAAGGAGTTTCCTGCTGATAAAAGCAATAGCTCTCAAATGTCCTTGCTCTCCCTGCAAAAGCACAGCCCCAAGGCCAAACTGTGAAGCATCAGTCTGCACTGTAAAAACTTTGTCAAATTCTGGACTCTGCAACACTGACTCTTTGCATAAAGCATCCTTCAAGTCCATGAAAGCACGCTCACAGTCTGAAGTCCAGTTAAGCTTGTTGGGTTTGTTCTTCTTCGTGAGTTCAGTAAGGGCTACGGCTTTCTCAGAAAAGTTCGGGATAAAGCGTCTATACCATCCCACCAGGCCAAGGAAAGACCTCACCTGCTTCTTAGTTACAGGCCGCTCAGCCTGTTTAACGACCTCAACCTTCCCAACCTGAGGGCGTATGACTCCATGCCCCAGCACATGACCAAGATAGCAGGTCTCTTCCTTAGCTATCGTGCACTTGTCTGAGCGAATAGTAAGACCAGCATTCTTTATTCGCGTTAACACCTCCTTGAGATGCATTAGATGACCCTGCCATGTCCTACTGTAAATAATAATGTCATCCAAATATGCTGCTGCGTACCTCTCAGTTCCCCTAAGGATTTGATCGATCATCCTCTGAAAAGTCGCAGGAGCCCCATGAAGCCCGAAAGGAAGCATGCGGAATTGATAGTGCCCAAATGGAGTCTTGAATGCTGTAAACTCTTTACTGTCTGGACTTAAGGGCACTTGCCAGTAGCCTTTGCACAGATCAAGAGTTGTAAGGTACTGTGCACTGCCAAGCTTTTCAATTAAATCGTCTACTCTGGGCATAGGGTAAGGATCAAATTTGCTCACCGAGTTGAGTTTTCTGAAGTCCAAACAGAATCTGAGGGACCCATCTTTCTTGGGCACAAGCACAATGGGGCTGTTCCACTCACTGACTGATGGTTCTATCACCTCCAGTTTCTGCATCATTTCCAGCTCTTGCTTCATGGTGGACAACAGCCTTTCTGGAACTCTGTACACTGCTTGTCGGATTGGTTTCACATCCTTCAAATAAATGTGATGCTGTACCAAGTCTGTCTTCCCAGGTATATCCTGGAACAGTTGCTCAGGTATACACTTTTTCAGCTGAATTCTTTGTTCGGCTGTCAAATGCTGAAGATTTAAAGGGTACTCACTTTCATGAACAGGCATGTATTGCTCCTCTACTTCATCTTCTTCCTGTACTGCCCTCACCAAGAGCTCTTTCACCTCCGCTCTTACTGGTTCTAGCTGTGCAGATGGACTGTGCCACTTCTTCAACATATTGACGTGAAAGATTTGTAAAGGTTTATTTCTAGATGGCATTTCAATTTCATACGTTACCAGACCAACTTTCTTTCTCACTTGGTACGGACCTTGCCATTTGGCCAACAGTTTGTTCTCTGATGTTGGAAGTAACAATAAAACTTGCTCTCCTGCTTGGAAAGTTCGGGACCTGGCCTTCTGGTCATACCATGTCTTCTGCTTCACTTGTGACTCTTGCACGCTCTCTCGTGCCTGGGTGGATGCTTGCTGCAACTTCTCTCTCATTTTGAGGATGTATGAGAGAATGTTCTGCTTAGTAGGCTTGTCACTGGCTTCCCAACTGTCTCTCAAAACATCCAATGGACCGCGTATCTGGTGAGCAAACAGCAATTCAAAAGGAGAGAACCCGGTGGAAGCTTGAGGAACTTCACGATAAGCAAACAAAAGGTAAGGCAGCCATTTGTCCCAGTCTTTTCCATTTTCAGACACAAACTTCTTCAACATGCCTTTTAAAGTCTGATTAAATCTTTCTACCAGACCATCAGTCTGGGGGTGATATGGAGTAGTACGAACTCTCTTAATGCCCAGTAGCTGATAGACCTGTTTTAGGGTTCGACTCATAAAATTGGGGCCTTGGTCAGTCAACACTACTTTAGGGATGCCTACGTGTGAGAAGAAGTTTAAAAGTGCAGCTGCAATCTGTTTTGCAGTAACCTCTCTCAAAGGGTAGGCCTCTGGGTATCTGGTTGCATAATCACAAACTACCAAAATAAACCGGTTCCCTTTCTGGCTTCTCTCCACAGGTCCAACAATGTCAACCCCTATCCTCTCAAAAGGTGTATCCACTACAGGTATTGGAATAAGAGGTGCCTTTGCAGGTGTTCTACCAACTGCTAACTGACACTCAGCACAAGTCTTGCAATACTCTTTCACTTCGGTGTACATACCGGGCCAATAAAACCGTTTGGAAATTCTCATCAAGGTCCTCATAAATCCCATGTGACCTGACCAGGGAATCGAATGGGCAAGCTCTAATACCTTTCTGCGCTGAGCTTTGGGTACCACTAACTGCACCTTGATCCTCTTCTGTTCCCACATCTGTAGTCACCTGACCCCTGGTCTTTGGTGGCATTTTAAGGGTACTGTCACTTTAACCGCTGTTAGACACCAACTGTTAGGTTTCCTTTACTGCCTGCCCCAAACGTTGCGAAGCTTTACTTCTGACACCAATTGTTATGAACGCCTTGAGCGGTTGGAGACTCCAATGGACAGAGGAAACAGTTGGTCAGGGTTAAGTGGTTTTTATTGTGGCACAGGGTGACAGACACTCAGGTGGGAGAAAAAACAACAACAAAAGAAAACAAAACTTAGATGCAACAAAATATAAACTGCACCAAACAATATATAGTGGTGGAAACAACCTGACCTGAGTGTGCAAACTGCACTACATAAGCAGCGCATTCCCAGAGACTCTCTCACAGTCTCTTAAGAGTCTCCAGTTGTAGACTCAGACTGTCCATGGTCTGCCTAGACCTCTCCACACCTCCTATCTCTGAACTGCCCAACTAACTTTCTGGAGTCATTTTATAGGCCTGACTCCTCCTACTTTGGAACCTACCATTTTGGAAGGTGACATGTTGCACAGACATCACAGGAATACATAATCAAAAATAACAAAACAATAACAAGAATAATTAATACAAATAAAGATGCAAACAAGAAATCATATCTGCAAATATACATAAAAATACATATTGAAAGAAAACAAATAACTTGAGAAGCCTTTCTCTCCTACACCTGAGAATTGACTCTCCAATGACGGCACAAGATGGAGGACAAACAACTATAAATGGATTGGCTGTCAAATTAAACAGGTTTGGCCAACGACTACTCAAATCTGGTAAGTATCATCTGTATCTCTCACACTGTATTCAATAAACGATGTAAAGCAAATACTTGTGGTGGTGATTTATTTCTATATGAGAAAACAGTTTTATTATGCTATCATCTGCACTTGATTGCTAATTCACATTTCTCAGGTAACACTACACACAGGACATCATACCAACAGTTTACAACACACAGTTACATCAAATATTCCACAGTTCCATGCATACATGAATGTAAGTCAGCTAACAGACTGATAATACATGAGGCCGGTGTGTGTGCATTACGTGCATGTGTATGTGTGTGTGTAGTCCATGACTAGTCGCAGGCTTACCCTGTGACATAAATATTATGTTTTAATCTGGAATACAACATGCCCTAATTATTAGAATTTTTTGGATTATTTGTCCAAAAGACATACGACTTCATTCCCTAACAGGTAACACTTTACTTGAAGGGGTGTGCATAAGACTGACATGACACCTTCATAATCATGACATAACACGTGTCATGAATATGAAGGAGTTTTTATGCATGTTTATGACAACTGTAATTTAGTGTCATTCGCTTAATTATGTCATTTGTATTGCAATGATGACATTTCGGAGTTGTCTTTGTTATGACAACTTGACATAAACCAATACATCATAACCTGTCAGTGTCTTTGTCATGACAACTTGACATTACCAAGACAACATAACCTGTCATAAACATGACATAACAGATTATCAAATTTAAGAAACTTACTTAGCTTATAGGGTTAACCTTAAACTGTCATGTGGTTTGTTTTGATGTTGACTGAGGCCATTATAATGTCATACATTTTTTTCAGTGGCACAAGTTTAATTTGTCATTAAAATGTAATTAGGTGTTAATACGCTGTCAAATAATTTTTTAATAACAGCATCATTAATATTTTTCAGTTCATAATGTTTTATTTTATTTTTTAAGTTTCCTCCACCAGCTTCAACAGAAGGTAAGATAATAGACAATTTCAAATGTCTTAAAAATATTAAAAGGAGTTCGAGAAATAAAATCAATCATTTCATTTTTAAGACCTGCCCTCTCACAGAACTGACTCTTACAAACACAAGGCATGAATTTATACACAGGTGACCAGCTCCAATTAACGCAAAAAGGGGAAAACACGTTCACAAATAATGGCCATTACACAAAATAAACATATATATATATATATATATATATATATATATATATATATATATATATATATATATATATATATATATATATATATATATATATATATCAACATCATATACACACAACACTTTGTCAAATGACTTCACTTTATAAATTATCTTCCGATGTATACAAATAAGAGGAATAGTCTTTAGAGCCCCACCCCGGGCTGAACAAGGAATGGTTGCGACTAGATCCTAGGCCGAAACATTATATATAGAGCCAACTTTTCCGCCTGAACCCCTTTTGACGGTGCACCAGCACACGGGACTCCGCCATAACAAACAGACAAACAAAGAAATGGTAAGAATAAACTCAAACTATTTGTTAAAGAGTGAGCGAAAGTTTAAATAAAGTATATTAAACCCAAAATAACGTTGTTGTGAATTGTTTTTACTTACTGCAAACTAAATTGACATTAAACACCTAAACAAACTAACCTGACTGAGGCTCTGCCAACAACTGTTACAGCGTACACATAACCAGTGGTGCCACCATAGACATCATTATATAGGTGTATATGTCTATGCCACTCTATCATTTTGAGTTATATTAATAGTTTTTAATGACTCTGTACGATTTCCTCTATGATGCCATATTTCAGGTCAAGCTAAATATTCATGACACAGTTATAAAATAATTTGACAGAGTATTGACATGTTAATGACAAATTCAACTTGTACCACTGTAGTTTAGGTCAAGGAATATATTCATGACAATGTTATGAAATAATTTGACACAGTATTGACACTTAATGACATGTTAATGACAAATTCAACTTGTACCACTGTAGTTTAGGTCAAGAAATATATTCATGACAATGTTATAAAATAATTTGACAGAGTATTGACACTTAATGACATGTAAATGACAAATTAAATTTATAAAAAAATCATGACATTATAATAGCCTAATGACAGCCAACGTCAAAACCAACCACATGACAGTTTAATAATAATAATAATAATAATAATAATAATAATAATAATAGATTTTATTTATAACGCACTTTTCATTCTGAAGAATCTCAAAGTGCAACAAAGGGAAAAAATAACAATACATGAATAACAAGTAAAAATTACATCTCAACATCATGCCGGACGCTGATGACGCTAGCCTGGTGCAAACTTCAGCCACCATGCAGTTCAAGCCCGAGGGGGACCACCAGTGAGCAGCTGACACCCAGAAGAGAGAGCAGCCGCAGCGAGCAACATCAAATGTCCTTCAAACCAAAACCAACCACAAATTCAAACAAAAACAGAAGAGAAGCGGTGACAAAACGGCAAACAATGTCCTCTCAGTGGCTGCCAGCAATTAGCAATAGTCCCAATTGTAGCTCTGACTGTTAAGGGCAGTGGTGTAGTCTAGATTTTTGTAGTGAGTATACTGTGATCCCCCCCACCCCCCACCCCCACCCTTAAAAATTCTTACATTAAGAAACATTTACTAGACAAGTAAAAATGATTGTCTTGTTTATGGAAAAAAATACACAAAATTAAGAGTTTTTGCTTAAAATAAGATAATAAGAAATAACCATTGGGGTAAGAAAAATAATCTTGTTTTCTGTTTGAATTAAGACTATTTTTCTTCCCCCTTTGGCAGATTATTTAGCTCATTTTAAGCAAAAGCCTGTGCTCCAGGTGACATATTCATATAACATTTAAGGATAACTATTGGTAATCAGACAGTTGGCAGCACCCAGTGGCTTCCACAGTAGGAACAAATATAGACTATGAAAGTCAATGCATGCTGCCAACTGTCTGTTTACCAACATTTCTCAAAATATCATCTTTTGCATTAAACAGAAGAAAGAAACTCACACAGTTTTGGAACAAATTAGGGGGTGAGGAAATTATAACACAATTTACATTTTTGGGTGATCTATACCTTTAAGAGCTACATTTAGCATCAAATGTTATATGAAAATGGTACCTGAAACACAGGTTTTATCAGCTGTTATCTACCTAACTTACTGTCCTTCCAGCCTCCACTCTAACCAAGGATGCTTGTTTTTAAATTCCCTAGCCTGACTTTCTGTCAACAAGGCTGGTCAGAAGTTCTCATTTCTCTCATCATCTGAAATAACAAGGAGATATCTGTTGACCACACACACACACACACACACACACACACACACACACACACACACACACACACACACACACACCTGGTTCACTATCTTTGTGGGGACTCTCCATAGGCATAATGTTTTTTATACTGTACAAACTGTACATTCTATCCCCTTACACTGCCCCTAAACCTACCCATTACACACACACAAACAAACACACACAATGCCCCTACCCCTAAACCTACCCATCACACACAGACACAGACACAGACACACAAATACCCCTACCCCTACCTACCCATCACACACACACACATATTATTTTGAGGTGCCAATCCGTTATACATGGGAGCTTTACTGTATCTTGAAGATTGTTGTCTTCTGAGTTTCTGAGTTTTTATACTGGCAGTTTAGTTCAGAACAGGGCACAGTTCTTATGAAAAGTTGGTAATGTGAAAGCTGTCATGCGGACCTGGGAGCGCACCAGAACCACACCATACCTGGAGGAGGAATATAGCGCGGCCCCTTTAAGAGATGCGCGTCCCCCATTGAACTGCCGGTATTTTGTGTGTTTGTGCAGAACTGCGCCGCGATTCACACGAACAGTGTGAGAAACACGGACTTGGAGCGCTTTTGTTTAGAAAAGTAAACTGCGTATTCGTTTTGGCCGATTGCAATGTATTTAGTTCAATAAAACCTGTAACGTTAATGTAAGCGGCGCCGCGTCTCAGGTATCGCACACCGGACGTGCACATTCTATACGCGCGAGCTCGATTTTGAATCGACTTCTGAAGAAGAGCTGCACAATGGGTGAGTTCTTACTTTGTTTATTATTTATTTATTATTTAGTTTTTTAATTTTTAGTGTGTAATAGCTCACTGTTGAAGGTTCATTAATGAAAATCACATTACGTCTGCTATTGTTTTGTTGTATCGGTTGTCTAGACAACTGTGTTACATAGTAGCATATTATTGCTAGTCCACATGAAAACGTTAAATAAACAAGTTATTTGGGTAACATTTTACAATAAAGTTATTATAGTTTATGTATTAGGCTAACTACTAATACATTTTTTGGCTAACTTTAGGATAATGGTCATTAGTTAACATAAGGTAACTACAATAGTTAACCATGAACAGTATTTGTATTAACTTATATTAACAAAGATGAACAAATACAGTAACAAATGTATTGGTCATGGTTAGTTCATGTTAATACATTAACTAATGTTAACTAAGGACCATTATACTAAAGTGTTACCGGTTTTGAATGCCCTGTTTTTCATGTCCTTCTTAAATAGATCAAATACTGATGGACAACAAAAAAACTGCTGCACTGCTACTTTTACGTCGAAGAATCAAAAATAGAGGCAATCGAATTTGGGTACACCCTCTAAATGAAAAAAGGAAACAATTTGGTGCTTACCACCATCTTGTTCAGGAGCTGCAATTAAGCCCAGAAAAGCACCTGCAGTACTTCAGAATGAGTGCAGAGCAGATGGAGGATCTTTTGTCAGTTATTGGACCTGACATCACAGGGATGTCTATAAATTACCGGACACCAATTGGGCCAAAGGAAAAACTTGCAGTAACTTTGAGGTAAGTAATTTTCTGTATATAAACTATTTGCCTATCTCATCTACTCTGTAATAATGTTATACCGTTTAAAGAATGAAGATATTATTTCAAGATTTCATTAAATAGATTTTATTGTGAGCCATTTATAGATATTACAGTAATGAACTATAGATATAACAGTAATGATACTCTTACTAATAAGAATTGCTGACCAATTTAGCCAGCCTTTACATACATTTTATTAAGGGTGGGCCCAAACATTTCATACTAGAGTAAGAAAAAAAAAAACAGTAAGTAATCTAACATAAAACAGAAGTAGGTTAACAATCAAGCAAGCAAACAAACAAACAAACAAACAAACAAACAAACAGACAGACAGACAGACAGATGAACAAAAAAATACATAAACATTAGATCTTAGTTAACTTAATACATATGGTCTGTTGAGAAAGTTGAGGGTGCCGCAAATACTTTAATTTGGAGCATTCCAGCTACCAAAAACTGGTGGTCCTGTGTGGTAGCTAAGCCCATGATTTGCTTGACTCTGCGCATCCATGTCATCCAAGATGCGTAGCATCTCTATTTTCGTTCTTGTCTGCTCCCTTTTCCCCAAGGACCTCATTTGAGGTGCTAAACTTAAAAGGAAAAGTTCAGTTTCATCGTGTTGTTTTGGTGGCACTGTTGGTGATACTAAAAAATCCATAAGCTTTTCATTAATTTCTGTGTTTGGACTTTTCGGGTTATCTCTTTTTTTTTTCCTGGGTCTCTGGGGCCATTCTGAAACTTCTTCACTTCTAGTCCCTGCTGTCTCCTGTACTGGGCTTTCCTCTTCTGCACTCATTTGTGTGTCTAGATCACCTTCATGGTTTGACCCATCCACATGGTTTTCAAAGTCAACATTACTGATTGTACTGAGAAAAAGACAGAGAGACAAATTAGAGCATGCACAGTTTAGTTTCATAATTTTTTACAGTTAAAACCCTACTTCGTCATACTTTAGTCATTTGCCTTGTATGTTAAAGACATTTAATTAGCAGTATATTACTGTAAAATCTACCTTCTATTTTGTAAGAAAATATTCAGGAAAGAAATTGCGGCAGCGTATTTCCACTCCTGTTGACGCATTGCTCCAGAGCCACTTGGCAATTGCTGTCTTTTCTTCCATTTGATGTAGTTGTCTAGAAGTGCCTTCCATCTTGTTCTACACTCATTTTCTGTGAAGAGGGAAAATGAATATTTATATCAATGCTTATGTTTTACAGACATCTGGCCACAGGAAATTCAGTTAGAACAATTGCCTTCAACTATCGATTGGGCGAGAGCACAGTGGCTAAATCCATCAAAGACACATGTGCTGCAATTAACAGGCGGATGATGGAGACACACCTTTCAAGGCCAACTGAGCAGGAGTGGAGGAATATTGCCTCAAAATTTGCAACTAGGTGGAATTTCCCTAACTGTATAGGAGCAATAGATGGGAAGCACATCCTCCTCGTTGCACCACCACATTCGGGCAGTCTTTTTTTTAATTATAAAAAAAACATTCTCAGTAGTTTTATTGGCTGTGGTTGATTCTGAATATCACTTCCGACTAGTTCATATTGGAGAGTATGGACGGTCGAGCGATGGAGGTGTCTTTGCTGGCTCGGCCATAGGACAGGCACTGGATGCAAAGAAGTTGGAGGTGCCAGATGATATGCATGTGCCAGGAGCAGAACATCTGGGGAACATGCCATTCACCATTGTCGGAGATGCAGCATTCCCGTTGAAAACCTACTTGATGCGGCCTTACCCTGGACGGGAATTGTCAACTCAACAACGCATTTTCAACTACAGATTGTCACGAGCGCGCAATGTGGTGGAAGATGCCTTCGGAATATTGTCATCTCGCTGGAGGATCCCGCATGGCAGGATCAACATGCACCCTGACAAAATAAACAGCCTTATTTTGTCAGCCTGCATCCTGCACAACTTTCTACTCAAGCCAGTGGAAGTAGAGAGGTGGCTGAATACCAGTGCTCCAACTACTGGATCGATGGATAGCATCTCCACTGCTGGTGGACATCGTGGTGCAAGGGAGGCCTACACAGTTCGAGACAAATTCTGCTCGTATTTTAACGCTGAGGGACATGTAACTTGGCAGTATGAAATGGTTTAATGGTCACCATGGTGTTTATTTATTTATTTATTTATTTATTTATTACATTCAATTGATTTTTTAGAATAGATCACTTAAAAGTGATATCTTTTAGAGTAATGTAAATATTATATCTTAATGTATGCCTGCTCAATTTAGTCTCTGATTAGCATAGTGTTCCTATTAGATTGTACTCATCAGTTATTAGTATTATTATAAAGTAATTTCAATATTTCTTAAAGCTATTCATACTATTTGTTTGTTTAAATAAAACAAAAAGGCTACACGTTTTTTGTGTAAGCTATAACGTTACTTGTTTCGTTGTCTTCAATTAAGTTATAATCATATTCCTGACTGTGTTTCTGAGGCAGGTTGTCCGTTTGTGGTCAACAAAAGTGTTATTTTTAAGACCATTATAAAATTGAGATAATGTCTGTACTATACGTTATTTTACACTTGTACTGTACAATTAAATACAGACGTTGCTAACGTCATACACTGAACATTTTACCTCAGGTCGTAAAGTTACGTTAAGCTAAAAATTAGAGAATCTTACCTGAAAATCCGATAACTTCGGCGATCTTCCTCCACGCTGCTGACTTTCTTATGTTGCCTTTGAAGAATCTGTGGTTTGTAGCAAATATTTCAGGGTATTTCTCTACTTCATTGATCAGTTTTTCGTCATCCATTGTGATCACTACTAGGCCTACGCTATTGAAATTACCTGCAATGTGTATAACCTGGTAAATCCAGTAGGTGGCAGGCAGCACAAGACTGAACGTAACCACGAGAGGCAAACGGTACATTTGCCTGTGCTTTATTATTTCGCATCACTGGGGTTATTGTATGGAAAAATGGCACAACAGAGGCAAATAAAATATTTTAAAAGGCTACGTTTATTATACATTTCCCCAAAATATGTTTAGACTTTATTCAAGCTGTTGAACTCATAATGTAAAACAAATGTGTCTTGTAGCAAAGGGTGAAATCAGTATACCTTAACGATTTGAGGGAACTTTTAATATAAAGCCTTGAAATGGCGCTCTGTGGCGCGGCAGGATTTAGAACAACTTCCTGAGTCGCCGCGGACAGGCGCCGAATGCCGCCACCGGTGTGCGTACACTCATTGAAAACAATGTGTTCGAATTTTAAAGACGTGGCGCGCCGCCGAGCTCCGCGTCCGGTGTGCGACCCCCTTTAGACTAGTCACAAACATAAGAAAATAAAATAAAATCTAAATTTAATAGTGAAGTTAACATGATTTGTGGGTGGAGAAGCGGCGAACAGACAACGCCAGCGTCCTCTCCCCCACGTTGCCTAGCAACTAATGTAATGTAAACCCAAAAAGCTAAGTAGTTTCTTAAATTTGATAATTAATCTGCTATGTCATTTCATGTCTGTTTATGACTGGTTATGTTGTCTTGGTAATGTCAAGTTGTCATGACAAAGACACTGACAGGTTATGATGTATTGGTTTATGTCAAGTTGTCATAACAAAGACAACTCTGAAATGTCATCATTGCATTAAAAATGACATAATTAAGCGAATGACACTTAATGACAGTTGTTATAAACATGCATAAAAACTCATAGATGTGTCATGTCATGATTATGAAGGTGTCATGTCAGTCTTATGCACACCCCTTCAAGTAAAGTGTTACCGTGAAATTTTGAATACATTTTTGGCCAAGGATTCTTCAAACTTAAAATGTATAAACAGACTTATGACTCTAAGGTGATTTTTCAGAAGTTCAAACATGATTTCTTGAACAATTTTTTCTGACCCTGGTATCTATGAACTTGAAATGTCTATGCATATCAATAGACTCCGTAAAGTTCACCAGTAGTTCAAGGATGAACTTTTGAACTTATTTTTTGCCAAAGAGTCTATGAACTTGAACTTTCTATACATAGTAATAGATTCATCAGTAGTTCAAGTGTGAAATTTTGACTATATTTTTGGCCAAGGAGACAGACTAAAAATGTATAAACAGACTTATGACTCTACGGTGTTTCTTCAGAAGTTCAAACATGATTTCTTGAACTATTTTTTCTGACCCTGGTATCTATGAACTTGACATTTCTATGCATACCAAAACTCTGTATATTTCATCAGTTGTTCATGGATGAACTTTTGAACTTATTTTTTGCCAAAGAGTATGAACTTGAACCGTATACCAATTGAGTCCAATAGATACCAATGACTCCTAATGTTTCATCAGTAGTTCAAGGATAAACTTTTTAACTTATTTTTTGCCAAAGAGTCTATAAAACTTGAACTTTCTATACATAGTAATAGATTAATCATAGTTCAAGTGTGAAATTTTGAATACATTTTTGGCCAAGGATTCTTCAAAATTAAAATGTATAAACAGACTTATGACTCTAAGGTGATTCTTCAGAAGTTCAAACATGATTTCTTGAACTATTTTTTCTGACCCTGGTATCTATGAACTTGAAATGTCTATGCATATCAATAGACTCCGTATATTTCACCAGTAGTTCAAGGATGAACTTTTGAACTTATTTTTTGCCAAAGAGTCTATGAACTTGAACTTTCTATACATGGTAATAGATTCATCAGTAGTTCAAGTGTGACATTTTGACTATATTTTTGGCCAAGGAGTCTTCAAACTTAAAAAGTATAAACAGACTTATGACTCTACGGTGTTCCTTCGGAAGTTCAAACATGATTTCTTGAACTATTTTTTCTGACCCTGGTATCTATGCACTTGACATTTCTATGCATATCAATAGACTCCGTAAATTTCACCAGTAGTTCAAGGATGATGTCACGGCTGTAATGAGAGACAGAGAGGATCCAATAGGGAATCAAAAACAAGTTTATTGTTCCACAGGACGGCAAGCGTCAACAATAAACAAGACTCAAATAACAGGCAAAAGTAGCAAAGAGACAGGCTCCAGGGCACAGGCAGGCGAACTGCGGCGAAGGTCAGGTGCAAAACCGGGGTAGGCGGATTAATAGGAGCATGAAAAACAGGCTTTAATTTGGAAACATGATACACGGGGTGAATTCTCCCGTACGCGGGAGGTAGTTTGAGGCGGACTGTCACCGGGCTAAGAATCTTGGTGACAGTAAACGGGCCAATGAATTTAGGGGCTAGCTTATTACTCACGGAGCGGAGAGGAATGTTCTTAGAAGAAAGCCACACTTTTTGACCCACGACGTAGACGGGAGGCTTAGACCGGTGGCGATCGGCTTGGGCCTTGGTGCGTCTACCCACCCGGAGCAGAGTCTCACGGGCTCTACTCCAAGTGTCTCGACACCTCTGGACGAAGGCATGCGCGGAGGGGACCGCGACCTCGGATTCCAGACTGGGAAAGATAGGTGGCTGGTACCCTAAACTACATTCAAAAGGCGAAAGGCCCGTACCTGACACTGGTAATGAATTATGTGCGTACTCAATCCATGAGATGAGTTGACTCCAGGAGGAAGGATTTCTGGAGGCCAAACATCGTAACCCTCTCTCAAGGTCCTGGTTGGCCCGCTCTGTCTGGCCATTGCTCTGAGGATGAAACCCTGAAGACAAACTAACCGTCGCCCCTAATAATTTACAAAATTCTCGCCAAAATTTGGACACGAACTGGGGTCCCCTGTCGGAGACCACGTCCATCGGAAGGCCATTTAAATGAAAGACGTGATCGACGACAGCTACCGCTGTCTCCTTGGCTGAAGGTAATTTGGGCAGGGGAACAAAATGTACCATCTTCGAGAATCGGTCCACGACGGTAAAAACAACCGACTTGCCCTGGGAGGGCGGGAGGGCGGTGATAAAATCTAGAGCGATATGGGACCAGGGTCTCGAAGGGACAGACAGCGGTTGAAGGAGCCCATCGGGAGGGCGGTTAGATGTCTTCCCCATGGCACAGACTGAACAGGCCAAAACAAAATCTCGGATGTCACGAGCCATACCGGGCCACCAGAATCGTTGCTTAACCAAAAATTTGGTTCTATTAACTCCTGGATGACAAGCGACATTGGAACAACGTCGGACCGAACTCCCTCCGGAACGAATAATCGGTTCGTTGGTCCACCGTGCGGAGGTGTTACCCCTTCTAAGGCCGTCCTGACCTTCGATTCGACCTCCCATACGAGTGTGGAGACTCTAAGTCTCTCAGGTAAAATGCACTCGGGAGTAGACGGGCGTTCGGAGCGGTCAAAAACGCGCGACAAAGCATCGGGTTTGATGTTTTTGGAACCCGGGCGGTACGAAAGAGAAAAGTCAAAACGTCCGAAAAAAAGGGACCACCGAGCCTGCCTGGAGTTGAGTCTCTTAGCAGATCTGATGTATTCCAGATTCTTATGGTCGGTCCAAACGATAAAAGGAACCCCCGACCCCTCTAGCCAATGACGCCACTCCTCCAATGCCAGTTTGACTGCCAACAGCTCTCTATTACCAATGTCATAATTGCGTTCGGCTGGTGACAAGCGATGAGAAAAAAAACACGCAAGGGTGCATCTTATCATCCGAGGAAGAGCGCTGGGATAGAACCGCTCCTACCCCCACCTCTGACACGTCGACCTCCACCACAAACTGGCGTGATGGATCAGGGGTCACTAAAATGGGAGCCGAAACAAAGCGGCTCTTCAGGTTGGTAAATGCAGTCTCGGCTGCAACCGACCACCTGAACGCCGTTCGGGTGGAGGTCAAGGCAGTCAGAGGCGCGGCTAGCTGGCTGAAGTTGCGAATAAAACGCCGATAAAAATTGGCGAACCCCAGAAACCTCTGTAGGGCCTTACGGGAATCTGGACTTGGCCAATCTATCACAGCCCTAACCTTATCGGGATCCATGCGCATTCCCTCGGACGAGATGATGTAACCTAAAAATGGTACAAGACTGCATGAAACGCGCATTTCTCCGCCTTGACAAAAATCCCATTCTCTAGCAACCTCTGTAACACTAGTCTGACGTGCTGGACATGTTCCTGGAGAGAAGAAGAAAAAATCAGTATGTCATCCAGGTAAACATAAAGAAACTGATCTACCATGTCTCCCAGCACGTCATTGACCAGTGTCTGGAAGACTGCGGGAGAGTTGGACAGCCCGAAGGGCATGACCAAATATTCAAAGTGCCCCCTGGGGGTGTTAAAAGCAGTCTTCCATTCATCCCCTTTCCTGATGCGCACCAAATGATAGGCATTGCGTAAATCCAATTTCGTGAATATGGATGCGCCCTGTAACCTCTCGAAGGCTGAAGACATCAACGGCAAAGGATAAGTATTCTTTACCGTGATGTTATTCAGCCCCCGGTAGTCAATGCAAGGTCGCAGAGAACCATCCTTCTTACCCACGAAAAAGAACCCCGCCTCCGCTGGAGAAGAGGAAGGACGGATGAACTTGGAAGCTAGAGAATCAGAAATGTATTTCTCCATGGCCTCCCTTTCAGGAGTAGAAAGTGAATATAACTTGCCCTTAGGCGGAGACTTGCCTGGAAGTAGATCTATAGCACAGTCATAGGGACGATGAGGAGGAAGAGAAGCAGCCCGGGACTTACTGAACACCTCCTTCAGGTCGAGGTACTCCTTAGGCATGTTAGATAAATCCACCGTCTCCTCCTGCAACACAAAACTAGACATACACGAATGAGCAGACACAAGACAAGAGGCATAACACTGATTACTCCAGGATGTGATAGTATTATGTCCCCAGTCAACCCTGGGATTGTGTTTCTGTAACCAGGGATGACCGAGGACAACAGGTGCATGAAGAGTGTCAGTGAGGAGGAATGTGATAGTCTCTGTGTGGTTCCCAGAAATGGTGAGTGTAATGTTTTCAGTGATGTGGGTGATGGTGGGTAAAGTCTGGCCATTGAGGGCGTGAACAGAAATGGTACTGGAAAGGGGGGTGACGGGAATCCTGAGACGTTGTGCCAGAGTCTGATCGATAAAATTACCCTCTGCTCCAGAATCCATGAGGGCTTGGCAGATGTGAAAACTGGCTGCCCACTGCAATCTTCCCGGAAGGAGAGTCGCAGACGAGGCTTTCTCCAACGCAGCTCCACCCGACAGTAACCTCCTTACTACTGCCGGGCTCGATCTTTTACTGGACACTGGTTGAGGAAATGCCCCGCCGCGCCACAGTAGAGACAGAGACCCCCCGCTCTGCGACGCTCTCTCTCCTCCCGGGAAAGCCGAGCTCTACCCACCTGCATGGGCTCGGGATCGTTGGTGGGGCTGACCGTGTAGGCGCCACTGGACTCACGAAACTCAGATGTCCTCCGCATATGAAAGCGGGATTCCAGGAGTGAGTCAACTCGAAGTGCTAACGTCATCAGTCCATCGAGATCCGTAGGTAAATCCATGGCGTACACCTCTCGCTGTACACGGTCAGCCAGCCCATGCAGGAAACGGTCCCACTGCGCTTCCTTGTTCCAACCACACTCAGCGGCCAGGGTACGAAAGTCGATGATGTAATCAGAAACGGGTCTACTGCCTTGTTGCAAATCGGCAAGCCTGCGGGCCGCCTCCCGTCCCACGGCAGCTCGGTCAAAGACCCGTTTCATTTCTTCCGTGAGTGCGAGGAATGAGGAACAACACGGATGGCGATTCTCCCAAACCGCCGTTCCCCAGCGTGCCGCACGGCCCGTGAGCAGGTTGATTACCAACGCCACCTTGGAAGTCTCTGAAGCGAACGTGGTGGATTGCAGAGAAAAGAACAATGAACATCTTGTTAGGAAGGATCTATAAAGATCGGGCTCACCAGCGTAGCGTTCGGGCGTCGGAAATCCGGGGCTCGTGCGGGTTGATGTCAGCTGGTGGCTGGGGAAGCGGCGGCGTTGGTGGGGGCGCAGTGGGAATCCGTAGCTGTTGAAGTTGGTTGGAGAGCTCGGACACCTGCTCCGCCATCGCCTGTAATGCCTGGGTGGTAGCAGTCGCCTGTTGCTCCTGGCGATCCATCCGCAGACTGTTCGCGTTGAGATACTCCTGTAATTCGTTCATCTTCGCTGGATCCATAATGGTCAGATTGTTCTGTCACGGCTGTAATGAGAGACAGAGAGGATCCAATAGCGAATCAAAAACAAGTTTATTGTTCCACAGGACGGCAAGCGTCAACAATAAACAAGACTCAGATAACAGGCAAAAGTAGCAAAGAGACAGGCTCCAGGGCACAGGCAGGCGAACTGCGGCGAAGGTCAGGTGCAGGCGGTCAGGCAGACGATACGGCAGAGCAGGGAAGCAGCGGACAACCAGAGGCCGAAATCCTGGACCCGGAACAGAGATAATCCCCCAGGGGAAACAGAAGCCGAAGCCAGCCATGCCAGAAACGTCTGTAACAATATGACAATGGGTGCCAGTGAGAGAGCGGTTTATATAGTGAGACTGATGAGTGCAGCAGGTGAAAGTGATGAGTCCCATAATCAGTGGCCATGCCTCCAACACAACCTCACAAGACACAAATAAGGAGACAATGAATTCATAAACCGTGACAGATGAACTTTTGAACTTATTTTTTGCCAAAGAGTCTATGAACTTGAACTTTCTATACATAGTAAAAATAAAAATTGACTATATTTTTGGCCAAGTAGACTTCAGACTTAAAATGTATAAACAGACTTATGACTCTCAGGTGATTCTTCAGAAGTTCAAACATGATTTCTTGAACTATTTTTTCTGACCCTGGTATCTATGAACTTGAAATGTCTATGCATATCAATAGACTCCGTATATTTCACCAGTAGTTCAAAAACGAACATTTGAACTTATTTTTTGCCAAAGAGTATGAACTTGAACCTTATATGTATACCAATTGAGTCCAATAGATACCAATGACTCCTAATGTTTCATCAGTAGTTCAAGAATGAGCTTTTGAACTTATTTTTTTGCCAAAGAGTCTATGAACTTGAACTTTCTATAAATAGTAATAGATTAATCAGTAGTTCAAGTGTGAAATTTTGAATACATTTTTGGCCAAGGATTCTTCAAACTTAAAATGTATAAACAGACTTATGACTCTTCGGTGATTTTTCAGAAGTTCAAACATGATTTCTTGAACTATTTTTTCTGACCCTGGTATCTATGAATTTGACATTTCTATGCATACCAATAGACTCCGTATATTTCATCAGTAGTTCAAGGATGAAATTTTGAACTTATTTTTTGCCAAAGAGTCTATGAATTTGAAATTTCTATACATAGAAATATTTTGAAAATTTCACGCTTAAACTTTTTTCAGTAGTTCAAGTGTGAAATTTTGACTATATTTTTGGCCAAGGAGTCTTCAAACTTAAAATGTATAAACCAACTTATGACTCTACTGTGTTTCTTCAGAAGTTCAAACATGATTTCTTGAACTATTTTTTCTGACCCTGGTATCTATGAACTTGAAATGACTATGCATATCAATAGACTCTGTATATTTCACCAGTAATTCGAGGATGAACTTTTGAACTTATTTTTTCCCAAAGAGTCTATGAACTTGAACTGTCTATACATAGTAATAGAGTCATCAGTAGTTCAAGTGTGAAATCCTTGGCAATGGAAAAATATGTTTAAAACTTATTGAAGAAGTTCAAACATGATTTCTTGAACTATTTTTTCTGACCCTGGAATCTATGAACTTGAAATGTCTATCCATATCAATAGACACAATATATTTCACCAGTAGTTTAAGGATGAACTTACTCTACGGTGTTTCTTCAGAAGTTCAACCATGACTTTTTAAACCATCTTTCTCACCCTGGTATCTATGAACTTGACATTTCTATGCATACCAATAGACTCCGTATATTTCATCAGTAGTTCAAGGATGAAATTTTGAACTTATTTTTTGCCAAAGAGTCTATGAACTTGAACTTTCTACACATAGTAATAGATTTTTCAGTAGTTCAAGTCTGAAATTTTGAATACATTTTTGGCAAAGGAGTCTTCAAACTAAAAAATGTATAAAAAGAGATATGACTCTACAATGTTTCTTCAGAAGTTCAAACATGATTTCATGAACTATTTTTTCTGACCCTGGTATCTATGAACTTGACATTTTTGTGCATACCAATAGACTCTGTATATTTCATCAGTAGTTCAAGGATGAACTTTTGAACTTATTTTTTGCCAAAGAGTCTATGAACTTGAACTTTCTATACATAGTAATAGATTCATCAGTAGTTCAAGTCTGAAATTTTGAATACATTTTTGGCCAAGGCGTCTTCAAACTTAAAAATGTATAAAAAGACATATGACTCTACGGTGTTTCTTCAGAAGTTCAAACATGATTTCATGAAATATTTTTTCTGACCCTGGTATCTATGAACTTGACATTTCTATGCTTACCAAAAACTCCGTATATTTCATCAGTAGTTCATGGATGAACTTTTGAACTTATTTTTTGCCAAAGAGTATGAGCTTGAACCTTATATGTATACCAATTGAGTCCAATAGATACCAATGACTCCTAATGTTTCATCAGTAGTTCAAGGATGAAGTTTTGAACTTATTTTTTGCCAAAGAGTCTATGAACTTGAACTTTCTATACATAGAAATATTTTGAAAATTTCACACTTGAACTACTTGAACTTTTTTCAGTAGTTCAAGTCTGAAATTTTGACTGTATTTTTGGCCAAGGAGACTTCAAACTTAAAATGTATAAACCGACTTATGACTCTACGGTGTTTCTTCAGAAGTTCAAACATGATTTCTTGAACTATTTTTTCTGACCCTGGTATCTATGAACTTGAACTGTCTATGCATATCAATAGACTCCCGTATAGTTCACCAGTATTTCAAGGATGAAGTTTTAAACATATTTTTTGCCAAAGAGTCTATGAACTTGAACTTTCTATACATAGTCATAGATTCATCAGTAGTTCAAGTGTGAAATTTTGAATACATTTTTGGCCAAGGATTCTTCAAACTTAAAATGTATAAACAGACTTATGACTTTAAGGTGATTCTTCAGAAGTTCAAACATGATTTCTTGAACTATTTTTTCTGACCCTGGTATTGACCCTGCTAATGTATGAACTTGACATTTCTATGCATACCAATAGACTCCGTATATTTCATCAGTAGTTCAAGGATGAACTTTTGAACTTATTTTTTGCCAATGAGTCTCTGAACTTGAACTTTCTATACATATTAATAGATTCATCAGTAGTTCAAGTCTGAAATTTTGAATACATTTTTGGCCAAGGCGTCTTCAAACTTAAAAATGTATAAAAAGACATATGACTCTACGGTGTTTCTTCAGAAGTTCAAACATGATTTCATGAAATATTTTTTCTGACCCTGGTATCTATGAACTTGACATTTCTATGCATACCAAAAACTCTGTATATTTCATCAGTATTTCATGGATGAACTTTTGAACTTATTTTATGCCAAAGAGTATGAGCTTGAACCTTATATGTATACCAATTGAGTCCAATAGATACCAATGACTCCTAATGTTTCATCAGTAGTTCAAGGATGAAGTTTTAAACGTATATCTTGCCAAAGAGTCTATGAACTTGAACTTTCTATATATAATAATAAATTCATCAGTAGTTCAAGTCTGAAATTTTAAATACATTTTTGGCCAAGGATTCTTCAAACTTAAAATGTATAAACAGACCTATGACTCTTCGGTGATTCTTCAGAAGTTCAAACATGATTTCTTGGACTATTTTTTCTGACCCTGGTATCTATGAACTTTAAAAGTCTATGCATATCAATAGACTCTGTATATTTCACCAGTAGTTCAAGGAATGAACTTTTGAACTTATTTTTCTCCAAAGAGTCTCTGAACTTGAAATTTCTATACATAGTAATAGATTATCAGTAGTTCAAGTGTGACATTTTTTATACATTTTTGGCCAAGGAGTCTTCAAACTTAAAATGTTTAAACAGACTTTTTACTCTACGGTGTTTCTTCAGAAGTCCAAACATGATTTCATGAACTATTTTTTCTGACCCTGGTATCTATGAACTTGACATTTCTATGCATACCAAAAACTCTGTATATTTCATCAGTAGTTCATGGATGAACTTTTGAACTTATTTTATGCCAAAGAGTATGAGCTTGAACCTTATATGTATACCAATTGAGTCCAATAGATACCAATGACTCCTAATGTTTCATCAGTAGTTCAAGGATGAAGTTTTAAACGTATATCTTGCCAAAGAGTCTATGAACTTGAACTTTCTATACATAGAAATAGATTCATCAGTAGTTCAAGTCTGAAATTTTGAATACATTTTTGGCCAAGGATTCTTCAAACTTAAGATATATAAACAGACTTATGACTCTTAGGTGATTCTTCAGAAGTTCAAACATGATTTCTTGAACTATTTTTTTCTGACCCTGGTATCTATGAACTTGACATTTCTGTGCATGCCAATAGACTCCGTATATTTCATCAGTAGTTCAAGGATGAACTTTTGAACTTATTTTTTGCCAAAGAGTCTATGAACTTGAACTTTCTATACATAGAAATACATTCATCAGTAGTTGAAGTGTGAAATTTTGACTATATTTTTTGCCAAGGAGTCTTCAAACTCTACAGTGTTTCTTCAGAAGTTCAAACATGATTTCTTGAACTATTTTTTTCTGACCCTGGTATCTATGAACTTGAAATGTCTATGCATATCAATAGACTCCGTATATTTCACCAGTAGTTCAAGGATGAACTTTTGAACTTATTTTTTGCCAAAGAGTCTGTGAACTTGAACTTTCTATACATATTAATAGATTCATCAGTAGTTCAAGTCTGAAATTTTGAATACATTTTTGGCCAAGGCGTCTTCAAACTTAAAAATGTATAAAAAGACATATGACTCTACGGTGTTTCTTCAGAAGTTCAAACATGATTTCATGAAATATTTTTTCTGACCCTGGTATCTATGAACTTGACATTTCTATGCATACCAAAAACTCTGTATATTTCATCAGTAGTTCATGGATGAACTTTTGCACTAATTTCTTCAATGCACGAAAGGTTTTTGTATGCAATGCATGAAAAAGTCTTCATTGCACAAGTATTTTCTTATGCAATGCAATGCAAAAGCCCTAATCTCTTCATTGCACAGCGAATAGTTTTTGGAAAGCAAAAGCGCTAAAATCTTTAATGCACGAGTTCTATTCAATGCAAAGGCACTGTCTCTTCGTTGCAAAGCTAGTTTTTTTATGCAATGCAATGCAAAATCACTAATCCTCATTGCACATGTTTCTTCGTATTCAATGCAATGCAAAAACACTTCCTCTCAGTGCACAGCTACTTAAATGCTATGCAATCAAGAACACAAATTTTTTCAATGCACAAAAATGTTCTTTTTATGCAATGCATGCAAAAGTCTTCAATGCACGAGTTTTTCGTATGCCATGCAATGCAAAATAACAAACATCTTCGTTATACACCGAAATATTATATGTAATGGAAAAGCGCTTATTCCTAAATCCCCAGCGATGTCTATGCAAAGGTACTTTCTCGTCGATGTACAGCTAGTTTTCTTATGCAATCTATTGCAAAAGCACTAATCTTCTCATTGCGCAAGTTTTTTTGTATGCAATGCGATGGAAAAGAACTAATCTCATTGTATTCAATGCAATGCACTACAAAAACACTAATTTCTTCAATGCACAAAAGTTTTTTGTATGCAATGCATGCAAAAGTCTTGAATGCACGAGTTTTATCGTATGCAATGCAAAATCACTAATCTCTTCATTGCACCGCGAAATATTATATGCTATGAAAAAGCGCTAATTCTTAAATCTACAACGCTTTCTATGCAATGCAAAGGTACTGTTTCGTTGATGCACACGATTGTTTAATGCAAAAGCACTAACCTCCTCATTGCACAAGTTTTTTTCTTAAACAATGCAATGCATAAGCACTAATCTCATTGCACGCGTTTTTTCGTATTCAATGCAATGCAAAAACACTTACTCTTCAGTGCATTGCAACTTAATGCAATGCAATGCAAAAACACTAATTTCTTCAATGCACAAAAGTTTTTTGTATGCAATGCATGAAAAAGTCTTCATTGCACAAGTATTTTCTTATGCAATGCAATGCAAAAGCCCTAATCTCTTTATTGCACAAGTTTTTTTCTAATGCAATGCAAAAGCCCTAATCTCTTCATTGCACAGCGAATAGTTTTTGTAAAGCAAAAGGGCTAAAATCTTCAATGCACGAGTTCTATGCAATGCAAAGGTACTGTCTCTTCGTTGCAAAGCAAGTTTTTTTTATGCAATGCAATGCAAAAGCACTAATCTACTTATGGCACAAGTTTTTTTGGTATGCAATGCAATGCAAAATCACTAATCCTCATTGCACATGTTTCTTCGTATTCAATGCAATGAAAAAACACTTCCTCTCAGTGCTCAGCTACTTAAATGCTATGCAATCAAAAACACTAATTTCTTCAATGCACAAAAGGTTTTTTTATGCAATGCGTGCAAAAGTCTTCAATGCACGAGTTCCCTATATCGAGGGAACTCAACACTGCGTCGTCGAGTGACGACACTCTGGGAACGCCCCCAGCGTGACGGCTCTGAAGTATGAATGAAATCAGCCACCAATCCGATTGGTGCGACGTCATGACGTAACCGGCGACGGCGTACGCGGAAGCTATAAGAAGGCGCCGCCCCAAACAACAGACAGTCTTTGCTCTTCAGCGAGGCGCTCTGTGTGAATATTGTTTGTCTATTTACTGTTGTCTGTCTGAATATCAGTCCCTTAAATAAGCAAGCATGGCAAGCGAGCAGTTTAAGAGGTGTGTTCATCCGTGCCTGCGCTTCATTACGGGCTCGGACACACACCAGCTGTGTGTGCAGTGTCTCGGAGCGCAGCACGCTCAGGTGGCGCTTGAGGGTGCCGCCTGCAGCGAGTGTGAGAGGCTGCCGCTCCGGGTGCTGCGCTCACGGCTGGCCGTTTTCACTGAAGGCGGCCAGGCTCGCGAGCCCCGTGGTTCTGGTCCCGCGTTTGTCGAGGCAGCGCGGCGGCGTAGATCCTGGGGCTCACAACTGGATCTCGCGACGGGAGGCGGGCATGCTGAGGCATCTTCCCAATCCTCGTCCGATGATTCAGACGCTCTTCCGCCTCGTGAGGATGCCCGCGCTGCGGCTTCTTCCCACGAGGTCGATAACCCAGTGCTGATGCTGTCTGATTCCGAGGGGTCAGATCAGTTCAGCCTGGAGGCGGGCGGAGTGCAGGTGAATTCACCTCTTCACTCTCCCGCTCAAGAAGAGCTTGTGGACGTGCTGACACGTGCTGTGGCCAAACTCAGTATTGACTGGCTGCAGGAAGAGGTGGAAGTCCTGCCTGTGAGCAGGTTGGATGGACGCTTCTTCAAAAAGCGTGTTCAGCCGCCACGCTGGGGCTTGCCGTTTTTCCCAGATTTGCACAACGAGTTGTGCAAATCCTGGGGAAAACCGTACTCGTCGCGCCTATCGACACCCCCAGTTCTCGACTTCGGGTGTGTTGTGGGCGCGGCTGAGGCTGGCTATGGGACGCTGCCTCGCGTCGAGGAGGCCCTAGCGAGCTATCTGTCTCCCGAGGCAGCAGCGTCCCTGAAAGCCCCTGTCCTGCCCACCAAGCCATGCAGGGACACGTCTTCCCTGGTGGGCAGGGCGTATCGAGCGGCCGGAAGAGCTGGTAGTTGCCTGCACACCATGGCGGTACTGCAGGCCTACCAAGCTGAGCTCCTCAAAGAGCTCGATGAGGGAGAGGGTCCGTCTCCGGACGATATTACTGAGCTGCGGAAAGCTACCGACTTGTCTCTCCGCGTCACCAAAGAGACGGCCCGTGCTATCGGCCGCTCTATGGCTGGCATGGTGTGCGTGGAGAGGCACCTCTGGTTAAACCTGTCGGGGATGAAGGAGAAGGAGAAATCCTTCCTTCTGGATTCCCCGATAGCTCCTGTGGGTCTCTTCGGCGACGCAGTAAACAGCGTTGTCGAGAGATTCCAGGAGGTGAGGAAGCAGTCGGCGGCTTTCCGGCAGTACCTCCCTCGCCGCCAGGGGCCTCAGGTAGCCAGCAGGGAGGTCTCTGGTGGCCAGTCCCGGCCCTCCACCAGCACCCACAGGCAGGCGCAGAAAGAGAGCGTCGCTTCCCGCGCCCCTCCCGAGGGAGCCTGGCAAAGGAGGCGACGTTCTCGCCAGAAGTCTTCTAAGCCGAAGGGCGACTTGAGGGAAGTCCTTCAGGCGAAGAAGGCTTCTGGCAAGCGGTCCTAGCTGCGGCAGGATCGCTCAGAGCTGGCCCTCCCGGGGGCGGACGACCGAGGTCGTTCCGGTCCCGCAGCTCTGGGGAAATCGATGCTGTGTTCCCGCCATTAACAATGGCTTCGGGCCTCATCGTTTTCCCGCGTACGTGCGCCGTCCCAGCCGCCTCGAATTCGACCTGCGGCGGGGCAGCGAATGCGTGCGCACACCGAAAATCCTCCCCGACTAAGCTCTGCCGGGTGGCCGCTTCAGGGGGTCGGGCAGGGGGTTCGGTGGGTACCAGAGACCAGCCTCGAGAGGCTGGTTCCCCTAGTAGAATATATCGGCGCATGGATGTGCCTCCCGAATATTTCTGCTTGGGTCCTGAGTTACAGTTCAGAGTTCCACCACCGAAATTCAGCGGGGTGGTCTGGACTGTGGTCCCCCCGGCCCAGAGGCAGGTTATGGAACAAGAAGTACAGTCTCTGCTGGTCAAGGGGGCAATAGAAAAAATCCCTCCGCCAGACAGGGACTCGGGCTTTTACAGCCGTTATTTCATTGTTCCCAAAAAGGGTGGAGGCTTACGTCCAATATTAGATCTGAGATACTTGAATCGGTCTCTGAGGAGATGCTATCACAATTCAAATGATCGTGAGTCTAATCCAGTTCGAGGACTGGTTCGTCACGATAGATCTAAAGGACGCATATTTTCACATCTCCATCCTTCCTGCCCACAGGAAGTTCCTGAGGTTCGCTTTCGGGGGCGAAGCGTACCAATATCGGGTACTTCCTTTCGGTCTAGCTCTTTCCCCTCGCACCTTCGCGAAGTGCATGGATGCGGCTCTGGCCCCTATGAGGCTGCAGGGCATCCGTGTACTGAATTACATCGACGACTGGCTCATTATGGCACAGTCGCGCGAGATGGCGATTCAGCATCGAGATGTTGTTTTAGCCCATCTCAGGTGCTTGGGGCTGAGACTAAACACGGCCAAGAGCGTGTTAACACCCACCCAGAGGACCACGTTCCTCTGGGTAGTATGGGACTCAACCTCGATGCGAGCGAGCATGTCTCCCGCACGGGTGGGTTCTATACTGGCGGAGGTCTCAGGAATGAAGCTAGGCCACAGCCGCACTGTGAGGCAGTTTCAGAGACTGCTGGGACTCATGGCAGCAGCATCCAACGTGATTCCGTTGGGTCTGCTATACATGAGGCTCCTCCAGTGGTGGCTAGGAACCAAGGGGTTTTCCTCGAGGGGAAAACCTTTCCGTATGATCAAGATAACGCGCAGATGCCTTCGTTCTCTTGTCATATGGAAGAATCCGAGGTTCCTGTCCCAAGGGCCTGTGTTAGGAGCGTTATGTTGCAGGAAAATCCTTTCAACAGACGCCTCCCTCACGTGCTGGGGCGCGGTCATGGAAGGCCAGTTCACGAGGGGCTCGTGGGGACCCCAACATTCCTCCTGGCACATAAATTGCTTGGAAATGTTGGCGGTTTACAAAGCTTTGAGGAGCTTTCTCCCAGACCTTCACGGCCACCATGTCCTGATACGATCCGACAATACGTCAGTGGTATCGTATCTGAATCACCAGGGGGGTCTGAGGTCGCGCCCACTATGCAGGTTGGCGCATCAGATCCTCCTGTGGTCCCAGGGGAAACTGTCGTCTCTCAGAGCGATGTATGTCCCAGGGGACCAGAACCAGGGAGCGGATGTCCTGTCGAGGCAGGGGCTGAGGCCCGGTGAGTGGCGGCTCCACCCAGAGGTGGTGGAGGCCATGTGCGAGAGGTTCGGCCCAGTGGAAGTGGATCTGTTTGCATCCTTAGAAACGACCCACTGCCCGCTGTGGTTCAGCCTCAGGCCTCCGGCCCCGTTGGGGCTGGATGCCATGACACAGACGTGGCCGAGGCAGCGTCTGTACGCATTTCCCCCGATCATTCTGCTCCCGGGAGTTCTAGAGCGAGTCCGCCGGGAGGGCATCAGCCTCCTATTAGTGGCACCCCGGTGGCCGTCCTGAGCTTGGTTCTCCGACATTGTGGCACTTCTAGACGGAACCCCATGGCAGGTCCCTCTGAGGAGGGATCTGCTGTCTCAGGCAGGGGGTGTGATTTTCCACCCAGGCCAGAGTTGTGGAACCTCTGGGTCTGGCCCCTGAGGGGGCGCAGTACCTAGAGGAGGGTCTGCCACAAGAGGTCGTTGAGACCATTCTCAGCTCTAGGGCTCCCTCTACGAGGAAACTGTATAGCCTAAAGTGGAATGTCTTCACTAGCTGGTGTAGAGAAAGGGGGGTGAACCCAGTTGACTGCGCAATCGCTTCAGTGCTGGAGTTCCTGCAAGACCGTTTCTCCGCCGGTTTGACCCCATCCACTCTGAAGGTGTATGTGGCTGCCATAGGGGCTTTCCACTCGCCTTTGGAAGGGGGCCCTTTGGGTAGACACCACTTGGTTGTACGTTTTCTCTGTAGGGCTAGGAGATTGAGGCCTGCGGCTCATCCCAGGGTCCCGGCTTGGGACCTGGCAGTGGTTCTTGAAGGGCTGGCTGAGACCCCTTCGAACCATTGGAGTCGGCTGAGGCGAGAAATCTGACCCTGAAGGTGGCTTTTCTCCTCGCCATCACTTCTCTGAGGAGAGTGGGAGACCTCCAGGCATTGGCGGTCACGCCTGCATGCTTGGAGTTTGCCCCGGGCGGGGTGAAAGCTATCTTGCATCCCAGACCGGGCTACGTGCCCAAGGTCCCATCGTCAGGGATGGGGTCAGTATTTCTTGAGGCTTTTCATCCTCCGCCTCACGCGACGGCAGAGGAAGCTAGGCTGCACCTGCTCTGCCCAGATAGGGCATTGAGGATCTATCTGGACAGGTCAGCTCAATGGAGGAAATCGGACCAGCTTCTGGTGTGCTTTGGCCCCCCTAAGAAAGGGTTGCCTGCGGCGAGACAGACTATTAGTAACTGGATCGTGCAGGCTATAGCCACGGCTTATCGGGTGCGCAGTATGCCTTCACCCATGGCCGTGAGGGCCCACTCTACGAGGGGTTTGGCCTCCTCGGTGGCCCTCCTTTCGGGAGCCTCACTTATTGAGATTTGTGAGGCGGCGGGTTGGGCTAATCCTCACACCTTTATAAGATTGTATAAACTGGACCTCCCGGCTACGCCGGGTGCTAGAGTGCTTGCGTCCTGAGTGTGCCTGGGGTTCCAGCTTCACACCAGGATGGGCGTGTCTCGGTGTGGCATAGTGGGTATGGACGTTCCCAGAGTGTCGTCACTCGACGACGCAGTGTTGAGTTCCCTCGATATAGGGAACGTCTCGGGTTACTATTGTAACCCTTGTTCCCTGAGAGGGAACGAGACACTGCGTCTCATCGCCACACCTACACGTAGAGCGCTCGCTTCATCGCAAAGGCTGTCTGTTGTTTGGGGCGGCGTCTTCTTATAGCTTCCGCGTACGCCGTCGCCGGTTACGTCATGACGTCGCACCAATCGGATTGGTGGCTGATTTCATTCATACTTCAGAGCCGTCACGCTGGGGGCGTTCCCAGAGTGTCGTCACTCGACGACGCAGTGTCTCGTTCCCTCTCAGGGAACAAGGGTTACAATAGTAACCCGAGACGTTTTTTCATATGCCATGCAATGCAAAATAACAAATATCTTTATTACACAGCGAAATGTTATATGCAATGGAAAAGCGCTAATTCCTAAATCCCCAACGATGTCTAAGCAAAGGTACTTTATCGTCAATGTACAGCTAGTTTTCTTATGCAATGCAAAGCAAAAGCACGTATCTCTTCATTGCACAGCGACTTGTTACATGAAAAGCAAAAAGCGCTTATATCTCATTGCACAAGATCTATGCAATGCAAAGGCACTGTCTCTTCGGTGCAAAGCGAGATTTTTATGCAATGCAATGGAAAAGCACTAATCTTCTCACTGAGCAAGTTTTTTGTATGCAATGCAATGCAAAAGAACTAATCTCATTGCACAAGTTTTTTCGTATTCAATGTAATGCTAAAACACCATCTCAGTGCACAGCGACTTAAATGCAATGCACTGCAAAAACACTAATTTCTTCAATGCACAAGTTTTATCGTATTCATTGCAAAAACACTAATTTCTTCAATGGACAAAGGGTTTTTGTATGCAATGCATGAAAAAGTCTTCATTGCACAAGTATTTTCTTATGCAATGCAATGCAAAAGCCCCAATCTCTTCATTGCACAAGTATTTTCTTATGCAATGCAATGCAAAAGCCCCAATCTCTTCATTGCACAAGTATTTTCTAATGCAATGCAATGCAAAAGCCCTAATCTCTTCGTTGCACAGCGAATAGTTATTTGGAAAGCAAAGGCGCTAAAATCTTCAATGCACGAGTTCTATGCAATGCAAAGGCACTGTCTCTTCGTTGCAAAGCGATTTTTTTATGCAATGCAATGCAAAAGCACTAATCTACTCATTGCACAAGTTTTTTCTTATGAAATGCAATGCAAAAGCACGTATCTCTTTATTGCACAGCGCATTCTTATAAAGCAAAAGCGCTAATATCTTCATTGCATGAGATCTATGCGCGCTAATATCTTCACTGCACGAGATCTATGCATTGCAAAGGCACTGTCTTTTCGGTACAAAGCGAGAGTTTTATGCAATGCAATACAAAAGCACTAATCTCCTCATTTCACAAGTTTTTTTTTTTTTTGTATGCAATGCACAAACACTAATATCTTCAATATACAACGAGTATATTGTATATGCATTATGCATTGTATATGAATTGCCCTCGAAAGAAATTCATATTTGACCTAGAGGGTATATTTCTGACCAAATACGATTTTTTTTTTTTTTTTACAGTTTATTGTCTAGAATCCTTCTGATATTAAATGACCAGAATATGTTCAGTAGTTAAATATGGAATCTTTTTTGTGGCTAATGTAATATCTGAATGTATAAATGTTTAGAATGTTAAAGTTGATACTCACAGACTTCTTCAATATTTCATCGCAGTACAAGAATTACATTTTGAACATTACTAGCCAAAGAGTCTTTAAATATGTATAGAGAATTTATATAAATGGATGTTTCATCAAAAGTCCAAATGTGACTTTTCGAAAAAAAAAAAAATCTAACCCTGCCATCAGATTCATCAGTAGTTCAAGTGTGAAATTTTGAATACATTTTTGGCCAAAGAGTCTTCAAACTAAAAAATGTATAAAAAGACATATGACTCTACGGTGTTTCTTCAGAAGTTCAAACATGATTTCTTGAACTATTTTTTCTGACCCTGGTATCTATGAACTTGAAATGTCTATGCGTATCAATAGACTCCGTATATTTCACCAGTAGTTCAAGTCTGAAATTTTGAATACATTTTTGGACAAGGAGTCTATGAACTTGAACTTTCTATACATAGTAATAGATTCATCAGTAGTTCAAGTCTGAAATTTTGAATACATTTTTGGCCAAGGAGTCTTCAAACTTAAAATGTATAAAACGACTTATTACTCTACGGTGTTTCTTCAGAAGTTCAAACATGATTTCTTGAACTATTTTTTCTGACCCTGGTATCTATGAACTTGAAATGTCTATGCATATCAATGGACTCTGTATATTTCACCAGTAGTTCAAGGATGAACTTTTGAACTTATTTTTTGCCAAAGAGTCTATGAACTTGAACTTTCTATACATAGTAATAGATTAAACAGTAGTTCAAGTGTGAAATTTTGACTATATTTTTGACCAAGGATTCTTCAAACTTAAAATGTATAAACAGACTTATGACTCTATGGTGTTTCTTCAGAAGTTCAAACATGATTTCTTGAACTATTTTTTCTGACCCTGGCATCTATGACCTTGATATTTCTATGCATACCAATAGACTCTGTATGTTTATACATTTTAAGTTTGAAGACTCTTTGGCCAAAAATGTATTCAAAATTTCACACTTGAACTACTGATGAATTTATTATTATGTATAGAAAGTTCAAGTTCATATAGACTCTTTGGCAAAAAATACGTTTAAAACTTCATCCTTGAACTACTGATGAAACATTAGGAGTCATTAGTATCTATTCGACTCAATTGGTATACATAAAAGGTTCAAGCTCATTCTCTTTGGCATAAAATAAGTTCAAAAGTTCATTGATGAAATATACAGAGTTTTTGGTATGCATAGAAATGTCAAGTTCATAGATACCAGGGTCAGAAAAAATATTTCATGAAATCATGTTTGAACTTCTGAAGAAACACCGTAGAGTCATATGTCTTTTTATACATTTTTAAGTTTGAAGACGCCTTGGCCAAAAATGTATTCAAAATTTCAGACTTGAACTACTGATGAATCTATTAATATGTATAGAAAGTTCAAGTTCACAGACTCTTTGGCAAAAAATAAGTTCAAAAGTTAATTCTTGAACTACTGATGAAATATACGGTGTCTATTGGTATGCATAGAAATGTCAAGTTCATACATTACCAGGGTCAATACCAGGGTCAGAAAAAATAGTTCAAGAAATCATGTTTGAACTTCTGAAGAATCACCTTAAAGTCATAAGTCTGTTCATACATTTTAAGTTTGAAGAATCCTTAGCCAAAAATGTATAAAAAATGTCACACTTGAACTACTGATAATCTATTACTATGTATAGAAAGTTCAAGTTCAGAGACTCTTTGGCAAAAAATAAGTTCAAAAGTTCATTCCTTGAACTACTGATGAAATAGACTTATGACTCTTCTGTGATTCTTCAGAAGTTCAAACATGATTTCTTGAACTATTTTTTCTGACCCTGGTATCTATGAACTTGAAATGTCTATGCATATCAATAGACTCTGTATATTTCACCAGTAGTTCAAGTCTGAAATTTTGAATACATTTTTGGCCAAGGAGTCTATGAACTTGAACTTTCTATACATAGTAATAGATTCATCAGTAGTTCAAGTCTGAAATTTTGAATACATTTTTGGCAAAGGAGTCTTCAAACTTAAAAATGTATAAAAAGACATATGACTCTACGGTGTTTCTTCAGAAGTTCAAACATGATTTCATGAACTATTTTTTTCTGACCCTGGTATCTATGAACTTGACATTTCTATGAATACCAAAAACTCTGTATATTTCATCAGTAGTTCATGGATGAACTTTTGAACTTACTTTTTTGCCAAAGAGTATGAACTTGAACAGTATATGTATACCAATTGAGTCCAATAGATCCCAATGACTTCTAATGTTTCATCAGTAGTTCAAGGATGAACTTTTGAACTTATTTTTTGCCAAAGAGTCTATGAACTTGAACTTTCTATACATAGTAATAGACTCATCAGTAGTTCAAGTCTGAAATTTTGAATACATTTTTGGCCAAGGAGTCTTCAAACTTAAAATGTATAAAACATCTCGGTTACGTATGTAACCCTCGTTCCCTGAAGGAGGGAACGGAGACGTACGTCAGAACTGTATATTGTCAGTGTTCTCTTACACCGAACGGGCAAGGCACGTCTTGGGACTGGTAAGCCAAGACTATAGCATCCACTATCCAGTGGGCTAACCTCTGCTTGGAGACAGCCTTTCCCTTCTGCTGGCCTCCGTAACAGACGAAGAGTTGCTCTGAGGTCCGAAAGCTTTGGGTCCGGTCAATGTAAGCGCGAAGAGCGTGGACCGGACACAACAAAGCCAGGGCTGGGTCTGCCTCCTCCGAAGGCAGCGCTTGCAGGTTCACCACCTGGTCCCGGAAGGGAGTGGTAGGAACCTTGGGCACGTATCCGGGCCTGGGTCTCAGGACAACGTGAGAGTTACCAGGCCCGAACTCTAGGCACGATTCGCTGACCGAAAGTGCGTGCAGGTCCCCTACCCTCTTGATCGAGGCCAAAGCAGTCAAGAGCACTGTCTTCATTGACAGGATTTTAATCTCAATGGACTCCAAAGGCTCGAAGGGAGGGCTCTGAAGTGCTCTGAGCACTAGAGCCAAGTCCCAAGAGGGTATCGAGGATGAACGAGGAGGATTTAGTCTCCTCGCACCTCTGAGGAACCTGACGATTAGGTCGTGCTTTCCGACGGACTTACCTTTGACTCCGTCGTGATACGCCGCTATTGCGGCGACGTACACTTTGAGGGTGGAGGGAGACAGCCTTCGCTCCAACCCGTCTTGCAGGAAGGAAAGCACAACACCAATCGAACACCTTCGGGGGTCTTCCTGGCGGGAAGAGCACCACTCAACGAACAGGTTCCACTTCAGTACATAGAGGCGCCTCGTAGAGGGGGCTCTAGCTGAAGAGATGGTATCTACGACTTTGTGGTAGTCCATCTAGAACCTCCGCGTCCCGTCCAGGGATCAGACATGAAGATTCCAGAGGTCTGGACGCGGGTGCCATAGAGTGCCCCGTCCCTGAGAAAGAAGGTCCTTCCTCAGGGGAATGGGCCAAGGAGGGGCTGTCGCGAGGAGAGTAAGTTCTGGGAACTGTTGGAAATTTTCTTCTTCCAAAAATCATTTCCCAAAGATCATTTGATTTCAGAAAGACTTTATTCAAATTAACAAAGCCGAGTTTCCCCTGCAGGAGACAACTCCAGTTCTTTGGTTTACCTAGCATATATACCCAGCTGCTTTCCCAAAATGGTCACAACCTTCAGCTAGTTTTCCAGCTGGTTTCCTGGCTCATATGTCACAGCATTCCCAGTTCTTTTTCTGTCCATCATGCACCTTCTACATGTCATTTTCAAGCACGTTGTCAAGGTCCCCAAGAACTTAAAACAGGGCAAACACAACCTCAGCAAACAGCCAATAACTAATAGTGTCTTGTATACAGCTTATTTTACATTAAATTCAATAATAAAAATCTTCTACATTCCCCCCTCTGGGGCTTACCTAAGCCCCAATTTTGTATCTTTCTTCCAAACGTGTAGCTTCAAAATCTAGCTTCCTTAGTTATGCTACCTTATGACTTAAATTAAGTCACTCACTCTTCATTGCCAAAGACCAGATTATGCAACCACACTCTGGATGAGCATCAGAACCAAACATCTCTTTTCAGACATTTTTCTTTCTTTCTTAGGTGTATTTTTTCCTTTTTATTCTTTTTCTTTTTCCGAAAAGAGTAAAAGATTCTTTTGCTCCCTTTAAAACTAGACCATTGTTGTAAGCATGAACATACAATTGGCTCAGCCTTGTAAGTTATTTTCACAATTATGTAGAGTATATCAATGCATAATACTAATACAAGTTATTTTTGGTATGTAGACATCCTTAACCCAGACATTGTTCTCATATTCGTCTTCTTTGTCCTCATTAGATATACTTAAATCTCCATCAGATGTTTGTACATTTCAATTTGATTTATCAGACCAATCTTAACATACTTTGTTTGCCCTCTTAATTGTTGTCTCATTATCTTAACTTCTTAGCATTTCCATGTGCTTAACCATGGCTTTGACAATTAGTGATATTAACATGAAAATTTCACAGCAGAACAATAACCATGTTGATACAGAACAATCTTAATATTGCAACTTTTAAAGACATCCCTTATTTAGCAAATCACTAGAATTAAACCAGTTTTCTTTAACTTCTGCTCTTACGCCTCTTGTTTAATTTATTCATAACTTTGTCTGCCAATAACCAATAATCAACTAAGGGCTTGTCTATTTTGCCGTGTCATTCTATTTGTTTCATGTAATTGTTCTTATATAGCACAGGTAAAGCATCATCTCTAAATCTCCTGACTATAGTAAATATAAATTAGCCATTTTCTGTTTTTATTTTGCTTGATCCATATAATTGTTGGTTAAACCAAGGTAAACTATCTTTCTTATTTTTTGATCAATTCCTATTTTTATAAAGTATTATTAATTCCTTAGTCTGAAGAATCAATCTTTTAGTCAAAATCATTTTTAGATGATGAACGACCAGAATATTGTCGTGCATCTGTTATCACAATACACTTAGTTCTTTGTTAGATTGTTTAAATTCTTGTCTGTTTATTACAAAAACTAACAATAAATATAATTTTAACTTAAGTTTAATGCAGTCTGACTGATTGCTTTAGTGGCTCAGTTCAAGCTGCTCATGTTTTATTTCATAATTATAAAACTCCCTTGTGTGTAATTTAAGTGTTTGTTCATTAATCAATTACTTATCACTTTTAGTGCTTTTGTTCGATATTTTATCACAAATGTTCACAGTTCAGACTGAAAATTTTCTTACATTGCTTATAAATATCCATTAATCTTTCCTTATCTTATAAATATCCCTTAATCTTTCCTTATCATCTAATATCTTATTCCCCCCTCAACATTCTTAGATGTCATAAACTATGCACATCGAAGAATGTTTAAAAGGGTTGTTGCAACAATTTGTCCTTTATCTGAATGGCAAATATCTTTTTTGGCCCTCTTTTGTTGCCTTCTAATGGCCTACTTTTTATTAAAAAGTAAGCACTACTTGATAAATATTCAAATTAGTTGTATCATAGTGTCTTACTAAATCAAGCTATCAAGCTTTTGAATTGAAATTGAAATTTGTGGTAATACCTATAGTCCTAATTCAAACTTTGTTTTAACTTTAGACTGAAATTTAGTCATCTATTTTATATTAGGATCTTGTTCATAAGCTCTTTTAGTTCTACCTTTGTAAGCCTTTATAAGTTGTTCTGATTCTCATTGACAATGCTTTGTTAGCCGTATTCTAGCGCTCATTTCTTAGTGGCAAAGAGGCTAGAAGTCATTCTTTACCACAAGTCCAAAGATATCTGCTACTACTATTGTCTAAACTTCAATCTTTTATCTACGGTAGTGATATAGTTTGCATTTTACGTTTTTCTTCTTCTGTATTATTATTATTAGTAGTAGTAATAATATATATCTTTTTTTCTTATTCTTTGAAGTTATGGGGCTCTTACAAGTATTTTTGCATCTCAACCTTTTTTTCCGTCTTATTTTTCAATATCTGCACCTCTACTGTTTTGCAGTTTTATCTCTTGTTTTTTTTAATCAGTTCTTCTTTTACTGGGGTTTTAAAATTGTTAATACGTCTGTTGTGATCTAAAGCATAACATTTGAAATTCTGGGTTGATTCTTCTGCCTTGCATAGCTCCTTATGAGCTTTCAACACTCTGCAACCTTCATTGTGAATCTCTGGTCAAGCCTATCCCCTTTTTTCCATTTGTTGAGATGATGGTCATTCTGTGAGCAACTCTTCACCAGGGTGACTCTTTGCGAGCCGTTGCAATGGGCTTTCCCTCGTTGGTAAGGGAGAGACGTCACTAGTACGCTCTTGTGTCCCCTACTTCATGGTATGTGGGAATGCTGAAGCTGGTTGATGTATTTTAAGATGAGAAGCATGGACTCAAGTGTCCTCTGGTGATCAGTGCACACTCTTCTTATGAGATCACAATGCGCATTCACTGGTTCTTTTTGTTGGATCATACTGGAATCCTTCCTTGAATTGAGCTCCTGTCACCTATAATTGAGACTAAACCTTTTCTTGTTAGTGACAACAACATATAATAATCATCTGCTCGTCTGTCCCACTGTTCCTGTGAAAAGCTTTTGTGAGGCTGAGCGCTGTCCTGTCCCCTTTTAGGGCTCTCAACTTACATCACTAGCAGGGCTTAAACCCCTTATTCATAATCATTTTTGTCTTATACCATTTTTCCCCAAAGAGTTTCAAATTTATTATTTACAATTAGCCAATTCAACTCAGTTATTTCATTGTTTTGTGTCTCATTATCCTTTCCTAATTTCTGATGCATATGGAAAGCACTCAACCCACTTTGCTCAAGTTAACAGTTACATAATATTACACTTTTGCATCCGCTCCGCCAGCTCCATAGCGATATGCTGAAAATAAATGTAGATATGTTATGCGCTGCGCAAATGTGGCAATATTTTTCCCTCTTTTTTTACCACAAAAGTATTGACCAGGAAGCTTAACCAAATTCATCCATGGTCATTGTTTTATTGGGCATAATTTGCCCTGTGGGCCCACATACTAAATTTAAATACAGCTGTTTTGGCAAAATATATTTTTGCCTTAGTGTCTCTTCAGACACTCTCTGTCAATCACCCACTCACACTCCATGGCCATCACTCACACCCCCATCATGTATTTTTGTTTCTGCTTCAACAGGTTGTGCTCTAATTGAGGAACACCAGGAATGCCACAAGGTCTGAACATGGCACTGTAGCATTCCCTGTACATGAACCTTTCTTTTTCTCACAAAGTCTAATAGATCGTAGACCTAGTTATGATGCAGTTGAGACAGCCGATTGTAATTTTTTTCCAAGTGCATTTAATAATTTGTTCGTCTCATTTTAAGTTTGTAATTTTCTGTAATTATTTGTTGTTGCTCATGAGCTTCTTTAAGAATGATATTGGAGATCTCTTCATTATCACGGATCCTTGGCCAATAATATTTTTATCTCGTTATCCCACTGATGACAGCATTCTGACTTCATGTTTTTGACTTTGGAGTTATTATTATTTAATCCAGCTCTAGTAAGATTAAATTACTAAACAAGATGGAGTGACCAACATTCAGTTTACCTACCATATTTTTCTGTGAGACATCTCGTGTCTATATTTTCTTAACCAATGAATACATATTTTATGCTTTTAGCCCTAGATGTTTAACATTCTAGCCCTTACTATACCAAATCCAGCATTGTCTGTCAATGCACTGTGTTTTTCTTTTCTCTTTTTTTTTCATCAGACATAGGGCTGGACTGGTGCCTATACTGAAAAAGCAGAGAAGGTTAGTTTAGCAGAGAATACAAAGAACTGCTATGAGACCAGTGAATTATCAAGATGAATCAAGTGAATATCATAACTAACAAATTTGAAGCAGACTCTAGAGTGATCATTGTAGATGCCGCACCTGTGCCGCCCGTCAGGGAATCGATGTCACTCATTCTGTATAGATCATCAGTCTTTTGAAGCTCCTCGGCTGTTGTTCTGCATGTGTCGTCAGCCGGATGTCACTCAAAGGCCTGTTGCGAAGTCCTGGTGTTGTCGAGTGGAACTTAGGCTCTGTCGTTTCTCAGCCTCTTCTCCATTTTAGCTTTTGACTGATCTTGTTAAAGTTTTGCATGTCAGGATATTGTCTCTGTTCTCGGGAAAGCCTCGAGTGAAAGTTTCACCTTTCCCTGCATTAAATCAGTCTTTTTCCATGCTGACCTTTTGGAAAGCGTCATCTTCTCCTTTCAGGAGGGGAGCTGAAAAAAGCCCATCATCCACTCTCTTCTACTCTCTGCAGCCGTGTCTTCACCTTTCCCCACTCGTTGCTTCCAGTGGTCAAGGCACTGTCATTGAAGCCATCTGAAATTTGAACACTCAAGAGATCTGCATGAATCAGATTAAACTTTTATATCTTCTAATTCCAGTTGTATCTGAGCAATCAGCTCTTTTTCTAAATTCCATTCTCTAACCATTTTCTTCACTAGTTATCAAATGTCACTGGTTGACAACAGCAGTTCCTTCATTCTATTTTTAGTGAAGCAAGTTCTTCGTTGCAGTATGCAGAAAAGAAAGACAATAATCTATCCTAATGATACTGAGTGTAATACAGCTAAATACTTTTCATTCTTCTATATTCACATGCTGGGATAAAAATAATCTGGTAAATAAAACTTTTCTCAACCAACAGGAATTCTTTTTTGGTTTAATTTGAACCACCAAGTCCCATTCTCTAAGGTCCTATGATTGTTGCAAATTATCTATAAATGTTGAAACTTTTCTTTAAACTTGGTCACCCAATCTCGCTCTCACTAAGCTCAATGCACAAGTTATTTTAACACAAGCATAATTCTCTGCATTGGAATACTTTTTCATACTGTCCCCCAGGGATAAAGAGATAGACATTTTTAGACGTCTTCATATATAATATATAATACTTTAAGCACGTGCAATCTTATTATTTATTCATCTATTAAAATAGATAATTACATTTATCAAATAAATATATATTACTATTTTTATATATATATATCATATTACAGTATTCTGCAGAACTAATACTTTGCAACAATATTCTAATTTCCTTTATTTATTTTCAATACCTCACATTTAAGTTCCTATAGGGCTCATTCTCTCATTCACTGTTCTCAAGTGACCAGGGAGGGGGTCACTATTTTTACCCACAGACACAGTCAGACAAGACACAGGATCCCACACAGATACACTATTCTGTTCTGTCTCTTTCAGAACCATCCTTTCTGTTCAAATTTTACTTTATAAAAAATAAATTTAAAAGACCCACTTCTGGACTTCCTTCAACACAGTGGAATTCTCTTAAAATTACTGCTGCACTTCCCCACACTGGTACAAAGTCCTCTTGACAAGTGCCAATATCTGATAACCTTATTAGTTAAAATAAAATTAAATTAAAAAAACCCATCCGTCAAGGCCCACTTGGGTTGAATATCTGATAACCTTATCAGTTCAAATAAAATAAAGGTATCATCCTTCAAGGCCCACTTGATTCCTTACACAAATATCTGATATCCTTATCAGTTCAAATAAAATAAAGGAATCATCCTTCAAGGCCCACTTGATTCCTTACACAAATATCTGATATCCTTATCAGTTCAAATAAAATAAAAGAATCATCCTTCAAGGCCCACTTGATTCCTTACACAAATATCTGATATCCTTATCAGTTCAAATAAAATAAAGGAATCATCCTTCAAGGCCCACTTGATTCCTTACACAAATATCTGATATCCTTATCAGTTCAAATAAAATAAAGGAATCATCCTTCAAGGCCCACTTGATTCCTTACACAAATATCTGATAACCTACACAACCTTCTGACAAGTACACTAATATCATGCAATTATTCTGAAATCAAAGATCCTCATTCCTTTTTTAGTTCTTTAAATTTGGAGAAGCTTTTTTAGTGACTTACCACTTCCAAGCAAGCCCTGGTGATCAACACAAAATTAAGAAAAAGCAAAAATTTGCTCACCTCAAGATAGTGGCCACTTGGTGTTTGTGTTGATCATTCAAGGTCATCAAGCTTGCAGTGGTTTGTCATCAGCTCCGAAGCCAGTCCTGCCGGGGTCGCCAAATATGTTGGAAATTTTCTTCTTCCAAAAATCATTTCCCAAAGATCATTTGATTTCAGAAAGACTTTATTCAAATTAACAAAGCCGAGTTTCCCCTGCAGGAGACAACTCCAGTTCTTTGGTTTACCTAGCATATATACCCAGCTGCTTTCCCAAAATGGTCACAACCTTCAGCTAGTTTTCCAGTTGGTTTCCTGGCTCATATGTCACAGCATTCCCAGTTCTTTTTCTGTCCATCATGCACCTTCTACATGTCATTTTCAAGCACATTGTCAAGGTCCCCAAGAACTTAAAACAGGGCAAACACAACCTCAGCAAACAGCCAATAACTAATAGTGTCTTGTATACAGCTTATTTTACATTAAATTCAATAATAAAAATCTTCTACAGAACCAGGTCCGGTTGGGCCAATACAGCGCAACTAACAAGACCTGCTCCTCGTCCTCCCTGACTTTGCACAGGGTCTGTGCAAGAAGGCTCACTGGGGGAAACGCATACTTGCGTAAGTCCCGGGGCCAGCTGTGCGCCAGTGCATCTGTGCCGAGGGTACCCCCGGTCAGGGAATAGTACCACTGGCAATGGGTCGAGTCCGGAGAGGCAAACAGGTCTACCTGTGCGGCTCCGAACTGGTCCCATATCAGCTGGACCGCCTGGGGGTGGAGTCGCCATTCTCCCGGAGGTGCTGGTTGCCGAGAGAGCTCGTCGGCTGTCTGGTTCAGCGAACCAGGGACATGCATGTCCCGAAGCGACCTCAGATGCTTCTGACTCCACAGGAGCAGGTGGCGGGCGAGTTGGAACAGGCGACGGGAGCGTAGACCATCCTGACGGTTGATGTACGCAACGGCCACCGTGCTGTCCGTACGGACCAGTACATGCTTGCCACGTAGCGGCCCCTTGAGGCGGCGCAGTGCCAAGTGTACTGCTAGCAACTCGAGGCAATTGATATGCCAATGCAATTGCGGTTCCGTCCGCTGACCCGCAACTGCATGCCCGTTGTACGTGGCCCCCCAACCCGTGGATGAGGCATCCGTGAACAGCACAGCATGCCTGCACACTTGTTCTAGGGGCACCCGGCCCGGAGAAATGAAGCGTTGGACCACGGGCTGAAGGTTTGGCGGCAGTAAGAAGTCACTGGGACCCGGTACTGGCCGCTCTGCCACGCCCACCTCGGGACTCGGCCATGAAGCCAGTGTTGGAGCGGTCTCATATGAACCAATCCGAGCGGCGTGACCGCGGCTACGGATGCCATATGCCCCAGGAGCCTCTGAAAAAGTTTCAGTGGGACCGCTGTTCTGCCTTTGAACATATTCAAGCAGTTCAACACCGACCTGACTCGCTCCTCCGTGAGGCGCGCAGTCTGGCTGACCGAATCCAGCTCCATACCGAGGTAAGAGATTCTCTCCGTAGGACAGAGCTTGCTCTTCTCTCGGTTGACCCGAAGGCCCAACAGGCTGAGGTGACTGAGCACCATGTCCCTGTGTTCGCACAACTGCTCCCGAGACTGGGCGAGGATGAGCCAGTCGTCGAGATAGTTGAGGATGCGAACGCCGCGTTCTCGGAGTGGAACAATGGCTGCCTCCGCGACCTTCGTAAAGACGCGAGGCGACAGGGACAGCCCGAAGGGCAGGACTTTGTACTGGTATGCCTTCCCCTCGAACGCAAAGCGTAGGAACGGTCTGTGTCGAGGGAGTATAGAGACATGGAAGTACGCGTCCTTCAGGTCGATCTCTGCAAACCAATCCTGGGAACGGATGCATTGAAAAATGCGCTTCTGCGTTAACATCCGGAACGGGAGCTTGTGCAGGGCCCGATTCAGGATGCGCAGGTCCAGGATTGGCCGGAGCCCACCCCCTTTCTTGGGCACGATGAAGTAGGGGCTGTAGAACCCTGTCTTCATCTCGGCTGGAGGAACCGGCTCGATCGCGTCCTTCGCCAGTAGGACCTCGATCTCTGCCCGCTAGACTTGAGCATCGCTGCTTCACAGAGAGGTGAAGAGGATGCCCTTGTACTTGGGTGGCCGGCGCGCGAACTGAATCGCGTAGCCGAGTCTGATGGTACGGATGAGCCAACGGGACGGTCGAGGGAGCTGTAGCCACACTCCCAGGGACCGTACCAGCGGGACCAACGGCACCACAGACATGCCCGGGGTGGGGCAGCGCAACGGAGAGCTCTGGCTCGACTTGGGAGGCCCGGAGGCGGCCCAGAGTGTCGCGCGAGCTCTCCTGGTGCGGGCAGGGAGCGGGTGAGAAGGCCCGGAGGCGTCCTCGGAGCCCGCTCGACTGCTCGCTGCCCGGAGGCAGACAGGTGGGATGCTCAGACCCGACTCGGGAAGCCCGTGGGCGGCCCGGAGTGTTGTCTGAGCTTTCCCGGGAGAGGCAGAGAGTGGGTGAGAAGGCCCGGAGGCGTCCTCGGAGCCCACTCTGCTGCTCCCTGGCGAGGGGAGGGGAGGGAGGGAGAGACAAAGCCCGGAGGCGTCGTGAACTGCCACCCTGACCCTCTTGGGGCCCAGGGGGATAGGAAACTGCTCTTTCTGTGAGTATGTGGGTACCGCCGAGCTCCGGAGAGCTGGCGGCAGATGTACTGAACCAGTCGGGGCCCCCCGGTCCTCCTCCGGGGGGTGTGGGAGGGATGCGGACATCATCTCCCGAAGAGCAGCTCCTGTCCTCCCTGGGCTGCCTGTCTCAGGGCCGCTTCCCCTTGCGCTTGCCGGCAGGCTTAGCGGTCTGGACAGGTTGGGCGCCACCCTTGCGCCCGGCACCCTGCTTGGCCTGTGGAGGCTGCTGCTTTGGCTTGGCAGGGGCGGAGGCGGACGCCGGGGGACGCCCTCGGCGACGAGCAGGCGGGGGAGCTGCGGCCGGCGACTGGGTGGAGGCAGCAGCAGGTCGCCGGGGCAGGATGTTCCTGATAGCCTCCGTCTGCTTCTGGGCCACCGAGAACTGCTGGGCAAAGTCCTCGATGGCGTCGCCGAAGAGGCCGGCCTGGCAGATAGGGGAGTTCAGGAATCACACCTTGTCCGCTTCACGCATATCTGCCAGGTTCAGCCACAGGTGACGTTCCTGGACCACCAGAGTGGACATCGCCCGACCCAGGGAGCGTGCAGTGACTTTCGTCGCTCGGAGAGCGAGGTCCGTCGCCGCACGCAGTTCCTGCATAACGCCCTGGTCGGAACTTCCCTCGTGCAATTCCATGAGCGCTTTGGCCTGGTAGACCTGCAGGAGCGCCATGGCATGCAATGCCGATGCGGCTTCTCCACAGGCTGTGTAAGCCTTGCCGGTTAGCCCGGACGAGAACTTACACGCCCGGGAGGGGAGGCACGGGGCACCACGCCAGTCCGCAGCGGTCTTGGGACACAGATGCATCGCCACTGACCGCTCGACCGGAGGGATTCCCACGTAACCCTTCACCGCACCGCCATCGAGGGAGGTGAGGACGGAGGAGTCCGTCGATCGCGAGCGAGCGCTATACGGCGCTGCCCACGACTTCGAGATCTCCTGATGCACTTCCGGGAAGAATGCACCGGGGCGGGGCGCTGAGAACCAGCACGGGCCGTCCCGAGAAACCAATCGTCCAGCCGCGAAGGTTCGGGACACGGTGGAGGGTTCCACTCGAGCCCTACGCTTGCGGCGGCCCGGGAAAGCATAGCCGTAAGCTCTGGGTCAGACTCGGGCAACGCTGTCACACCCGAAGGGGGCAGCGCAGCCGAATCCTCATCCTCAGAGCCCATTAGCTCGTCCCCCGATGCAGCGACCGACATCCTGTCTTCCGCCGGAGCCCCGAAGGAAACGGCTGGCACTCCACGTGAGAGGTCAGCACGCTCCTCCGGAAACTCCACCGGCACCCTCAGGTCCCCACCCAAGTCATCAGCCAGAGTAGCAGCCCTCTGCTTAGGCTCAGAATTACCGCTAGACCGGGGGATGCGCGAGGGTGCTCCACCTGCCTTGAGGTATTGGAGTCTGGACCGTAACACTGCGATGGTCATGTTCCCGCAGTGGGAACATGAGTCATTCACGAACGCAGCCTCCGCGTGCTGAGTGCCCAGACACGAGAGACAACGAACGTGACTGTCAAGCGGGGACAGAAACCGACCGCACCCAGAAACACACGGTTTGAATGACATCTTGAAAAAGACACAGGGTCAAACCGTGTTGCTCTTTTAGGATGGAAAACTGCTCTTTTAGTTGTGCTGAAGCACTCAGGGAGATGACCGCGGTCAGCACGCAGTCCACAGTGCAAGCCTGCGTGTGACACTCAAAAGGGGAAAACGCCCAGCGAACCAACAATGGAAGCTCTTTTATAGTGAATGCAAACGATTGCAACAATGGTCGGTCTCTCACTGAGAAGCGCTATGACACCCGCACTGGCAGTTCCTTCCTTCTCTCCAAGACTCAGTCTCTAAACAATCTTCGTGGAAACAGCAATGAACTGTTCGGCTCCGAAGTTGAAAGCATTTGATCTACCATTCCACTTCCTATTTATACCCGCGCTGCGGGGCGGAGCGTGGAATGTGTGGATCACATGCCAATCTCCGATTGGCTCGTTTTTATACACTCGAAGTGGATAGGTCTCTGAGGGCAGATCCCAATTCGTCGGTTCAGTTTTGACGTACGTCGAACGTGACCGACTGAAAGGGAACGACTTATTACTCTACGGTGTTTCTTCAGAAGTTCAAACATGATTTCTTGAACTATTTTTTCTGACCCTGGTATCTATGAACTTGAAATGTCTATGCATATCAATAGACTCCGTATATTTCACCAGTAGTTCAAGGATGAACTTTTGAACTTATTTTTTGCCAAAGAGTCTGTGAACTTGAACTTTCTATACATAGTAATAGATTCATCAGTAGTTCAAGTCTGAAATTTTGAATACATTTTTGGCCAAGGCGTCTTCAAACTTAAAAATGTATTAAAAAAAAGACATGACTCTACGGTGTTTCTTCAGAAGTTCAAACATGATTTCATGAAATATTTTTTCTGACCCTGGTATCTATGAACTTGACATTTCTATGCATACCAAAAACTCTGTATATTTCATCAGTAGTTCAAGGATGAACTTTTGAACTTATTTTTTTGCCAAAGAGTCTATGTGGTAGTTGAGGCCAAGAACAGGCAGGACAGAGAGTAGAAAAGAAATGGAAGTTTATTGCTTCCAACACAAAAATTATATACAGGGGCAGATTCCAACAGAAGTCATACAAAATCAAAAAAACTTAAGATTTATGCTAACTGAAATTAACAAAAATCAAACAGGCCTAAAAATAAATCTCCCCTGTAAACAAAGTAAACAAATCAAAATCTAATTCAAAACCAAAGGTCAGAAGGCTAAGGTGGCTGGACAATACTGACTCACTCTACTTCTCCAATAATGCTATATATACCCATTTAGCCTCTACCAAACAAAAATAAGGTAAATATCAAAATAATACAGTTACCAAATAAACTCAAAACAATTAACCTTTACAACACAATATCATTATCACACCTAACCTTAACACAATCATACAACAATATATATGAAAAGAAAATACTCAAATCAAACCAAGATATAACTGAATGAAACAAAGTCAAAAGATCCCCTCTAAATCAAAATGGAATGGTACAGTCCAATTTCCTCTGGAACAGCGTAAGTTTGCAGTCTGATGCCCCGCCTCTTCCTTTGTCTGCTGCCACATGGAATGCGGCCGTCACTCCATGGACCAGAAGAATCTAGGGCTCAGGTACAGTCAAACAGCACAGGAAAATATAAGAAGTGTGCACCCTGCTGTATATTTAAGCTTTGAATAAACTGTTAACTCATGTTCTTTTCGTGTGGTTTTTTTTGTATATGAGGGGATAAATAACAAACATTAAATTAAACTCCAAATGTTTGGTAAAAGCCAAATATGTGAGGTATGCTACGCACCTGTCACAGTCTATGAACCTTGAACTTTCTATACATAGTAATAGATTAATCAGTAGCTCAAGTGTGAAATTTTGAATACATTTTTGGCCAAGGATTCTTCAAACTTAAAATGTATAAAGAGATTTATGTCTCTAAGGTGATTTTTCAGAAGTTCAAACATTATTTCTTGAACTATTTTTTCTGACCCTGGTATCTATGAACTTGACATTTCTATGCATAACAAATAGACTCTGTATATTTCATCAGTAGTTCAAGGATGAACTTTTGAGCTTTCTTTTTGCCAAAGAGTCAATGAACTTCAACTTTCTATACATAGAAATAGATTCATCAGTAGTTCAAGTGTGAAATGTAGACTATATTTTTGGCCAAGGAGTTTTCAAACTTAAAATGTATAAACAGACTTGTGACTCTACGGTATTTCTTCATATTTTCAATCATGATTTCTTGAACTATTTTTCTGACCCTGGTATCTAAGAACTTGAAATGTCTATGCATATCAATAGACTCCGTATAGTTCATCAGTAGTTCAAGGATGAAGTTTTAAGCGTATTTTTTGCCAAAGAGTCTATGAACTTGAACTTTCTATACATAGTAATAGACTCACCAGTATTTCAAGTCTGAAATTTTGAATACATTTTTGGCCAAGGAGTCTTCAAACTTAAAATGTATAAACAGACTTTTTACTCTACGGTGTTTCTTCAGAACTTCAAACATGATTTCTTGAACTATTTTTTCTGACCCTGGTATCTATGAACTTGAAATGTCTATGCATATCAATAGACTCCGTATATTTCACTAGTAGTTCAAGCATGAACTTTTGAACTTATTTTTTGCCAAAGAGTATGAGCTTGAACCTTATATGTATACCAATTGAGTCCAATAGATACCAATGACTCCTAATGTTTCATCAGTAGTTCAAGGATGAAGTTTTAAACGTATTTTTTGCCAAAGAGTCTATGAACTAGAACTTTCTATACATAATAATAAATTCATCAGTAGTTCAAGTCAGAAATTTTGAATACATTTTTGGCCAAGGATTCTTCAAACTTAAAATGTATAAACAGACTTATGACTCTACGGTGTTTCTTAAGAAGTTCAAACATGATTTCATGAAATATTTTTTCTGACCCTGGTATCTATGAACTTGACATTTCTATGCATACCAAAAACTCTGTATATTTCATCAGTAGTTCATGCATGAACTTTTGAACATATTTTTTGCCAAAGAGTATGAGCTTGAACCTTATATGTATACCAATTGAGTCCAATAGATACCAATGACTCATAATGTTTCATCAGTAGTTCAAGGATGAACTTTTGAACTTATTTTTTTGCCAAAGAGTCTATGAACCTTGAACATTCTATACATAGAAATAGATTCATCAGTAGTTCAAGTGTGAATTTTTGACTATATTTTTGGCCAAGGAGTTTTCAAACTTAAAATGTATAAACAGACTTGTGACTCTACGGTATTTCTTCAGAATTTCAATCATGATTTCTTGAACTATTTTTTCTGACCCTGGAATCTATGAACTTGAAATGTCTATGCATATCAATAGACTCCGTATATTTCACCAGTACTTCAAGGATGAACTTTTGAACTTATTTTTTGCCAAACGAGTCTCTGAACTTGAACTTTCTATACATAGAAATAGATTATCAGTAGTTCAAGTGTGAAATTTTGAATACATTTTTGGCTAAGGATTCTTCAAACTTAAAATGTATGAACAGAATTATGACTTTAAAGGTGATTCTTCAGAAGTTCAAACATGATTTTTTGAACTATTTTTTCTGACCCTGGTATCTATGAACTTGACATTTCTATGCATACCAATAGACTCCGTTTATTTCATCAGTAGTTCAAGGATGAACATTTGAACTTATTTTTTGCCAAACAGTCTATGAACTTGAACTTTCTACACATAGTAATAGATTCATCAGTAGTTCAAGTCTGAAATTTTGAATACATTTTTGGCCAAGGAGTCTTCAAACCTAAAAATGTATAAAAAGACATATGACTCTACGGTGTTTCTTCAGAAGTTCAAACATGACTTTTTGAACAATTTCTCTCACCCTGGAATCTATAAACTTGACATGTCAATGCATACCATTAGACTCCGTATAGTTCATCAGAAGTTCAAGGATGAAGTTTTAAACGTATTTTTTGCCAAAGAGTCTATGAACTTGAACTTTCTATACATAGAAATACATTCATCAGTAGTTCAAGTCTGAAATTTTGAATACATTTTTGGCCAAGGAGTCTTCAAACCTAAAAATGTATAAAAAGACATACAGTCTTGTTCAAAATAATAGCAGTACAATGTGACTAACCAGAATAATCAAGGTTTTTAGTATATTTTTTATTGCTACGTGGCAAACAAGTTACCAGTAGGTTCAGTAGATTGTCAGAAAACAAACAAGACCCAGCATTCATGATATGCACGCTCTTAAGGCTGTGCAATTGGGCAATTAGTTGAAAGGGGTGTGTTCAAAAAAATAGCAGTGTCTACCTTTGACTGTACAAACTCAAAACTATTTTGTACAAACATTTTTTTTTCTTCTGGGATTTAGCAATCCTGTGAATCACTAAACTAATATTTAGTTGTATGACCACAGTTTTTTAAAACTGCTTGACATCTGTGTGGCATGGAGTCAACCAACTTGTGGCACCTCTCAGCTGTTATTCCACTCCATGATTCTTTAACAACATTCCACAATTCATTCACATTTCTTGGTTTTGCTTCAGAAACAGCATTTTTGATATCACCCCACAGGTTCTCAATTGGATTAAGGTCTGGAGATTGGGCTGGCCACTCCATAACATTAATTTTGTTGGTTTGGTTTGGTTGGTCACAGTACTTACAGGTAACTCCAGACTGTCTTTGATCATCCTGGAGGTGATCATTGGCTGAGCCTTTGCCATTCTGGTTATTCTTCTATACATTTTGATGGTTGTCTTCCGTTTTCTTCCACGTCTCTCTGGTTTTGCTCTCCATTTTAAGGCATTGGAGATCATTTTAGCTGAACAGCCTATCATTTTTTGCACCTCTTTATAGGTTTTCCCCTCTCTAATCAACTTTTTAATCAAAGTACGCTGTTCTTCTGAACAATGTCTTGAATGACCCATTTTCCTCAGCTTTCAAATGCATGTTCAACAAGTGTTGGCTTCATCCTTAAATAGGGGCCACCTGATTCACACCTGTTTCTTCACAAAATTGATGACCTCAGTGATTGAATGCCACACTGCTATTTTTTTGAACACACCCCTTTCAACTAATTCAACTAATTGCCCAATTGCACAGCCTTAAAAGCGTGCATATCATGAATGCTGGGTCTCATTTGTTTTCTGAGAATCTACTGAACCTACTGGTAACTTGTTTGCCACGTAGCAATAAAAAATATACTAAAAACCTTGATTATTCTGGTTAGTCACATTGTACTGCTATTATTTTGAACAAGACTGTATGACTCTACGGTGTTTCTTCAGAAGTTCAAACATGATTTCATGAACTATTTTTTCTGACCCTGGTATCTATGAACTTGACATTTCTATGCATACCAAAAACTGTATATTTCATCAGTAGTTCATGGATGAACTTTTGAACTTATTTTATGCCAAAGAGTATGAGCTTGAACCTTATATGTATACCAGTTGAGTCCAATAGATACCAATGACTCCTAATGTTTCATCAGTAGTTAAAGGATGAAGTTTTAAACGTATTTTTTGCCAAAGAGTCTTTGAACTTTGAACTTATGAACTTGAACTTTCTATACATAGTAATAGATTCATCAGTAGTTCAAGTCTGAAATTTTGAATACATTTTTGGCCAAGGATTCTTCAAACTTAAAATGTATAAACAGACTTATGACTCTTAGGTGATTCTTCAGAAGTTCAAACATGATTTCTTGAACTATTTTTTCTGACCCTGGTATCTATGAACTTGACATTTCTGTGCATACCAATAGACTCCGTATATTTCATCAGTAGTTCAAGGATGAACTTTTGAACTTATTTTTTGCCAAAGAGTCTATGAACTTGAACTTTCTATACATAGAAATACATTCATCAGTAGTTCAAGTGTGAAATTTTGACTATATTTTTTGCCAAGGAGTCTTCAAACTCTACAGTGTTTCTTCAGAAGTTCAAACATGATTTCTTGAACTATTTTTTCTGACCCTGGTATCTATTAACTTGACATTTCTATGCATACCAAAAACTCTGTATCTTTCATCAGTAGTTCATGGATGAACTTTTGAACTTATTTTTTGCCAAAGAGTATGAGCTTGAACCTTATATGTATACCAATTGAGTACATTAGATGCCAATGTACTCAATATGTTTCATCAGTAGTTCAAGGATGAACTTTTGAACTTATTTGTTTGCCAATGAGTCTATGAACTTGAACTTTCTATACATAGTAATAGATTAATCAGTAGCTAAAGTGTGAAATTTTGAAGACATTTTTGGCCAAGGATTCTTGAAACTTAAAATGTATAAACAGACTTATGACTCTAAGGTGATACTTCAGAAGTTCAAACATGATTTCTTGAACTATTTTTTCTGACCCTGGTATCTATGAACTTGACATTTCTATGCATACCAATAGACTCTGTATATTTCATCAGTAGTTCAAGGATGAACTTTTGAGCTTACTTTTTGCCAAAGAGTCTATGAACTTGAACTTTCTATACATAGAAATAGATTCATCAGTATTTCAAGTGTGAAATTTTGACTATATTTTTGGCCAAGGATTCTTCAAACTTAAAATGTATAAACAGACTTATGACTCTTCGGTGATTCTTCAGAAGTTCAAACATGATTTCATGAAATATTTTTTCTGTCCCTGGTATCTATGAACTTGACATTTCTATGCATATCAATAGACTCCGTATATTTCACCAGTAGTTCAAGGATGAACTTTTGAACTTATTTTTTGCCAAAGAGTCTGTGAACTTGAACTTTCTATACATAGTAATATATTCATCAGTAGTTCAAGTCTGAAATTTTGAATACATTTTTGGCAAAGGAGTCTTCAAACTAAAAAATGTATAAAAAGACATATGACTCTACGGTGTTTCTTCAGAAGTTCAAACATGATTTCATGAACTATTTTTTCTGACCCTGGTATCTATGAACTTGACATTTCTATGCATACCAAAAGCTCTGTATATTTCATCAGTAGTTCATGGATGAACTTTTGAACTTATTTTATGCCAAAGAGTATGAGCTTGAACCTTATATGTATACCAGTTGAGTCCAATAGATACCAATGACTCCTAATGTTTCATCAGTAGTTAAAGGATGAAGTTTTAAACGTATTTTTTGCCAAAGAGTCTATGAACTTGAACTTTCTATACATAGTAATAGATTCATCAGTAGTTCAAGTCTGAAATTTTGAATACATTATTGGCAAAGGAGTCTTCAAACTTAAAGATGTATAAAAAGACATATAACTCTACGGTGTTTCTTCAGAAGTTCAAACATGATTTCATGAACTATTTTTTCTGACCCTGGTATCTATGAACTTGACATTTCTATGCATACCAAAAACGTCTCAGGTTACGTTTGTAACCATGGTTCCCTGAGTGGGAACGAGACGCTGCGTCGAAACGCTAGGGGACGCCTCTGCGTGCCATGTCATGAAGCACTTGTGTAATCAGTCCAATAGCGGGACGATACGTCACGGGCGGGTGACGTCATCGACCAGGAAGCTATAAAGCATGCCCGGACCAAACAGTCACTAGCTTCTAGAAAAGTCGAACAAATCGATCACAGGCATGCCGGGAGTATGGCATCTCGACGCAGCGTCTCGTTCCCTCTCAGGGAACCATGGTTACATACGTAACCTGAGACGTTCCCTATCTCGAGGGAACTTCGAGCTGCGTCGAAAAGCTAGGGGACCTCAATACCCACGCCGCCAGAGTCCCAAATGTCTGTATGTGTGAATCAACCCAGAAACACCCGGGACCCCGGTGTAGAGGCTACATCTAGATTGTAAAACCTCACAAATGTATGCGGAGAGGACCACCCAGCTGCATCACATACCTCTGACAATGAAACTCCCGAAATAAGAGCCATAGAGGCAGCCATACTCCTAGTGGAGTGGGCGCGGACCCTCATTGGTGAAGGATGTCCGGCCGACTCATAAGCGAGCGAAATAGCCTCGACTATCCACTTGCTAAGCATCTGCTTTGAACCCGGTTTTCCCTTGCTCGGGGACCCAAAAACACACAAAAAACTGTTCTGAGTTTTGCCACAGGGCAGCCCTGTGGACATATGCATCTAGGGCCCTGACCGGACATAGCAGATTTAGCTTCTCTTGGTCTTGACTAGTGAACGGAGGCGGACAGAAAGCCTGCAGCATTACTGGTCCCGGCACATTAGTCGGGACCTTGGGAGCATATCCTTCCCTCGGGAAGAGAAATGCTTTTACCATTCCTGGTGCAAACTCCAGACAAGAGGGTGCCACTGCCTAAGTAGGCACCCTCGAGCGTGCCGCAGGTCTGCGCCTCAAAGTACCACAAAGGAAACGCATGACCCAAGGGTGTTTCCCCAATGATGCATTATCTAATGGAATATGAAAAGCAGATATCGCCGACACATATACTTTCAGTGTTGACGGAGATAACCCTGCGGAGAATTTTTCTTGTAGGAACTCAAGAACTGAACCGAACGGGCAGTTAACAGGGTCCAAAGCCTGGTGCGTACACCAGGCGACAAAAATTCTCCATTTGAGTGCGTAAAGTCTCCTTGTGGATGGTGCTCTGGAGTGCAACATGGTCTCTATCACCTCAGTAGATAGACCCGTGTTTATGAACTGGGCCCCCTCAGGGGCCAAGCCCACCGTTTCCACAGTTCCGGGCACGGGTGCAGTACTGACCCCCCGGCCTGCGAAAGAAGATCTCTCCTGACTGGGATTTCCCAGGGAGGACCTTCTAGGAGAGACATAATGTCGGCGAGCCATACTTGGCCCGGCCAGTTGGGCTACCAATAAAAGCTGAACTCCGTCCCGGCGGACGCTCTCCAGCACTCCTGGGAGCAATGCCAGAGGGGGGGAAGGCGTACAGACGCAGCCTCGGCCACGTCTGTACCATTGCGTCCAGCCCCAGCAGGGCTGGATGCGTGAGGGAGAAATATGCTGGACAGTGTGTCGTCTCTCGAGACGCAAACAGATCCACCTGGGCTCGCCCAAAGCGGATCCACAGCTCCTCCACCACCTCGGGTGGAGTCTCCATTCTCCCGGCATCACTCCCTGCCTCGACAGGGAGTCTGCCGCTACATTCAGGACCCCCGGGATGTACATCGCCCTGAGCGAGAGCATCTTGCCTTGGGCCCATGTTAGCATATGATGCGTCAGCTTCCACACCCGACGCGATCTCAACCCCCCCTGGTGATTTATATACGAGACCACCGAAGTGTTGTCTGACCGAACTAACACATGGCGGCCCCGCAGGTCTGAGAGGAAGTGTTCGATTTTATATGATTGAAACAGCCATCAGCTCCAGCTGGTTTATGTGCCAGGAGAGCTGACGGCCGCTCAGACCTTGGGCCGAGCGGCCACTCATGACCGCTCCCCAGCCAGTTAGGGAGGCATCCGTCGTTAGCGTTACGCGACGACAAGGAGCCCCCAGAACTGGACCTTGGGACAGGAACCAAGGATCTTTTCACTTCACTAAGGCACGTAGGCAGCGCCGCGTGACCTTGATCAAGCGAAAAAGGGTTTCCCCTCAGGGAGAACCCCTTGGTCCTGAGCCACCACTGTAAGGGTCTCATGTACCGCAGGCCAAAAGGTACCCCGTTGGACGCTGCTGTCATCAGCCCTAACACTCTCTGAAAGTGTTTCACAGTGAATGACTGACCTAGCTTTATCTGGTTCACGGTATCCAGGATCGTTTTTATCCTGGGAGGGGATAGCCGAGCCGACATTATTTTCATGTCCCAGACTACCGCCAGAAAAGTAGTGCTCTGCAGCTTATAGGTGCCAGCACACATTTCTTTCCGTTCAACCTTAGCCCCAACACTCTCATATGGGCGAGAACAGCATCTCGATGCTGAACGGCCACTGTTTCGACTATGCTAACACCAGTTCCAATCGTCGATATAGTTGAGCACGCGAATGCCCTGGAGTCGCACCTGAGCCAGAGCTGCATTCACGCACTTGGTGAAAGTGTGGGGTGATTAAGCTAGGCCGAATGGCAGCACTCAATACTGGTAAGCTTCGCCCCCGAAAGCAAACCTGAAGACCTGTCTGTGCTGCGGAAGGATGGAGATGTGGAAGTATACATTTTTTAGGTCTATTGTGACACACCAGTCCTCGGACCTGACGTGACACACGATCTGTTTTATCGTGAGCATTTTGTTTAGCTGATGCAGATCTAAAAATAGGCCTTAACCCTCCATCCTTCTTTGGAACTATGAAGTACCGGCTGTAAAAGCCCGACTCTCTGCAGAGGGGAGGGACCCGTGTATAGCCTCTTTTCGCAGAAGAGTCTGTACCTCTCGTTCCATGACCAGAGGCTGCTCGGGGGTTACTACCGTAGGAGTAACCCTGCTGAACACGGGTGGGTGTGACCCGAACCCTTTTTATAATGTGAGCAGGACCCATTCTGAGATATTCGGCAGAAGTTTCCACGCTGCCAGAAAATCTACTAAGGGAACCAGCCTCTCGAGGCTGGTCTCTGGATTTTCCTGGGTGGTCAGCCCGGTGTCCTGTAACGGATAACCGGCAGGTAGCAACCGAACTGACCGCCCCGGGGCCCTCACGAGAGGGCGCGAACATCCCCAAGCCGCTACGTTTCCGGGCGGACAAGGAGATATATGTTCGCCGGGGACCGCCGCGCCCTGAAGCACCAACGGTGGCAGGGTTGGCAGACCGGCCCCCCCCGATGGCACCGGGAACGAGCGGGCGCCTCGGCGAGCCGCACTCTCCCGGAGGGGACTGCCATCGGAAGTCCTGCGCCTCTGACGTCAGGACTTCTTAGCCGAGGCCTTCCTAGCAGTAAGGACGGCCCTCAGATCCGCCCTACCACGGGAAGGTCCCGGCTGAGCGCGTCGCCCGGACCCCCGATCTCTCTGCGGGGGGGGCCCCGAGTGGCCACGCTCTCTCTTTGTTTTGCTCGGTGTAGGTTTGAGAAAGGATGTACTCGGCTGAGGCTGCCCCGCCCGACAGCCCCAGAGGGACATTTTGATTTATTTATTTATTTATTTATTATATATATATATTTTTATATTTCACATATCAATATCCCCCAGCAGGTCTGCTTGTTTTATATGCTTGCAGGGCAACCGCCGTATACAAACCGGCGGCCGCCTGATCTGCTGCCGAATATGCCCTACCCCCAAAGCCGACTTTTTTTTTTTTTTTTTTTACCGGCTTGTTGTGGGCAGCTGTGGGGCTGTGTGACGATGTGGACTCGGGGGAGAGATAGCTCGCAAGCGTCTCTTCCCCGCGAGACATCGTCGCCCTTTCTGAATGATAGATGCAGACCCATAATCCACGCGATGCCTCGGCAAACAGGCGATCTGAGCCACTAAACTCAACCCCGTAATCTACACGCTGCCTCGGCAAGCGCGAGATCCGCGATCGAGTCATAGAATCTATATTGTAGACCCGTGATCTACACGCTGCCTCGGCAAACGCGAGATCCGAGCCACTAGATTCAGCCCCTCGTAATCTCAAACATGCTGTCTGCTCGCCATTATATTGTTCTTTCTCTTTCTTATTTTATTTATATATTTATTTATTTTTTGGCGAACTTCTTGACACTCGGCCGGCCAGTCTAAACTTAACCTGGACACAGCGCGAGTTACACCAATAGCACCTCTTTTTATGAGTGTGTGTGTGTCGTTTTCTTTTGGCAGATCATCATCAGCGCTAACAACATCCAGTTCCTCGGAGCTGGAGTGCTGCTGCGTTTGTGCCTCAGCGCGAGCGGAAGAAAACCGCAGAGCGTGCTTCCAGCTCGCTAACTGAGGCATGAGATCCAGCGGGTAAAGGCAGAGATAGGGGATCACCCGTCTCTAACCCCGCCACTAGATCCAACTGCGATCCCCAGGACGCGAGCCTTCGCTGCGCCTCGGCAACAGCGGGACCCGAGCCCTGAGGACCGCGAGCCAAAGCACTCTCCTCGAAGAGTGCCCGGCGTGATCTTAATATGCGCATTGGGAGTCTCTCGCAATGCTCGCAGCCGACCCCCTCGAGAGCTGACTGGGCATGCTCGAGCCCCAAACACATCACACATTAGGACGTGTATATCCCCACCCGTGATGTAACGTGGGCAGGGAGGAACACAACACCTATAACTTGATCTTTTTATATATATGAATATATTTCTTCTGTTGTTTCATCAGTAGTTCAAGGTTGAATTTTTTGAAAAATAACAGTTCTGACCCTGGATCCTATGAACTTGAACTTTAAATGAATTTTTGAACTAATTTTTTTTGTCAAATAGTATCTGAATTGTATATGCATATAGATAGACTTAAAGACTTTCTGAAGTTTCATCAGTAAATCAAAAATGAGTTGTTGAAAAATAAAAATTCTGACGCTAGATTATATGAATTGTAACTTTCTATGCATCACAATAGCCATATATTTCATTAGTAGTTCAAGGATAAACTTTGAACTTATTTTTTTCCAAAGAGTCTATGAACACTCATGTTTCATCAGTAGTTCAAGTATGAACTTTTGAACAAATTTTTTGGTCAAATGGTCTTTGAAATTTATATTTTATATATAGACTTAAAGACTTTCTGAAGTTTCATCAGTAAATCAAATATGACTTGTTGAAAAAAAAAATTGACCCTAGATTCTATGAACTTGATCTTTCTATAAATAAAAGATAGATTCATCTAGTAGTTCAGGTGTGAAATTTTGAATATTTTTTTGGCCAAGGAGTCTTTAAACTTTAAATGTATAAACAGACATATGACTTTCTGATGTTTCATCAAAAATTCAAATGTGACTTTTTGAAAAAATATTCTGACCCTGGATTATATGAACTTTCTATCATACTATTAGATTCATAAGCAGTTTAAGGATGACATTTTGAACTTATGTTTTCCCAGAGTCTGTAAACTTGAATGTTCTATATTTCTATAGCTTCCTTCTGTTTTTCATCAATAGTTCAAGGATGACTTTTAAAAAAAAATCTGACCCTGGATCCTATGAACTTGAACTTTCTATACATATATTTTCATAGATTCAGATTCAGTAGTTTAAGTGTAAAATGTTGTATATATTTTTGGCCAAGGAGTCTTTGAACTTAAACTGTGAAAACGTCTCAGGTTACGTATGTAACCATGGTTCCCTGAGAGGGAACGAGACGCTGCGTCGAAACGCTAGGGGGGACGCCTCTGCGTGCCATGTCATGAAGCACTTGTGTAATCAGTCCAATAGCGGGACGATACGTCACGGGCGGGTGACGTCATCGACCAGGAAGCTATAAAGCATGCCCGGACCAAACAGTCACTAGCTTCTGGAAAAGTCGAACAAATCGATCACAAGCATGCTGGGAGTATGGCATCTCGACGCAGCGTCTCGTTCCCTCTCAGGGAACCATGGTTACATACGTAACCTGAGACGTTCCCTATCTCGAGGGAACTTCGAGCTGCGTCGAAACGCTAGGGGACCTCAATACCCACGCCGCCAGAGTCCCAAATGTCTGTATGTGTGAATCAACCCAGAAACACCCGGGACCCCGGTGTAGAGGCTACATCTAGATTGTAAAACCTCACAAATGTATGCGGAGAGGACCACCCAGCCGCATCACATACCTCTGACAATGAAAATCCCGAAATAAGAGCCATAGAGGCAGCCATACTCCTAGTGGAGTGGGCGCGGACCCTCATTGGTGAAGGATGTCCGGCCGACTCATAAGCGAGCGAAATAGCCTCGACTATCCACTTGCTAAGCTTCTGCTTTGAAGCCGGTTTTCCCTTGCTCGGGGACCCAAAAACACACAAACAACTGTTCTGAGTTTCATATGCATCTAGGGCCCTGACCGGACATAGCAGATTTAGCTTCTCTTGGTCTTGACTAGTGAACGGAGGCGGACAGAAAGCCTGCAGCATTACTGGTCCCGGGACATTAGTCGGTACCTTGGGAGCATATCCTTCCCTCGGGAAGAGAAATGCTTTTACCATTCCTGGTGGAAACTCCAGACAAGAGGGTGCCACTGCCTAAGTAGGCACCCTCGAGCGTGCCGCAGGTCTGAGCCTCAAAGTACCACGAAGGAAACGCATGACCCAAGGGTGTTTCCCCAATGATGCATTATCTAATGGAATATGATAAGCAGATATCGCCGACACATATACTTTCAGTGTCGACGGAGCTAACCCTGCGGAGAATTTTTCTTGTAGGAACTCAAGAACTGAACCGACCGGGCAGTTAACAGGGTCCAAAGCCTGGTGCGTACACCAGGCGACAAAAATTCTCCATTTGAGTGCGTAAAGTCTCCTTGTGGATGGTGCTCTGGAGTGCAACATGGTCTCTATCACCTCAGTAGATAGACCCGTGTTTATGAACTGGGCCCCCTCAGGGGCCAAGCCCACCGTTTCCACAGTTCCGGGCGCGGGTGCGGTACTGACCCCCCGGCCTGCGAAAGAAGATCTCTCCTGACTGGGATTTCCCAGGGAGGACCTTCTAGGAGAGACATAATGTCGGCGAGCCATACTTGGCCCGGCCAGAGCGGGGCTACAAATAAAAGCTGAACCCCGTTCCGGCTGACGTTCTCCAGCACTCCTGGGAGCAACGCCAGAGGGGGTAAGGCGTACAGACGCAGCCTCGGCCACGTCTGTACCATTGTGTCCAGCCCCAGCGGGGCTGGATGCGTGAGGGAGAAATATGCTGGACAGTGTGTCGTCTCTCGAGACGCAAACAGATCCACCTGGGCTCACCCAAAGCGGATCCACAGCTCCTCCACCACCTCGGGGTGGAGTCTCCATTCTCCCGGCATCACTCCCTGCCTCGACAGGGAGTCTGCCGCTACATTCAGGACCCCCGGGATGTACATCGCCCTGAGCGAGAGCATCTTGCCTTGGGCCCATGTTAACATATGATGCGTCAGCTTCCACACCCGACGCGATCTCAACCCCCCCTGGTGATTTATATACGAGACCACCGAAGTGTTGTCTGACCGAACTAACACATGGTGGCCCCGCAGATCTGAGAGGAAGTGTTTGATTTTATATGATTGAAACACAGCCATCAGCTCCAGCTGGTTTATGTGCCAGGAGAGCTGACGGCCGCTCAGACCTTGGGCCGAGCGGCCACTCCCCAGCCAGTTAGGGAGGCATCCGTCGTTAGCGTCACGCGACGGCAAGGAGCCCCCAGAACTGGACCTTGGGAAAGGAACCAAGGATCTTTTCACTTCACTAAGGCACGTAGGCAGCGCCGCGTGACCTTGATCAAGCGAAAAAAGGGTTTCCCCTCGGGGAGAACCCCTTGGTCCTGAGCCACCACTGTAAGGGTCTCATGTACCGCAGGCCAAAAGGTACCCCGTTGGACACTGCTGTCATCAGCCCTAACACTCTCTGAAAGTGTTTCACAGTGAGTGACTGACCTAGCTTTATCTGGTTCACGGTATCCAGGATCGTTTTTATCCTGGGAGGGGATAGCCGAGCCGACATTATTTTCGTGTCCCAGACTACCGCCAGAAAAGTAGTGCTCTGCAGCTTATAGGTGCCAGCACACTTTTCTTCCGTTCAACCTTAGCCCCAACACTCTCCTATGGGCGAGAACAGCATCTCGTTGCTGAACGCCCACTGTTTCGACTATGCTAACACCAGCCAATCGTCAATATATAGTTGAGCACGCGAATGCCCTGGAGTCGCACCTGAGCCAGAGCTGCATTCACGCACTTGGTGAAAGCACACCAGGAACGAGCGGGGACCTCGGCGAGCCGCACTCTCCCGGAGGGGACTGCCATCAGAAGTCCTGTGCCTCTGACGTCAGGACTTCTTAGCCGAGGCCTTCCTAGCAGTAAGGACGGCCCTCAGATCCGCCCTACCACGGGAAGGTCCCGGCTGAGCGCGTCGCCCGGACCCCCGATCTCTCTGCGGGGGGGCCCCGAGCGGCCACGCTCTCTCTTTGTTTTGCTCGGTGTAGGTTTGAGAAAGGATGTACTCGGCTGAGGCTGCCCCGCCCGACAGCCCCAGAGGGACATTTTGATTTATTTATTTATTTATTATATATATATATATATATATATATATATATTTTTTTTTTTTTTTTTTTATATTCCACATCTCAATATCAATATCCCCCAGCAGGTCTGCTTGTTTTATATGCTTGCAGGGCAACCGCCGTATACAAACCGGCGGCCGCCTGATCTGCTGCCGAATATGCCCTACCCCCAAAGCCGACTTTTTTTCTTTCTTTTTTTACCGGCTTGTTGTGGGCAGCTGTGGGGCTGTGTGACGATGCGGACTCGGGGGAGAGATAGCTCGCAAGCGTGTCTTCCCCGCGAGACATCGTCGCCCTTTCTGAATGATAGATGCAGACCCATAATCTACGCGATGCCTCTGCAAACACGCGATCTGAGCCACTAGACTCAACCCCGTAATCTACACGCTGCCTCGGCAAGCGCGAGATCCGCGATCGAGTCATAGAATCTATATTGTAGACCCGTGATCTACACGCTGCCTCGGCAAACGCGAGATCCGAGCCACTAGATTCAGCCCCTCGTAATCTCAAACATGCAGTCTGCTCGCCATTATATTGTTCTTTCTCTTTCTTATTTTATTTATATATTTATTTATTTTTTGGCGAACTTCTTGACACTCGGCCGGCCAGTCTAAACTTAACCTGGACACAGCGCGAGTTACACCAATAGCACCTCTTTTTATGAGTGTGTGTGTGTCGTTTTCATTTGGCAGATCATCATCAGCGCTAACAACATCCAGTTCCTCGGAGCTGGAGTGCTGCTGCGTTTGTGCCTCAGCGCGAGCGGAAGAAAACCGCAGAGCGTGCTTCCAGCTCGCTAACTGAGGCATGAGATCCAGCGGGTAAAGGCAGAGATAGGGGATCACCCGTCTCTAACCCCGCCACTAGATCCAACTGCGATCCCCAGGACGCGAGCCTTCGCTGCGCCTCGGCAACAGCGGGACCCGAGCCCTGAGGACCGCGAGCCAAAGCACTCTCCTCGAAGAGTGCCCGGCGTGATCTTAATATGCGCATTGGGAGTCTCTCGCAATGCTCGCAGCCGACCCCCTCGAGAGCTGACTGGGCATGCTCGAGCCCCAAACACATCACACATTAGGACGTGTGTATCCCCACCCGTGATGTAACGTGGGCAGGGAGGAACACAACACCTTTCTTTCTCTTTCTCTATTTTTTTTTTTTTTGAACACACACAATAAATGGACATAAAATTCACAAAGAGCGCTTGTGCAGACACAGAAGCTGATAGGTGTGTTCGACATCGGCTGCGGCTGGATGCATGCGATCGGCGAGAGTAGCCGCGTGCAGGCGGGGAGGAGCTGCAAACGGAGACGTGAAGTCGGACACTTTCTGCTTCCCGTGGTGACGCTTGAGCTGTGTTTGCAAACTTTATCACAGCTGAAGTTAAATAAATGCAATATTTCTCAAATACACAGATGTTTCAAATGATATTTTCATCCAATACTTTATATACTGCTTAATAATGCGTCTGTTTGGACAAGATTAAAGGTTCAACATATAAACCACACTATCAATGAAGTGGTGTCAACGGTTTTTATCAGTTTTAGTTTGATAAACATGACAATATAACATCGCGACTACATGAAAAGAGGTTTTACTGTTATAAATAAATAATTTGTGAGCATTAGCGTGACATAAGTTTTCAGAATAAACACGAAACGCACGTGATCGCTGTCATACGGCGAATCGGCCAATCGTGGATCAGCTGTGTCGTCATCAGAGCTTGTGCATCCTCCTGCAGTCCCCCTTGAGAATCTGCAGCGGCTGCATCAGCCGCCTGCTCTCGAATCGCTCTCGCGGTACTTTGTTGACATACGTAACAGTCACGTGCCGTCGGCGCTGTCTCAAGTCGGACAAAATTTCTAACCGGCATGCACTGCTTTAAGTCAGCCGCCGATCGGTCTGCGCATCGCTAGGTGAAGTCGAACAAGCCTAGTGACTGTTTGGTCCGGGCATGCTTTATAGCTTCCTGGTCGATGACGTCACCCGCCCATGACGTATCGTCCTGCTATTGGACTGATTACACAAGTGCTTCATGACATGGCACGCAGAGGCGTCCCCCCTAGCGTTTCGACGCAACTTCGAAGTTTGAACTTATTTGCAGCCAAAGAGTGTTTGAACTTGAACTTTCTATATATACTAATGCAAAAGCAAAAGTCTTGAATGCACGAGTTTTTTCGTATGCAATGCAATGCAAAAGCCGTAATCTCTTCATTGCACAGCGAATTGTTATTTGGAAAGCAAAAGCGCTAAGAGCTCAATGTACGAGTTCTATGCAAAGGCACTCTCTCTTCGTTGCAAAAGGGAATTTTTTATGCAATGCAATGCAAAATCACTAATCTCATTGCAAATGTTTCTTCGTATTCAATGCAATGCAAAAACGCAGTGCACAGCTACTTAAATGCTATGCAATCAAAAACACAAATTTCTTCAATGCAATGGTTTTTGTATGCAATGTATGCAAAAGTCTTCAATGCACGAGTTTTTTCGTATGCCATGCAATGCAAAATAGCAAATCTCTTCAATACACAGCGAAATATTATATGCAATGGAAAAGCGCTAATTCCTAAATCCAAAACGCTGTCTATGCAAAGGTACTTTCTCGTCGATGTACAGCTAGTTTTCTTATTTAATGCAATGCAAAAGCACGTATTTTACACACGATCTATGCAATGCAAAGGCACTGTCTCTTCGATGCAAAGCAAGATTTTTATGCGATGCAATGCAAAAGCACTAATCTTCTCATTGCGTAAGTTTTTTTTGTATGCAATGCAATACAAAAGAACTAATCTCATGGCACAAGTTTTTTCGTATTCAATGCAATGCTAAAACACCATCTCAGGGCACAGCAACATAAATGCAATGTCACTAATTTCTTCAATGCACAAAAGGTTTTTTTATGCAATGCATGCAAAAGTCTTCAATGCACGAGTTTTATCCTATGCAAAGCAATGCAATGCAAAAGCACTCATTTCTTCAATGCACAAAAAGTTTTTGCATGCAAAATAACTAATATCATTGCATACGTTTTTTCGTATTCAATGCAATGCAAAAACACCATCTCAGGGCACAGCGACATAAATGCAATGCACTGCAAACACTAATTTCTTCAATGCACGAGTTTTATCGTATTCATTGCAAAAACACTAATTTCGTCAATGCACAAAAGGTTTTTGTATGCAATGCATGCAAAAGTCTTGAATGCACGCGTTTTATCGTATGAAATGCAATGCAAAATCACTAATCTCTTCATTGCACCGCAAAATATTATATGCTATGGAAAAGCGCTAATCCTTAAATCTACAACGCTTTCTATGCAATGCAAAAAGGTACTGTCTCGTCGATGCACACGAGTGTCTAATGCAAAAGCACTAACCTCCTCATTGCACGCATTTTTTCGTATTCAATGCAATGCAAAAACCCTTACTCTTCAGTGCATTGCGACTTAATGCAATGCAAAAGCACTAATTTCTTCAATGCACAAAAGGTTTTTGTATGCAATGCATGAAAAAGTCTTCATTGCACAAGTATTTTCTTATGCAATGCAATGCAAAAGCCCTAATCTCTTCATTGCACAGCGAATAGTTTTTGGAAAGCAAAAGCTAAAATCTTTAATGCACGAGTTCTATTCAATGCAAAAGCACTGTCTCTTCGTTGCAAAGAGAGTTTTTTATGCAATGCAGTGCAAAAACACTAATCTACTTTTGGCACAAGTTTTTTTGGTATGCAATGCAATGCAAAATCACTAATCCTCATTGCACATGTTTCTTCGTATTCAATGCAATGCAAAAACACTTCCTCTCAGTGCACAGCTACTTAAATGCTATGCAATCAAAAACACTAATTTTTTCAATGCACAAAAATGTTCTTTTTTTGCAATGCATGCAAAAGTCTTCAATGCACGAGTTTTTCGTATGCCATGCAATGCAAAATAACAAATATCTTCCGAAATATTATATGTAATGGAAAAGCGCTTATTCCTAAATCCCCAGCGATGTCTATGCAAAGGTACTTTCTCGTCGATGTACATCTAGTTTTCTTATGCAATCTAATGCAAAAGCACTAATCTTCTCATTGCGCAAATTTTTTTGTATGCAATGCGATGCAAAAGAACTAATCTCATTGCACAAGTTTTTCGTATTCAATGCAATGCACTGCAAAAACACTAATTTCTTCAATGCACAAAAGTTTTTTGTTATCAATGCATGCAAAAGTCTTGAATGCACGAGTTTTATCGTATGCAATGCAAAATCACTAATCTCTTCATTGCACCGCGAAATATTATATGCTATGAAAAAGCGCTAATTCTTAAATCTACAACGCTTTCTATGCAATGCAAAGGTACTGTTTCGTTGATGCACACGATTGTTTAATGCAAAAGCACTAACCTCCTCATTGCACAAGTTTTTTTCTTAAACAATGCAATGCATAAGCACTAATCTCATTGCACGCGTTTTTTCGTATTCAATGCAATGCAAAAACACTTACTCTTCAGTGCATTGCGACTTAATGCAATGCAATGCAAAAACACTAATTTCTTCAATGCACAAAAGGTTTTTGTATGCAATACATGAAAAAGTCTTCCTTGCACAAGTATTTTCTTATGCAATGCAATGCAAAAGCCCTAATCTCTTTATTGCACAAGTTTTTTCTAATGCAATGCAATGCAAAAGCCCTAATCTCTTCATTGCACAGCGAATAGTTTTTGGAAAGCAAAAGGGCTAAAATCTTCAATGCACGAGTTCTATGCAATGCAAAGGCACTGTCTCTTCTTTGCAAAGCGAGTTTTTTTTATGCAATGCAATGCAAAAGCACTAATCTACTTATGGCACAAGTTTTTGTTGGTGTGCAAAGCAATGCAAAATCACTAATCCTCATTGCACATGTTTCTTCGTATTCAATGCAATGCAAAAACACTTCCTCTCAGTGCACAGTTACTTAAATGCTATGCAATCAAAACACTAATTTCTTCAATGCACAAAAATGTTCTTTTTATGCAATGCGTGTAAAAGTCTTCAATGCACGAGTTTTTTCGTATGCCATGCAATGCAAAATAACAAATATCTTCGTCATACACCGAAATATTATATGTAATGGAAAAGCGCTTATTCCTAAATCCCCAGCGATGTCTATGCAAAGGTACTTTCTCGTCGATGTACAGCTAGTTTTCTTATGCAATCCAATGCAAAAGCACTAATCTTCTCATTGCGCAAGTTTTTTGTATGCAATGCGATGCAAAATAACTAATCTCATTGCACAAGTTTTTCGTATTCAATCAATGCACTGCAAAAACACTAATTTCTTCAAAGCACAAAAGTTTTTTGTATGCAATGCATGCAAAAGTCTTGAATGCACGAGTTTTATCGTATACAATGCAATGCAAAATCACTAATCTCTTCATTGCACCGCGAAATATTATATACTATGAAAAAGCGCTAATTCTTAAATCTACAACGCTTTCTATGCAATGCAAAGTTACTGTCTCGTTGATGAACACGATTGTTTAATGCAAAAGCACTAACATCCTCATTGCACAAGTTTTTTCTTAAACAATGCAAAGCATAAGCACTAATCTCATTGCACGCGTTTTTTCGTATTCAATGCAATGCAAAAACACTTACTCTCTTCAGTGCATTGCGACTTAATGCAATGCAAAAACACTAATTTCTTCATTGGACAAAAGGTTTTTGTATGCAATGCATGGAAAAGTCTTCATTGCACAAGTATTTTCTTATGCAATGCAATGCAAAAGCCCTAATCTTTTCATTGCACTGCCAATAGTTATTTGGAAAGCAAAAGCGCTAAAATCTTCAATGCACGAGTTCTATGCAATGCAAAGGCACTGGCTTCTTCGTTGCAAAGCGAGTTTTTTTATGCAATGCAATGCAAAAGCACTAATCTTCTTATTGCACAAGTTTTTTTGGTATGCAATGCAATGCAAAATCACTAATCTCATTGTACATGTTTCTTCGTATTCAATGCAATGCAAAAACACTTCCTCTCAGTGCACAGCTACTTAAATGCTATGCAATTAAAAACACTAATTTCTTCAATGCATAAAATGTTTTTTTATGCAATGCATGCAAAAGTCTTCAATGCACGAGTTTTTTCGTATGCCATGCAATGCAAAATAACAAATATCTTTATTACACAGCGAAATGTTATATGCAATGGAAAAGCGCTAATTCCTAAATCCCCAACGATGTCTAAGCAAAGGTACTTTATCGTCGATGTACAGCTAGTTTTCTTATGCAATGCAAAGCAAAAGCACGTATCTCTTCATTGCACAGCGACTTGTTACATGAAAAGCAAAAAGCACTTATATCTCATTGCACAAGATCTATGCAATGCAAAGGCACTGTCTCTTCGGTGCAAAGCGAGATTTTTATGCAATGCAATGGAAAAGCACTAATCTTCTCACTGAGCAAGTTTTTTTGTATGCAATGCAACGCAAAAGAACTAATCTCATTGCACAAGTTTTTTCGTATTCAATGCTATGCTAAAACACCATCTCAGTGCACAGCGACTTAAATGCAATGCACTGCAAAAACACTAATTTCTTCAATGCACGAGTTTTATCGTATTCATTGCAAAAACACTAATTTCTTCAATGGACAAAAGGTTTTTGTATGCAATGCATGAAAAAGTCTTCATTGCACAAGTATTTTCTTATGCAATGCAATGCAAAAACCCCAATCTCTTCATTGCACAAGTATTTTCTAATGCAATGCAATGCAAAAGCCCTAATCTCTTCGTTGCACAGCGAATAGTTATTTGGAAAGCAAAGGCGCTAAAATCTTCAATGCACGAGTTCTATGCAATGCAGAGGCATTGTCTCTTCGTTGCAAAGCGATTTTTTTATGCAATGCAATGCAAAAGCACTAATCTACTCATTGCACAAGTTTTTTCTTATGAAATGCAATGCAAAAGCACGTATCTCTTTATTGCACAGCGCATTCTTATAAAGCAAAAGCGCTAATACCTTCATTGCATGAGATCTATGCGCGCTAATATCTTCACTGCACGAGATCTATGCATTGCAAAGGCACTGTCTTTTCGGTACAAAGCGAGAGTTTTATGCAATGCAATACAAAAGCACTAATCTCCTCATTTCACAAGGTTTTTTTTTTGTATGCAATGCAAAAACACTAATCTCTTCAATATACAACGAGTATATTGTATATGCATTATGCATTGTATATGAATTGCCCTCGAAAGATATTCATATTTGACCTAGAGGGTATATTTCTGACCAAATACGAATCCACAAAAGTGTTTTTTTTTTTTTTTTACAGTTTATTGTCTAGAATCCTTCTGATATTAAATGACCAGAATATGTTCAGTAGTTAAATATGGAATCTTTTTTGTGGCTAATGTAATATCTGAATGTATAAAGGTTTAGAATGTTAAAGTTGATACTCACAGACTTCTTCAATATTTCATCGCAGTACAAGAATTACATTTTGAACATTACTAGCCAAAGAGTCTTTAAATATAGAGAATTAATATAAATGTATATTCTTTGGATGTTTCTTCAAAAGTCCAAATGTGACTTTTTGAAAAAAAATTCTAACCCTGCCATCAGATTCATCAGTAGTTCAAGTCTGAAATTTTGAATACATTTTTGGCCAAGGAGTCTTCAAACTTAAAATGTATAAAACGACTTACTACTCTACGGTGTTTCTTCAGAAGTTCAAACATGATTTCTTGAACTATTTTTTCTGACCCTGGTATCTATGAACTTGAAATGTCTATGCATATCAATGGACTCCGTATATTTCACCAGTAGTTCAAGGATGAACTTTTGAACTTATTTTTTGCCAAAGAGTCTATGAACTTGAACTTTCTATACATAGCAATGATTAATAAGTAGTTCAAGTGTGAAATTTTGACTATATTTTTGACCAAGGATTCTTCAAACTTAAAATGTATAAACATACTTATGACTATATGGTGTTTCTTCAGAAGTTCAAACATGATTTCTTGAACTATTTTTTCTGACCCTGGCATCTATGACCTTGACATTTCTATGCATACCAATAGACTCTGTATATTTCATCAGTAGTTCAAGGAATGAACTTTTGAACTTATTTTTTGCCAAAGAGTCTCTGAACTTGAACTTTCTATACATAGTAATAGATTATCAGTAGTTCAAGTGTGAAATTTTTTAAACATTTTTGGCTAAGGATTCTTCAAACTTAAAATGTATGAACAGACTTATGACTTTAAGGTGATTCTTCAGAAGTTCAAACATGATTTCTTGAACTATTTTTTCTGACCCTGGTATTGACCCTGGTAATGTATGAACTTGACATTTCTATGCATACCAATAGACTCCTTATATTTCATCAGTAGTTCAAGGATGAACTTTTGAACTTATTTTTTGCCAAAGAGTCTGTGAACTTGAACTTTCTATACATATTAATAGATTCATCAGTAGTTCAAGTCTGAAATTTTGAATACATTTTTGGCCAAGGCGTCTTCAAACTTAAAAATGTATAAAAAGACATATGACTCTACGGTGTTTCTTCAGAAGTTCAAACATGATTTCATGAAATATTTTTTCTGACCCTGGTATCTATGAACTTGACATTTCTATGCATACCAAAAACTCTGTATATTTCATCAGTAGTTCATGGATGAACTTTTGAACTTATTTTATGCCAAAGAGTATGAGCTTGAACCTTATATGTATACCAATTGAGTCGAATAGATACTAATGACTCCTAATGTTTCATCAGTAGTTCAAGGATGAAGTTTTAAACTTATTTTTTGCCAAAGAGTCTATATGAACTTGAACTTTCTATACATAATAATAAATTCATCAGTAGTTCAAGTCTGAAAATTTGAATACATTTTTGGCCAAGGATTCTTCAAACTTAAAATGTATAAACAGACTTATGACTCTTCGGTGATTCTTCAGAAGTTCAAACATGAGTTCTTGAACTATTTTTTCTGACCCTGGTATCTATGAACTTGAAATGTCTATGCATATCAGTAGACTCTGTATATTTCACCAGTAGTTCAAGGATGAACTTTTGAACTTATTTTTTGCCAAAGAGTCTATGACCTTGAACTTTCTATACATAGTAATAGATTCATCAGTAGTTCAAGTCTGAAATTTTGAATACATTTTTGGCAAAAGAATCTTCAAACTAAAAAATGTATAAAAAGAAATATGACTCTACGGTGTTTCTTCAGAAGTTCAAACATGATTTCATGAACTGTTTTTTCTGACCCTGGTATCTATGAACTTGCATTTCTATGCATACCAAAAACTCTGTATATTTCATCAGTAGTTCATGGATGAACTTTTGAACTTATTTTATGTCAAAGAGTATGAGCTTGAACCTTATATGTATACCAATTGTGTCCAATAAATACCAATGACTCCTAATGTTTCATCAGTAGTTCAAGGATGAAGTTTTAAACGTATTTTTTCAATTTCAATACCAATTTCAAGTATGAACTTTTTTTTTTTTTTTTTTATTGAACAGAAATCATATACAAACAGCATGGCAATAACACAAATTTTCATAGTAGAAAATACAGACCAGGTGCTTAAAATAAATAAAATACATCCATAAAAAAATATTAAATTAATTAAAATAAAATAAATGGGGCTAGGGTTTTTTCTTCTATAATGGAATAAAAATTGATTGCATTTTTCTTTTTCATAATTTTTAGGGCTTTTGTGTACAAGTTGAACTCATTATGAAATGAGTAAAACCTTGGTTTCACCTTTAAGAACTTGCATTTGTGTATATAAAATTTTCCCAGCATGATGATGTTATTGACTAGGAAGTTGTCTTTGTTATTGTCCATTACAATTCCAAAAATAATGTCTTTTACAGTGAAATCTTCAAGGTGAGATACCTTTGGAAAAAGCCAGTCATAAACATCCGACCACAAAGCCTCCACAAAAATACAATGAAAAAATAGATGGTCTGTGGTTTCAATGCCGTCACAAAATAAACAATTATTACAAAACCAAATCTAAGTCGAAGGTATTCTTTGGATGGGTATATCCCATTTAAAATTTTTAAATGAATTTCTTTTATTTTGGGGGGTAAAGGAAATTTTAAATATTTAGTTCTAAGTATGGGAATGGTTTGTTTTGAGAAATTTTTTGCAATTGAATTTCTATAAGCAATTAAAGGATACGAAATGTTGTTAAATCTATTTCTAATCATTTTGTTCGAAAGTTTACTTTCTTTAAAATCACAACCTTCAATTAAGAGAGATGTAAAATTCGGGGCCCTAGGGATTGAATAAGAGAGAATTTCTTTTTAAGTAGAAAAATAATAGAGTTGGGGATAGCCTTAGTAATAGAATCAAATCTGGCCCGGTTACAAATAAAATTATATTTAGTACAAAAAATTCTCATAAGATATACCACTATTTCTATCTATTAAATGGGACACTGACCAAATACCTTTCTCCATCCATTCCTTGTCGTACAGTGATTTCTTCCTAACTGTAATATATCTATTATTCCACAGTGGTGTGTTGTGTGGTGTAAAGTTATGACTATAAAGTATCTTCCAGTATAGCAAAACTTGTTGGTGAAATTTAGATAGTTTAATTGGGAGACGTTGAACGGTGAAATCACAACTTAACAAAAATTCTATTCCTCCTAATTTCTTGAACAATTCTCTGGGAATATGAAACCAAAAATTATTATTGCTTAAAAATGATTTCAGCCAATTAATTTTAAGGGTCCCATTTATAGAATCAAAATCAATGGCTTGTAGACCTCCATCTTTAAACTCTTTTATCATCTCTACTCTTTTAATGTAATGGGTTTTCTTTCTCCAAATGTAACCAAAGTTAACCTGATTGATTTTTTTAATAGCTCTATTTGAAATAGCAATAGTGTGTGCAGGATAGATTAACCTAGAAATGCTTTCCATCTTGGTCAAAAATATTCTACCTAGTAGGCTTATATCTCGCAATAACCAAGAGTTAAGTTTAACTTGACATTTATCTAAAACTTTCCACACATTGGTATCTTCATTCAAGTATGAACTTTTGAACAAATTTTTGGTCAAATGGTCTTTGAAATTTATATTTTATATATAGACTTAAAGACTTTCTGAAGTTTCATCAGTAAATCAAATATGACTTGTTGAAAAAAAATTGACCCTAGATTCTATGAATTTGATCTTTTTATAAATGAAAGATAGATTCATCTAGTAGTTCAGGTGTGTGTTTGAATATTTTTTTGGCCAAGGAGTCTTTGAACTTTAAATGTATAAACAGACATATGACTTTCTGATGTTTCATCAAAAGTTCAAATGTGACTTTTTGAAAAAATATTCTGACCCTGGATTATATGAACTTTCTATCATACTATTAGATTCATAAGCAGTTTAAGGATGACATTTTGAACTTATGTTTTCCCAGAGTCTGTAAACTTGAATGTTCTATATTTCTATAGCTTCCTTCTGTTTTTCATCAATAGTTCAAGGATGACTTTAAAAAAAAATTTTGACCCTGTATCCTATGAACTTGAACTTTCTATACATATATTTTCATAGATTCAGATTCAGTAGTTTAAGTGTGAAATGTTGTATATATTTTTGGCCAAGGAGTCTTTGAACTTAAATTGTGAAAACTGACGTTTGACTTGATGGTGTTTCTTCAGAAGTTCAAACATAACTTTTTGAACTATTTTTTTCTGACCCTGGTATCATGAACTTGAACTTTCTATGCATACCAATAGACTCTTAATGTTTTGTCAGTTTTTGATGAATTAATTTTTGAACTTATTTGCAGCCAAAGAGTGTTTGAACTTGAACTTTCTATATATACTAATGCAAAAGCAAAAGTCTTGAATGCACGAGTTTTTTCGTATGCAATGCAATGCAAAAGCCGTAATCTCTTCATTGCACAGCGAATTGTTATTTGGAAAGCAAAAGCGCTAAGATCTTCAATGTACGAGTTCTATGCAATGCAAAAGCACTCTCTCTTCGTTGCAAAGGGAATTTTTTAGGCAATGCAATGCAAAATCACTAATCTCATTGCAAATGTTTCTTCGTATTCAATGCAATGCAAAAACGCAGTGCACAGCTACTTAAATGCTATGCAATCAAAAACACAAATTTCTTCAATGCACAAAAGGTTTTTGTATGCAATGTATGCAAAATCTTCAATGCACGAGTTTTTTCGTATGCCATGCAATGCAAAATAGCAAATCTCTTCAATACACAGCGAAATATTATATGCAATGGAAAAGCGCTAATTCCTAAATCCAAAACGCTGTCTATGCAAAGGTACTTTCTCGTCGATGTACAGCTAGTTTTCTTATGCAATGCAATGCAAAAGCACGTATTACACACGATCTATGCAATGCAAAGGCACTGTCTCTTCGGTGCAAAGCGAGATTTTTATGCGATGCAATGCAAAAGCACTAATCTTCTCATTGCGCAAGTTTTTTTGTATGCAATGCGATGCACTGCAAAAACACTAATCTTCTCAAAGTTTTTTGTATGCAATGCATGCAAAAGTCTTCAATGCACGAGTATTACCTATGCAATGCACTGCAAAAACACTAATTTTTTTTCAGTGCACAAAAGTTTTTGCAAAACTTCACATGCAAAAGTCTTGAATGCACGAGTTTTATCGTATGCAATGCAATGCAAAATCACTAATCTCTTCATTGCACCGCGAAATATTATATGCTATGAAAAAGCGCTAATTCTTAAATCTACAACGCTTTCTATGCAATGCAAAGGTACTGTCTCGTTGATGCACACGATTGTTTATGCAAAAGCACTAACCTCCTCATTGCACAAGTTTTTTCTTAAACAATGCAATGCATAAGCACTAATCTCATTGCACGCGTTTTTTCGTATTCAATGCAATGCAAAAACACTTACTCTTCAGTGCATCGCGACTTAATGCAATGCAATGCAAAAACACTAATTTCTTCAATGGACAAAAGGTTTTTGTATGCAAAGCATGGAAAAGTCTTTATTGCACAAGTATTTTCTTATGCAATGCAATGCAAAAGCCCCAATCTCTTCATTGCACAGCGACTTGTTACATGAAAAGCAAAAAGCGCTTATATCTTCATTGCACAAGATCATGCAAAGGCACTGTCTCCGGTGCAAAGCGAGATTTTTATGCAATGCAATGGAAAAGCACTAATCTTCTCACTGAGCAAGTTTTTTTGTATGCAATGCAATGCAAAAGAACTAATCTAATGGCACAAGTTTTTTCGTATTCAATGCAATGCAAAAACACTTACCTTCAGTGCATTGCGACTTAATGCAATGCAAAAGCACTAATTTCTTCAGTGCACAAAAGGTTTTTGTATGCAATGCATGAAAAAGTCTTCATTGCACAAGAATTTTCATATGCAATGCAATGCAAAAGCCCTAATCTCTTCATTGCACAAGTATTTTCTTATGCAATGCAATGCAAAAGCCCTAATCTCTTCGTTGCAAAGCGAGTTTTTTTATGCAATGCAATGCAATGCAAAAACACTAATCTACTTTTGGCACAAGTTTTTTTGGTATGCAATGCAATGCAAAATCACTAATCCTCATTGCACATGTTTCTTAGTATTCAATGCAATGCAAAAACACTTCCTCTCAGTGCACAGCGACTTAAATGCTATGCAATCAAAAACACTAATTTTTTCAATGCACAAAAATGTTTTCTTATGCAATCTAATGCAAAAGCACTAATCTTCTCATTGCGCAAGTTTTTTTGTATGCAATGCGATGCAAAAGAACTAATCTCATTGCACAAGTTTTTCGTATTCAATGCAATGCACTGCAAAAACACTAATTTCTTCAAAGCACAAAAGTTTTTTGTATGCAATGCATGCAAAAGTCTTGAATGCACGAGTTTTATCGTATACAATGCAATGCAAAATCACTAATCTCTTCATTGCACCGCGAAATATTATATGCTATGAAAAAGCGCTAATTCTTAAATCTACAACGCTTTCTATGCAATGCAAAGGTACTGTCTCGTTGATGCACACGATTGTTTAATGCAAAAGCACTAACATCCTCATTGCACAAGTTTTTTCTTAAACAATGCAAAAAGCATAAGCACTAATCTCATTTCACACGTTTTTTCGTATTCAATGCAATGCAAAAACACTTACTCTCTTCAGTGCATTGCGACTTAATGCAATTGCAAAAACACTAATTTCTTCAATGCACAAAAGGTTTTTTTATGCAATGCATGCAAAAGACTTGAATGCACGCGTTTTATCGTATGAAATGCAATGCAAAATCACTAATCTCTTCATTGCACCGCAAAATATTATATGCTATGGAAAAGCGCTAATCCTTAAATCTACAACGCTTTCTATGCAATGCAAAAAGGTACTGTCTCGTCGATGCACACGAGTGTTTAATGCAAAAGCACTAACCTCCTCATTGCACGCATTTTTTCGTATTCAATGCAATGCAAAAACACTTACTCTTCAGTGCATTGCGACTTAATGCAATGCAAAAGCACTAATTTCTTCAGTGCACAAAAGGTTTTTGTATGCAATGCATGAAAAAGTCTTCATTGCACAAGAATTTTCATATGCAATGCAATGCAAAAGTCTCACGGCAGTTCGTGACATAATCACGAACTTTAATCTATTGATTCGTGTTCACGGACACGAATTTCCCTTTTTTTTCGTGTCACTACGCACGATTTTTAATCTAATGTATTTCAATGGGAAGAACATTTCGTGTCACTACGCACGATTTTTAATCTTAAGTATTTCAATGGGAAGTACAATTCGTGCATACTCCACGTTTTTCGTTCTGCATAGCACAGACGCTGTTTTTTTCAGGTTTTTTTTTCTCATTTCTTATTCATTTTTAAAATTTAAGCGCTACATTACTCAACATTTATTCAGGAGATTTTATCCTGTTTGTTTGTTTTGTTTTTTGCTTCTAAATGTTGCTATTTTAATGTTGCCGTTTTTCCATCGGCTTGGTTTGTCAAATCTTACAGTAAATCTTACAGTACTCATGAGCCTTCCCAGCAAGCAATTTTGCGTCTAAAAGACGTCTAATAACCGTCTAAACACAGCCCAGACGTCTAGGCTAAATCAAGGCTAAACTTGGGCTGTCAGTGAAAATCTAATAGACGTCTATCATAGCCCAAGATTAGACGGCTACTGAATGGCTACATCTATATGTCTAATAGACAACAAATATGGATCTAGGCTAAATCAAGGCTAAATTTGGGCTGTCAGTGAAAATCTAATAGACGTCTAATCATAGCCCAAGGATAGACTAGTCATCAAATAGACAGCTAACGAATGACTAATATATATTTTTAATAGACAATAAAATGGCTAAAGGATTCTTTTCACTCAAATATAACGGGTTCTAAAAAAAAACAATCCATCCAAACACATTAAATATAAAGGTTTTATTTAGAAAGAGAATATTAACAACAGAGACAACTTAAGATAATACAAAAAGATTAAAACATAAAAATGACCAAATAATATGTCAAAAATAAAATTAAATATAAAATTAGGATAAGAAATATGGAATACTAACAATGTAATATATATATAAAAAAAAATTATATATATATATATATATATATATATATATATATATATATATATATATATATATATATATATATATATATATTTAACAAACCGTTGCTGCTGGGAAGTCGGTCATCATGGCATCTGCCAAATAAGAAACAAAACATTGCACAAGAAAAGCATTGCTAACATCATAATTGTTTACTTTATTTACAGTAATTGTGATGAGGTCATTCTCTTTTGCTTGGATGCGCACTAAAGCTGGGCTATAAAAGTTAAGATACATGTATGTGACATGTTTAAAGAGATAGTCATCATTTACTCACCCTCGAGTTGTTCCAAACCTGTATGGGTTTCTTTCTTCTGTTGAACACACACAAAAATATATATTTTGAAGAATGTTGGTAACCAGACATTTGATGGTTGATCATCTGATCAGATGGTTTCACTGTAGGAAAATAAATACAATGGAAGTCAATGGGGCCCATAAAGCTTTTGATTACCCAGGTTCTTCAAAATATCTTCTTTTGTGTTCAACAGACAAAAAGAAACAACTTGAAGGCGAGTAAATGACAGAATTTAAATTTTTGGGTTTAAAAGATATTTTAGCCATTATGTTGCATTAGAACAACGAGGCACATGATTGGATAAGCATTGAATGGTTTAAGGCCAAAGTGAATTTCTGATCTTCTGCTGCATTATGATCCATCCTCTCAGGTCATCTGGGACAGGTCTGCTTTCTGTCCCCCGAGTCAAAACTAAACATGGAGAAGCAGAATTCAGTTTTTATACATAACATATCTTGAACAAACTCAAAGAAAACCTGCAGTCCTGTGGCAACTCTTCATTTATTTTAAATCAAGTTTACTGCTTGCCACTGCCTTTTATTAACTGGAAAGGAATGATGATACATTTCTTACACTGCACTGTAAGTTTTACTCTCCTGTTATCATGTTTTTTTATTTTGTTTTTTTATAGAACAATGTCTTCTTATATTTGACTTTTTAAATTCCCCAATGTTGCTTGCTTTATGTAAAGCACTGACTTATTGGCTTGGTGAAATGTGCAATTCAAATTTGCCTTGCCATTTCAAAAAGACTCATATTTTCATATAATGATCCAAAGAGTAAAAGGATATTTGTGGCTTTCATGACAAATTATTATAGGTTGCACATGTTTCATGTTTATCCCCTTGAAGGTGCACATGTAGCATGCTAATCACATGGCTTTATTCTACAATATTACCTAGCTAAAATCTCACCGTTCATACACGATAACAAATAATGTATATAATGAGCATATGTCAAGATGAAAACACAGATACTTACAAGGCCAAATAATGTCCTTTAACGTTTGCTGTTGCCCGTTGTTGTTCTCCGTTCTCGTCCTCCTCTTGTGTAAAAAACAATCCACTCCAACCGACAGAAATGTTTTTCGCGATATCTGCCGTTGCCAGTAGCACAGGCTACAGTTGCCATCTAGCGGTTGAGAGTTGAATTTTTTTCTTCTTTTTTTTCTTCTTTTTTTTCAAATATATCTAGCTTACGATTTTCTTTGACTGTCTTACATTTTAAGTGAATGTTATGCGGGACAGCAAAGCTAAAACTAATTCAAATGTTTACAAATGGGTGGGCTAAAAGCAGACTACACATAGCCCGTCCAATTCAGAGCTAAACCGTGGCTATAGATAGACCATGACATGAAATGACACATCTTGCAGATATTATTGACAATGCGAACATGATGTAATATTAACCATATCATATGCTACATTGCCAAAAACTACAATTAATCAGTCTTTTGACTAAAAGTGGGCTACGAATAGCCGGTCTGTAGCTAAACCGTGGCTACGCACAGCCATGAATATATCTCGTTAAAGAAATGAAACCAAACACCTTGTAATCACTGTTAACTTTGCTTACATGATGGAATATGATACATCTCACAAGTTATTTGGACAAACATTACATGTAACCAAATTAAAGATTCTTTTGGCTAAAAGTGGTCTACTCATAGCCGGACTATATCAGGTCTATAGTTAACCTAGACGGTGAAATGACGGCTATTGCTTGCTGGGTTATCATCAACCGTTATGACCATATTTGTTTATTGTTTCTTCTTCGATTGTAAGAACGGGGATTCGTTTTGGATATTAATTAGATTAAAATAAATAAGTTTTAATGTAATTAATTAGTGGACGCCAGCATTACCCATGAGCCTTATCATCCGCTGCTATGGAGACGGAGCCAGTCAGCGTTGCCATTGGGTGATTTCTTCTGTGATCTCTCATTGCGCTCAAACCACTGTCCAGGTAAGTTATGAGTCTGAGAGGCTCGTAATTAATGATCATGTTTTTGCTATAATGTTATAATTGATGCTTTATTTGCCATTAGACTCACATGATTTACATGTTAGTGCAACGAAGTGCAAGCCCGACTAATGGTTTCCTCATTATAAGAAAAGAAAAAAAAAACTTGTGAAAATAGATTTGCTAAATGGCTAGCTAACTTCAACATAAGCTAATTCTAGTTATCTAAGTTAGACGATGTCATTTTATCTCGACTACTCATCGGGGTTCACCAACATCACTGTAATGTGCCAGTAATAACATTATTAGTTGGCCTAACCACGTTACTGCACATAACGTTGCCTTTAGATCTAGGGCGAGGAACCCCAGACTTACGTCACGCGCCTTTTAAAGACCTTTACGCGCCTTTTAATGACTTTTACGCGCCTTTAAACAGTTGAACAGGACATGGAAAACCGTGATTTTTTTTATTATATCCGTTTATCTTAAGTATTTATAAGGAAATGTGATTCTCTCACTATTGGGGTAAACTTTATAAACCTTATATCAACATATCTACATAATTAACATTTTATGTTCTTCCTGCAGATCCTTTTCAACTTCACCTGTCTATTATCACCACTATTGCACCTGATTTAAAAAAAAAACCAACGGCACTTTTAAGAGCCAACCTTCATCTCTTCTCATCTTTTCTATCTCTCATATTCTCACTATCTATATCTCCATCTTTCTCTCTAGTTTTATCTATTTCTTAACATTTCCTCTCTGTCTTCATTTGTCTACTTGTCTGTCTTATCCGTCTTTGTCAGTCTGTCTGTATCTGTCTACGTTGCAATGGCCACCAAGCATAAACTGGATTCACAGGATCCCCACTACCAGGAGGGCAGACGCATGGCTCTTGAAATAAAACATGACCACATTCTAGCTGAAGCCAGGGTTAGAGTTTTTATATACCTTAATCATTTCATACTGTGACATAAGTTGTTCAACATCTTACTAACACACTATGTTGAGTTTTCATTAGTTTCACTAGTTACCTGTCCTTTGGTTCCAGTAATAAAACAATATATATATATATATATATATATATATATATATATATATATATATATATATATATATATATATATATATATATATATATATATATTTAATAATCTTACAATAAATATTTACTCCCAACACACAGAGAGCAGCTGTGGAGAGGAAACACGCACTCTCTGGAGAAGACCCTCAGACCTCTAAAAGGGACTTTGTAGGACGTGGTAAACCAAGGGGGAGGCGAGGAGGGCGACGCCAAGCCTCATCTACAGGTTATATTTAAATTATTTGACATTTGTAGGAATTTACCAACTCAAATTAGAACACTAATTGCTTGTTGGGAGTTTAAAATATTCCAATATCTAAAAAGACATTAAAATGTAGATAAACCATTCAGTGGCACTATAGTAAAAGACAATACCAAGTACTTATTAGCAATATGTCTGATTTCATAAATTGTTCAGTATATATAGGTTGGAAAAAGAAGACATGAATGCAGTGATAGCCTAATTATTTTATGTACTGTTTTACAGTCACATACCCCACAGCTGAGTGCTCCCTGTCACCCAGTGTGGAGGTTCCACTTACTGTACCCTCTGCAAAATTAAATCCTCAAGAGGAATTTGGTAAGTCACAGGGATGAATTTAAGTTTAATTTTTTTTTAAATCCATGTATATTTAAAGAAAAACCCCTTAGACAAAACGGACAGTCCAGTAGATGGATTAAAGACACAATTTAGTAAATATTTGGGCCAATATTTGGGAATCATGAAATGGCATGTTTATTCTAAATATTGATCAGTTGACTTGTAACTGGTCCTCATCTAAATAGTCCTTTACTACTTTATTTTGTATTTTCTTTACAGAAAAAAATATGAAGAGGTTGTCTTATTTTTTGGCATCATGTCCTTCTGCTGAGCCTCAAAGAAGCTCTGCTTCATCATGGTCTTTTCGACAGCAGAAAGCCTCAGAGCGCTGGAAAGAAGCAAGACCATACAACCTAAAATGCCTTATTGCAAAAGAGGCTGTTGGTCATCCCTTGTGTTGGCTTTGCCACGAGCCTGCTGTTATTAGGTTGGTTTTCATTAATGTTAAACTTTAACTGTGCTAAACACTGAGCCCCTATGCACTCCTATAAAGGAATTTCAAACCTAGTATCTTAACTAATTTTGGAATAGCTTAAATTGAGTTTATTGTATTTGATATGAGTTATTTATTTGAAATATTATTTCAAATAAATATTGTATTTATTTTATATATTGTATTTATTTAATATTGTATTTATATTATATTATAATATTGTTCTATTTTCTCCCTAGGTGCAGAGAGTGTCTTCCTGAGGAGTGGTTCTGTGGGGACTGTGATGTATTGCATCACAAAAAACAGCCACTCCACAACAGGGAATGTGTGATTAATGGGTTTTTTGAAGCCATTCCTCCAACCTCTTGTGTCATTAAAGGGGAAGCTGGATATTGCATCCATGAGCAAGGTACGTTCTCTCAAATAGCCCTAATTTTGCCATTCATGTGTGTCTGCAACCAGTTAAAAATAATCTAAATGAGTGGTTTTCTTTCTTTTTGCCAGCTTGCATTTTGCCGACTGTAAAGATGTCAGTCTGCTCCTGTGAAGGCTCAAACTTCACCTTGGTTCCAGGCAAACCAGTGATTTTAATTACCATCAATGGTAAAAAAATAAAAAATAAAAACTATTTAAATTTCTGTTGTAGATTCGATTTTTGAAATTATGTCTAAATTTCTAAGTTTCCCCACTGAAACGTCAGAAAACCAAAATTCGCTTCACTGCGCCTGCATAAACACTAATAAAAGCTCATTCAGATGGTACAGATGAAACAGACATCATAAAGTTATCACACAATTCTTCTGGCAGCAACTTGTTCAGTGTATCTCAATCATGCACAAAAATGAAGTAACTGTTGGATGGGCAGAATGAACTAACTGTTGTAAAATAAAGTATGTGGTAAATGTGTATTTATAATTTTTTTAATTGACTTTTTTTGTTCCTAGGGCGTTTTGAGTTGCATCAGCCACTATACATATGTCAAACATGCCAGCAGCAGTGGTACCCTGATTTGAAGGACCTACTTAGGAGTGGATATTGGCCAGCCTCTGTAAACAATTCCACGCTGTATACTCTTGACCTCCTGAGCTCCTTTCAGGAACTAAAGGTCATAGCTCCTGGATTCTCCAGACAAGCCTTCGCAAAGCTGCTGGAGCATCGCACCAAGTGTGGAGGAAGAGTAAGTGTAATTGTTTTTACCATATTATAAAATTCTTTCCATAAGTAGACAACATCACAAATACTATTTCACTCTATATTTCTTTCAGTCTGGAAATATCAACGGCGATGCACTGCAGCGCAGCTTCTTAGAGTTTTCCTATACAACTTTTGAGGAAGACCAGCTCTGCTGTAGTGCTCCTTTCACCTGCCCAGCCTGCACGCCAGAAATGTTGGCTGTTTCAGCAGACGGAAACAGAAAGCTATATCGCTTTCGCCGAAACGGAAGGTGGTCTTTGTTCCAGTGTTTTTTATTATTGTTTTTTAAATATTTAATTAATGGATTTTTTCTTCTTCTTCAGCTCTGATGATTCTGGCTTTTTTGAGGGGCTCTTTGTGGCTGAAGACAGTGCGGTGTCTAGATTTGTTGACACCGTACAGAAAGCAGTGAGAAATGCAAGTTTAATCATAACTTGAGAAAAACAGTTGTTAAAAAAATAGCCATTTATGTCCGACCTTGATTTCCCCCCACTTCAACTACTTCTGCCAACTAACTACTACTCCAAAATCAAATTGAGAGAATAAATGCAATAATATATTGTATATAAAATATCTACAACATTTATAATTGATTTGTTGTGTGTGTTATGTGTCATAGACACAAGGAAGAGGCACATGTGGGGACTCCCAGTGGACAGCAGCGAGGGAGACTTCAAGGAGGGCTTCTAAATTGGATGAAGAGGGGATGGAGGTTGCTGTGTGTCGCCACGGATTCCTCCTAAAAGCCCTTAATATGTACAGAGGGGAGATATTTGCCTACCCTCTGTACCTTCAAAAGGAGCTCATGCCAGCCAGGGCGCAATTCTTTGCGATGGATGTGGCCTGCAAATATTGGCCATACTTGCAGAAAGTTGCTGGTGTCCTTCCTGCTCTTCAGGAGCTGACCACGATGAAACCGTTTCTAAGTGTTATGCATGCTCGAGCCCATGCTACTAAGTGTGAGGTATGTATAATATTTTTGCATTATATGTACATTTGTAATGAAGAAAAAAAACTATTAAGAGCTACACTATTCTATGTATCCTTTTTGTATAACCATTTCTTGTACAGATTTTAAAGCCCTTTAAGTTGTTATACTGGGCTACTGTATATAAATTAAATAAAATTGAATTGAATTTCTTCCACCCTTTACTAACAGATTAAATGGAGTGGTAAGAACCAGGAAGGAGCAGGGACAACCGCTGGTGAGGAGGTGGAGCAAGTGAACAGCTACCTCTCACGTTGCGCCCTGACAACCAAATATATGTCCAAAGCAGGTGATCAGAGTGTTTGCAATATTCCTGCATACTTTTTATAGATTAAGTGTAATCTCATTATTTGCTTTCAACAGCACGGGTGGACATGCTTACACTACACGCTATGGGGTGGAACCACAAAAAAAGCCTCTCTCTACATCAGGCACTATCCACAAGATATGTGAAGGTAAGTCTCTTATAAATAGTTCTGTGTGTTCTTTTTGTGTGCACTTGGCCTGTTGTTAATCACACAAAGTTTTAATCCTGATTATTGTATAACACTGTTTATCAGACTTGTCGAAGACTACAGAATGAGACTGCAAGGCTGTCAGAGCTAAAAACAGAGCTACACTGCACAGATGAAGTGGTGTCACAGTGGCTTTCTGATGTAAAGGAATGGGCAGCTGGTGGTAAGCATGACCAGATACAATAAAAACAACAAATATCCTTTTCCATTACTATCTGAAACAGTGGATTTGCTTTCACTATTACTTCTACAGAGACACCAGATACATCTCATGCCAGTCAAGTCACCGCACACAGAGGACTTCAGCAGTCAATTGAGGGGCTTTACCTTAGTGTGAGGTAGCGGAAACAAACCCTCTACCGTCAGAATGGTATAACTATATTATAAAATAGGTTGAAAATTCAAGCTACTATATGCATCCTACTCAACTAACAAAGACAACCACTGCCCTGCAGAGTTTAGTTGCAACCCTAATCAAACAAACCTGAAGCAGCTAACCAAGCTCTTCAGAATTGCTTGAAAACACACAGGCTGGTGTTCTGAAGATTAGATTAATCTTTAGATTAAAAACCCATTCTAAAGTAATCATATATGGGCTTATATATTATACATATATATAGTGCTGTATTCCATTCCTACCAATAGATCCCCTAAATGTTATACACTGAACCTCTGAATTACCTGTTTGTCAATCTAATTTATAATTTTTACATACTTCAATAGCTGCAGCTTTGCTTTCACTTTTTGGGTGCAATTTTTTTTTGCTGAACAGTTAAATCACAAACCTTTACCCCTATACTTCATGTGTTTAGACAGCAGCAAGATTCGCCATCGCCTTCGAAGGAAGCTGGCAGAAGACAAAAAGCTCCTTCTTCAGGAGATACAGAAATACAATGATCATGTACTAGACTCTGCCACAAACATTGACATAGCTGTGGTGGAGCATTCCCTTACTGGAGAGAGCACTGTGTGTCAAATATGGCCGTGGGAGGTTCATGGCAGTGGTATGTCAGTTTTCAGATGCTTCACAGTAATTTATTTACAGTTCTGCTACAGTATACTGAACATAGGCAGGCGTGTAACATTGAGTGTTGTAATATTAATTAGTTTTATATGTGTATTTTCTTATTAAAAAAAGTACATGTTTGTTTGTTTGTTAAGAAACATTGCAATGCAATGCAAGATTGTCTAATGTATACATATAATTGTTATTGATTCTTAGCAAACATTTCAACCAAGAAACAACTGCATGACCAAGTGATGTTGACAATGCGACTGCAAGAGGAAACAAGGGTTTTGGTGTTGGAGATGGCACAACACTGCACATGGTTGCAGAGCCTGACGGTGGTTCTCAAGAACAAGTTGGCTGAGGAGGGTAAGTTGAATAAAAAACTGTCCATTTAAAGTATTAATTTCAAGATGTTTTTTTAAATAAACCATATCAGTCTTAGTCAAAGAACTTGGGTGGAGTTGTTCGCTATTGTAATAAGTCAGTAAGGCTTTAAAGTGTCACAGTTGTTTGAGATGCAGTATGGGCAAATTTGTTGTACTTTGGCTGTTACATGAAAGTAGAAATTAACTAAATCATTTTTAACATTGGAATTTCTGTCATGATATGTTACATGGGGTTAGCATAACATCAAGATTAATCTTATTTTATCTCCTCCAGTCAACATAGAAAACCTAGCTGGTTATCATCATCAAGCACCTTTTTCCTGATGTAACTCCATGAATGTTACACAACGTGTTACTTTAGCACAACTGTAGTAAAGATGAAAACTATTAATTTAAATTGTTTTTGTTCATTTAAAATGTTATTTTTTAATTTAGTGTTAATTTAAAAACAGCTATCAGACATTGGGTGAAAAACAAAACACTTTTCTACTTCTTTAGACCTAGCTCCATAAAGTTACCTCAGTGAGCAATCATGTTGCCTCAAGTCAGTTTATGCAGAAGCTAGCCTGGTACTAGGGCAGCCATAGTATGCACATACAAATGCCAACCAGCCTGGCATGTATATTTGAATCGGTGAAATCTTTTTACTCCATTGAAGTTCTTTGGCCTTATAAAGCTATCGTAATATGTAGTTTGTCTTTAATGTATTTTTTTATTTATTTTGAGACATATAGACAAGGGAAATGAGGGACTTTGCTGTCTCTTAAGAAGAAGACTGTCAGAGGTGTCAGAAAGGATGCAAGTGGTCCTTCAACAGTACAAGACTGCTTTAGGTCCTGAGGCCTCTGTCCTTCTACATGTTGAAGAGGAAGATGAAAGTGGCCTCAGTAGTCCAGACACCAGTGAGGATGAAGAGGAAAACACAATTTAGGTATTTATTAATTTATTAAATAAGTGTATTTATTAATGCTTTACACACCTTGTTGCTTCTAAAACAAATAAAACTAAAACTTTTTTTCTCCATTTCCCTAGATGGAAGATGCACAAATGGACTGTTGGAGGAAATGGACTTGCCCTATATCTGTGTATTATTAGTATGCTGACTGATTAACCACATCAAAATCTTTATGCATTCTATATTGTCAAAAATTCAAACTGTCAATTTAGCAAGCACATTAATGCTCCTTGAAGATGCACAAACCTCTCAGTATAGATGCACCAATCTCAGATTTCTAAGTAATTTGCTGATTATTATTATTATTAGTCATGTTAATATATACAGTGGGTACGGAAAGTATTTAGACCCCCTTACATTTTTTCACTCTTTGTTATATTGCAGCCATTTGCTAAAATCATTTCAGTTAATTTGTTTTCTCATTAATGTACACACAGCACCCCATATTGACAGAAAAAACATTTTGTCATCATTCAAACTGAAATATTACATGGTCCTAAGTATTCAGACCCTTTGCTGTGACACATATATTTAACTCAGGTGCTGTCCATTTCTTCTGCTCATCCTTGAGATGGTTCTAAACCTTCATTTAAGTCCAGCTGTGTTTGATTATACTGATTGGACTTGATTAGGAAAGCCACACACCTGTATAGAAGACGTTACAGGCAAGGCACAGATCTGGCCACGGTTACAAAAAAGACTCATGGCTGTATTAGATCAAAAGGTGCTTCTAAATGCTGAGCAAAGGGTCTGAATACTTAGGAAATGTGATATTTCAGTTTTTCTTGTTTAATAAATCTGCAAAAATGTCAACAATTCAGTGTTTTTCTGTCAATATCGTGTGCTGTTTGTACATTAATGAGAAAAAAAAAATGATTTTAGCAAATGGCTGCAATATAACAAACAGGGAAAAATGTAAGGGGTCTGAATACTTTCCGTACCCACTGTAAACACAAAATGTTATATACACACACATTTCATTTGCAAAAATGGCAATCGCAATTTTAACCAGAAAAATCACAATTAGATATTTGCCCCAATTTGTGTAGCCCTACTTATGACCCTTCCTCTATAATTACTTGCATTTCCCCACATTCACTTATTCTTCAGTGCAGCAGCAGCGTAGGATCTTTGCTTTTTCCCCCCAGAGGGGTGTTGATTGAGTGTTTTATAGGATATAACTGTTATGTAGCTTTATATAACTGTACCATTGAAAATAAACATCATGAATGAAAAATTCTTTCTTCAAAATGGTTAATTTGTTGACAATTTATCTGTCACTGTCAGTTTTGTCCTTTCAAACACATTGTACATTGTTACAGGAAATTTAACTAACACATACATTAAGTACTTGTATAATGCATTAGATAGTATTTAACAGAAAAATACAGTTTTATGTGTTATGATTATACTTTATATTGTATATTATTACAGTTGATATAACTTGATTCCTTGTTCTGTTTGTGCTTTACAAGGTGACTTGACCTCATTGTCCAGTGTTATTAAATACAGCCTGGTGGCTTGTTTGAATAAGCTTTGATGTATTTTTTACTGGTATTTTTGTGAAAGACAAAAAATAAAGTATTTTTCAAAGATGAGCCTTTAATGTTTTTACTTTTTAAATTAAAATTAAGATATATACCTATATCTGGTCTGCTATTTATTGACTATAGTTCAGCCTTTAACACCATAGTTCCCATTAAGCTAACTAACAAACTCCTGGATCTCGGACTGAATTCTTCTCTCTCACTGGATTGAAGATTTCCTCACTGGCAGACCTCAGGTGGTGAGAGTAGGACAGTTCACCTCCACCTCCATCACCGTGAGTGTGGGAGCTCCACAGGGCTGTGTCCTCAGTCCCCTGCTCTACTCTCTCTACACGCATGACTGTTTGTCCACACACAGCTCCACCTCTGTCATCAAGTTTGCGGATGATACTGTTGTCCTGGGCCTCATTTCCAACAACATTTACATTTCACTGGTTGTATTCTGTATAACTGTGTATGTGACAAATAAAAACTCTTGAACTTGAACTTGAATATACCGATCAGGCATAACATTATGACCACTGACAGGTGAAGTGAATAACTGAGTATGTCTTCATCACGGTTCCTGTTACTGGGTGGGATATATTAGGCAGCAAGTGAACATTTTTTTCCTCACAGTAGATGTGTTACAAGCAGGAAAAATGGGCAAGCGTAAGGATTTGAGCAAATTTAACAAGGGCCAAATTGTGATGTCTAGATGACTGGGTCAGAGCATCTCCAAAACTGTGGCTCTTGTGGGCTGTTCCCGGTCTGCAGTGGTCAGTATCTATCAAAAATGCTCCAAGGAAGGACCAGTGGAGAACCGGCCACAGGGTCATGGGCGGCCAAGGCTCATTGATGCACATGGGGAGCGAAGGCTGGCCCGTGTGGTCCGATCAAACAGACGAGCTACTGGAGATCAAACTGCTCAAGAAGTTAATGCTGGTTCTGATAGACATGTGTCAGAATACACAGTGCATTGCAGTTTGTTGCATATGGGGCTGCATAGCTGCTGACCATTTAGGGTGCCCACAGCTCATCCCTGTCCACCCCCGAAAGTGCCAACAGTGGCATGTAAGCATCAGAACTGGTCCACGGAGCAATGGAAGAAGGTGGTCTGATCTGATGAATCACGTTTTCTTTTACATCATGTGGATGGCCAGGTTTTAGTCTGTGTATGTGTGAGTGTATTTCTATTGTTATGTCTGTTTTGCTTCATGTACATTAGTTATTATGTGGTAAGGACTCCATTGAAAACTAAATGAATCATCCCTTGGGGTTTATCATTTAAAAAAAACTTGCAGAAATAGTCACCAAAATAAATCACCTTTTTAAATGACCATCCAGTGCATTACTACAGACATGGGGGAAGGACTGAAGTACTTGGGTTAGGGCTGAAAACAGATCTTGCATGCCATCATGAAAATAAGGTTAATAATTAGGCCATGTCTGTGAAGCTATGCTTGGGCAAAGTTCTATCCATGAAACTGTGAGAATTACAACATTGTCATAGAACAAAACCAAATGTATTGGGTAATAAAACAGATTCTGTCATTTTATAAACTTTGGTTTGACTAACTTGGGTCATTAATTCCACGTAACAAGAAAAAACAAAACAAAAAAACAAACACAAAGCTTCATTATACTGGGCCTTCAGAGTGCTCTCTGAATCTATAGACCCGGGACAGGTGTCAATGAAATGATACAATTAAAACTTTGTCTTAGAGCTAAACCAAATACATCATTGGAAAGGTCTTGATCTGGAGAATAACATATGTCAGTATGAAGATTATTCATGGCTTCTGATTTCTGAATACTGACATTTGAACCTTGACATTGGACCATGTTTGAAGGCTTATAATCCAGCAACAAGAAGGTCTCCAGACATGGGACAAATGTTATAGAGAGTTTCAGACCTCAGCTATCATGTGAGTATTAGTCACTATTTGGCACCAACTTTGGGCACTATCAAAAATAGCCCACAAGCAATTTTCACCCATTTAAAAATAATGTTTTTACAATCTGATAACACCAATGTCTTTCCCACCCCCTAAAACCCTTAGGAATGCCCATTGTTTAATCCTACCAACATCTAATTATGGAGAATATGCCAATGTATTTAAAAACTACAATTACCAGTAGAGACGCGCCATTAAACTTCCTATTAAGCTCCAAATCAGCGGCCATACTTGAAGTTCTTCCAGTTTCCTGAGTTTGGTTAGGGTTAGGGTTTTAAAAATGTATATTTACTTTATATATCAAAAATCTCTTACAGCTAGAACATACATTGTTATGCTTTTAGACGATTAGGGTGAAAAAAACGCTGAGAATGTCAGTTCATCGGGGATATTTGACTGCTATTTTTAGAACAACTAAGTATCAGGGCCGTCTCCAGTGTATTTATAACTACAATTCCCACATGAGAGGCGCAATAGAACTCATTACAAAGCGTATCAATGAGCCACCATACTTGTAGTTTTTCCTGTTTCCACAGCAGGACTACGGTGATCAACAATCTACTACAGCCGAAACATCCAAAATACTGCATTTAGATGATCAGGGTAAAAAAAAGAAAAAATCGTCAGGATGTCTGCTAATCGTTTAGCTGTAGTAGTACTGTAGAAATTAAAATCGAGTTATTAGTTATATATAGTTATTAGTGATCAATGTCGGCGGGAGTAATGCCAACCTTCAAACAGTGTTTTTTGTTGTTGTAATTATGGCCTATGAAGACTTCCAAAATGTGTGATAGCCTCTCCAATCAAGACCTTCACAACAAATCAGTAACTGTCTTTTAACTAGTGACAAAAACTGTTAAATTCTAGTAACTATAACCATTATCCAGATAGGCAGGCCTATCTTTATAATTAAATGCTACCACAAATTTTAATTTCAAAATAATCTACTTAAAACATTCAATAAAGATGTACAATTAAATTTATCACATAGATATGCTCATTGTAGCTTATGTTTTTTTTAGATTGTTTCCATATCACCGTCATATTGTGTTTGGAATTAACATGATTGGAAAAGTAAAAACAAAAATGATCATCTTGTGCAAGTGTTTATTGTAGTGTATTTGTGATTTTTCCACAAAGTGAAAATACACCTAATGCATATTTATTGCTTAATTATTCACAAGAAGCTTAAAGAGTGATCAAACAATTTACTGACAAGATGCATAACAAGTAGAAACCGTACATTCTTTGGCAAATAGACCACAATGATACTTGGTGTAGAGAATTGTAGAGAAATGCATGATATGAAAAGGAAGGTCCCCCTGAGAGCTGAATGTGATGACTGGAGGTGAATGGGGTGGAAGAGGGTTGCATTGATTTGCCTGAGATGAAAACTGACAGCAACAGAGAAAGGAACAGCTAACAACTATGACACAATTGGCTTATAAGGGTTGAGACAAAAATAAGATTGGTTTAAGACGTAAACACTCAGATACCTGATGAGTTTGGAGTGAAAGCAGGAGAGATTATGTAATGGGTGAGTACGAAGATGATCAGTCTTACTTGTTGAACTTCATATTCAAGCTTCATAATTGTTAAATAAGCCATACGGCTGTATTTCTTAACAGTGAACTCTGAGGTTAACTTTAAAAGAAGACAACAGAATATGAAATCAAGTTATATGCCAACTGTAATAAAATAACATATAGTGCAATGTATAATCATGTTATAAATATAAAAACATGTTTCAGAAGAACATCCGAAAAGGAAATGGAGTTGGATTAAGTACATTTCTATTTAAGCCTACTTGAGATTAAACTCCATGTGTCACATTTATTGGAGATTTTAACCTTTACATAAATATGAGAAATGACTTCAAATGCACCACAGAAACAATTTAATAATAAATAGGCAGAAACCAAAATGGCTTTCAAAACATACATTTTATTTAATTTTCATTCATTTGGAGAAAATCCTTTGGCTGCCAGGATTGGGCCCACTCTTCACCACTAAAAACAGAAGTGATTTAGTTTCTGTTACTTGTTTGTTGTTTCCTACAAACATAAACCTTTTTTTATCATTATTTTCATAAAGTGTAAAGCACACATTACAAAACATGTATTTTATTTGTATAACAGTGTTTAATATTCAATTATGAAGGACCACTACAGTTTATGAAACAGAACAATTTGCTACATTATTTTAGCAAAAAACATGAACGAAGTTAAAGTAAATTAACAATGCATGCATTCATTCATAAAGCAGAAAAACAGAAGAGTACATACCATACTGGACAGGGCTGCCAGTCAACCAAAATTTCTCCTTTGCCCTACCAAGAAAAAACAAAGAAACGTTAATTCCATTCTTAACATAAGGCTATTGTGTTTGGCTATAGGCATTGAGTTCCATTTATACAGTGGGTCATTGTTAATATTTACAGTATCTGATCATGACTTTTACAGTACAATATCCTTCCGAATCTGTAATTTAAAAAGACTAAACACATAAAAAGTATCTACCTAACAATTATGGTGTGTGTATAGTATGTATTGCCACAACACAAGGAAGCTTCTTAATTCTATATTACAGTCTGCATACTCTCTACACTATGGATTTCTTTTATGACTGTCTAACCTTTCTCACTCTTTCTCTTACTACACTCCTGATGGGGAAAGCTTCTAGGCGAGTGTGGTAGGAGCAATCTGTGAACATCAAAAAACATGTTTCAAATATTTCTTACATTAGGAACAAAATAAACACAACTATGAAGACTTAAGTAGTGACCAGACTTGTAAGGTGATGTTTATCACTAGGGGTGCACCGATCCGACTTTTTCAGTCCCGATACCGATACCGATGCCTGGGCTTTGTGTATCTGTCGATACCTGATACCGATCCGATACTATTGTTAAATTAATAATAAACTGTATACCTTCCTTGAAGAGACTAAAGGCACCAGACTTTACTAAATAAAGATAATAGACAAAATAACAGATGTATGCAAAGTGTTGAATTCTTATTTATTTAAAAAACAATTGTGCATTCAAATCTAAAATATAATTTAGGGCTCGACATTAAGCATGCTCCTGTCTCTCCTTCGGATAAGTAAAATGGTCATTCACTTGTCCGAGTAAAAAATGTGCTTGTCTGGAAAAAAGTTATTTATGTGTGTGTGTGTGTGTGTGTGTGTCCTCCCTTATGAGAGGACTCGAGACTGGTGTGGCTCGCAGGTGACGCTCTTTCGTCATCACGCCCTCGTCTCGCTCGTCCACCTCGCCACAGTCAACACACTGATGCATCAATCATTGGATTTACATGGACTTACTCTTTTGGGGCTTTTTCTTGTCAGGCATATTCCTTGGTCCCTCTGTGGGATAGAAGATTACAATCCACTCAGAAAAAATTAATAAATCATTAATAAAAAAGATGCACTTTGTATTGTCTTTTCAACCTAAATATGGGTCCCTTGTGCTTCTAAGAGTCCCCCAAAATATGAGAAAAGACCATGCTCTCTATTTCGGTAATTGTGTGTGCAAACAAGCCGTTTATATTTGGCTCCACATTTTAGTAGTAGGCTTCTAGAATGCTTAGTCTAAAACAACTTGTTTCAGATAGACGATGAACTTGATGAGGGTCTGCATAAAGGCCAGTTTAAGATATTTGATTTTTTTGTAACTGCAAAGCTACTATCAGAATACAAATATAGAACTAGAAACAAGCATAATAGATCCCCTTTAAATTCTAATTAATTAATTAATTAATTAAATTCCTTTAGAGAATCTGGTTGACAAACGAGCTATGGTAAGAGTTACTAACCACCAATAATTACACTACAAACATTATTTACATACCTGACTTTCTCTTTTTGCGACTCTTGACTGTGTCCCAGGCTGACCCTGTGAAGACAGTTGTAGGTTTGGAGAAAGAAAATTACTCACCAAATAAAGATTTTTATTTCTTATTATTTAAGTCTTATTTTAAATACTGGAAGATCACAACATTACAAAAGTGCTGCAGTACAAGTTCTTATAGGTGTAAAGTTCATGTATTGCTATTGCGAGTGAATTAAGGTTGGTGCATTAACTCGTATTAACTAGCTTTTGTCCATCCTGTTTGTGATAATCCCAATTTGTTTAATTTGCTGTCTTGTTCAGGGAAAATGGTGTCGTGAGAATGAAATGTAATGTTTCAATTGGTAACTCTTTTTATCTGTCCTAATTACCTTGTCCTTCCATAGAGCTCGCCTGCTTCACCTGCTCCTGCCCCTCTGTAGAGCTCGCCTGCTTCACCTGCTCCTGCCCCTCTGTAGAGCTCGCCTGCTTCACCTGCTCCTGCCCATCTGTAGAGCTCGCCTGCTTCACCTGCTCCTGCCCCTCTGTAGAGCTCGCCTGCTTCACCTGCCCCTGCCCGTCTGTAGAGCTCGCCTGCTTCACCTGCCCCTGCCCCTCTGTAGAGCTCGCCTGCTTCACCTGCTCCTGCCCCTCTGTAGAGCTCGCCTGCTTCACCTGCTCCTGCCCCTCTGTAGAGCTTGCCTGCTTCACCTGCCCCTGCCCGTCTGTAGAGCTCGCCTGCTTCACCTGCTCCTGCCCCTCCGTAGAGCTCGCCTCTGTAGAGCTCGCCTGCTTCACCTGCCCCTGCCCCTCCGTAGAGCTCGCCTCTGTAGAGCTTGCCTGCTTCACCTGCCCCTGCTCCTCCGTAGAGCTCGCCTGCATGGCTCTCACCTCCTCCCAGTTGCTCGTGTTCTCCAATGGGTTACAGGGTGTGAGGTGCAGTGTAATCAGCTGATCATCATTGCCACTTGAATTCTGGGTCCAGCCTGTGCAAGTTAAACAAGTGTTGTATTTTGCTTACTTAAAACATCGAGGTTAACCATGAGCTTGAACTGTACTAGCCTTGCTGCGATAGTCGCTGTTACTGTTGTTCAGGCTTAGCACCGGTTACATCATGCTCCCACTGTTTTTTGTATTTGTTTATAGTAATAAAGTCATATAGTTTAGTTAGAGAACAAACACTACAATTACAGCGTGAGCTGAATGAGAGTGGCAACACAGACCAGCAGCAGAAGGCAGATTTCATTTATCATGAGAGCAAGGAGCTAAATGACAAGATGATCAAGATGATGATGTAAAAGCGTCTATTTAAGGGAGTTTGTCATTGTACTTCTTCGTTGTTGTGATTTTCATTAAGAATAATAGGCTAATATCTGCAAATCTATATTTGATTGATTTTCTAATACTATAAACAAATACAATATATATTTTAGGCAGGAAAAAAAACTGAGTGCTCATAATATCTATAAAATGAATGACACCAAGTTTAATATTTGTTTACAGACTGGGTAAAACTATTCAGTTCAGACTGGACTGTGTGTAGTGCGCTAAACTACTTTGGGCTTTAGTCTTTATGCAATTTCCATTAATGCTCTACATTTCAGCACTGTCCTCAATTTTGTTTATATAATTTTGTTTGTTTTGTATATGGAGATTCATTATCATTTGATTCATTGACTCAGTGACTAAAATGGGTCTTTGTAAATTTCATGGGTCTAATTCGTTTATGTCCCTGTAAAAATCGCTTTAGTCAGTTGTGAAAATTTTAAATTATTCTTTCCATTTGCATCTACAAGACATGTGATGTGACATCACTGTGTTGATAGAGACGACAGATAGAGGAGCCTATGATCATACAATCATTTAGCAGCAGAAAAAAAAGTGATTAATTAATTTATCTTAACATTTCTTCATAATGGTCCCATTTTGTTCAGCATTTATGTGAGATAATTATAATGTATGAATGTCCTCATAATGTTCTAGCATAAATGCACATGGATTACACTGAATGTAATATTAAACATTGAATAAATTAAATTTTTAAGGGTGAGCCACCCTTTAAGATTTAAACATTGATAAAATCTTTGGCACATTCAACACAAGTTGTGAACTTTGACTTTAAAAATACAGTGCATGCATCTCACCTTCACAAAGGTATTCATAAAATGAACCTATCTTCTGAAGGTAGTCCTGGGCATAGGTGGAGAGTGTGCAGTGAGGGGTTAATATTTCACACTTGTGTTCTTTTTTTTTGGTCTCCTTTCCAAGAAGCAGAACTGGCTTGTATCCAATGGCATGAAGTTTCTCAAGCTGCAATAACAATGTGTATGCTGTTTAAAGTAATAGTAAAACAACATCAAAAATAACTAAGTATATTCATTATTGAGAAAATATGTGACCCTGGTCCACAAAAGTCAAAAGTTGCACAGGTATATTTGTGGCAATAGCTAGGGCTGTGACGGTGGCACGGTGGTCATGGCGACCGTCACAGCCCTAGCAATAGCCAACAATACATTTTATGGGTCAAAATGATAGTTTTTCTTTTATGCCAAAACTTATTAGGATATTAGGTAAATTTTTGTATAACTAAGTATGTGCAAACAGGAAAAGCTCATAAAGTAGAGGCAAACACTAACTCTTATATAGAAAAACTGCAAAATGATCAATCTGACACCATGAGGGTACAATATAACTTTTGCAACATTAGTAGCTTGGGTTTGTCACCTACATGGATAAGATTGTGTAACCACTCTGCAATTGGACAGTGGCAATCTATGCTGCACATAAATTTAAGTTGACGTTTGTAATTGTAAAGTGCTTTGAGTAGTACAGTATGAATGTAGCAGCATGAATGCAGTCCATTTGTTATTTCTCATTCACTTGATAAGAAAGTTTGATTATTATATTGCATAATGCCCGCCCGTATTTGTTATGAACTCAGCTACGGTAGATAATTTAGGACTGTAAGGTGACGATGTGCTTGACAATTATATTACAACTAAAAACAGAACAATAAATTACATTCTTACAAGTTCACAATTACATCTGACTTAAAAATTGTGTTAAATTGCACTTTTAAATTTACAAATTTCAAATCTATCAAAATATCAATTTAAACAAAGATACTTTTATTTAACGATCTATATTGTCCAAAAATAATGCCTTTCTGACCTTGCACTGGAATGCTAACAAAATCACAAATGGTAACACTGAATTTACTTCCTAGATGATCTGGGACACTGTAATGTCATGTAAGAAATTGTACATACCATGAGGATGGCTTCATCCTTGATGGATGCGACGTTGTGGTTCTTCTTGTGACCACAAACCCATTCTTCTCGCTTGTCATCAAACCTCTGAAGCTTCTTCTTGAGACGCTGCTTCAGAGGCTGCTCCTTTTTACAATGAGAGCAGATTTTTTGTGCACAAAATAAAATGCCCTGACAAAAGGGACACACCTTTTTCGTAGACCCCCCAGGCATTATAATAAAACTGACAGATACAGACAGACAGACTAACAAAGACGGATAAGACAGACAAGTAGACAAATGAAGACAGAGAGGAAATGTTAAGAAATAGATAAAACTAGAGAGAAAGATGGAGATATAGATAGTGAGAATATGAGAGATAGAAAAGATGAGAAGAGATGAAGGTTGGCTCTTAAAAGTGCCGTTGGTTTTTTTTTTAAATCAGGTGCAATAGTGGTGATAATAGACAGGTGAAGTTGAAAAGGATCTGCAGGAAGAACATAAAATGTTAATTATGTAGATATGTTGATATAAGGTTTATAAAGTTTACCCCAATAGTGAGAGAATCACATTTCCTTATAAATACTTAAGATAAACGGATATAATAAAAAAATCACGGTTTTCCATGTCCTGTTCAACTGTTTAAAGGCGCGTAAAAGTCATTAAAAGGCGCGTAAAGGTCTTTAAAAGGCGCGTGACGTAAGTCTGGGGTTCCTCGCCCTAGATCTAAAGGCAACGTTATACATAACAGTATACATAACGTGTGCAGTAACGTGGTTAGGCCAACTAATAATGTTATTACTGGCACATTACAGTGATGTTGGTGAACCCCGATGAGTAGTCGAGATAAAATGACATCGTCTAACTTAGATAACTAGAATTAGCTTATGTTGAAGTTAGCTAGCCATTTAGCAAATCTATTTTCACAAGTTTTTTTTTTCTTTTCTTATAATGAGGAAACCATTAGTCGGGCTTGCACTTCGTTGCACTAACATGTAAATCATGTGAGTCTAATGGCAAATAAAGCATCAATTATAACATTATAGCAAAAACATGATCATTAATTACGAGCCTCTCAGACTCATAACTTACCTGGACAGTGGTTTGAGCGCAATGAGAGATCACAGAAGAAATCACCCAATGGCAACGCTGACTGGCTCCGTCTCCATAGCAGCGGATGATAAGGCTCATGGGTAATGCTGGCGTCCACTAATTAATTACATTAAAACTTATTTATTTTAATCTAATTAATATCCAAAACGAATCCCCGTTCTTACAATCGAAGAAGAAACAATAAACAAATATGGTCATAACGGTTGATGATAAGGCTCATGAGTACTGTAAGATTTACTGTAAGATTTGACAAACCAAGCCGATGGAAAAACGGCAACATTAAAATAGCAACATTTAGAAGCAAAAAACAAAACAAACAAACAGGATAAAATCTCCTGAATAAATGTTGAGTAATGTAGCGCTTAAATTTTAAAAATGAATAAGAAATGAGAAAAAAAAAAACCTGAAAAAAACAGCGTCTGTGCTATGCAGAACGAAAAACGTGGAGTATGAACGAATTGTACTTCCCATTGAAATACTTTAGATTAAAAATCGTGCGTAGTGACACGAAATGTTCTTCCCATTGAAATACATTAGATTAAAAATCGTGCGTAGTGACACGAAAAAAAAGGGAAATTCGTGTCCGTGAACACGAATCAATAGATTAAAGTTCGTGATTATGTCACGAACTGCCGTGAGACTGGGTTGAATTTCTTCATTGCACAAGTATTTTCTTATGCAATGCAATGCAAAAGCCCTAATCTCTTCGTTGCAAAGCGAGTTTTTTTTCATGCAATGCAATGCAAAAACACTAATCTACTTTTGGCACAAGTTTTTTTGGTATGCAATGCAATGCAAAATCACTAATCCTCATATGAGGATTAGTGATTTTGCATTGCATTGCATACGAAAAACTCTTGCATTGAAGACTTTTGCATGCATTGCATAAAAGGAACATTTTTGTGCATTGAAAAAATTTGTGTTTTTGATTGCATAGCATTTAAGTCGCTGTGCACTGAGAGGGAGTGTTTTTGCATTGCATTGAATACTAAGAAACATGTGCAATATTGCACATGTTTCTTAGTATTCAATGCAATGCAAAAACACTCCCTCTCAGTGCACAGCGACTTAAATGCTATGCAATCAAAAACACAAATTTTTTCAATGCACAAAAATGTTCCTTTTATGCAATGCATGCAAAAGTCTTCAATGCAAGAGTTTTTCGTATGCCATGCAATGCAAAATAACAAACATCTTCGTTATACACCGAAATATTATATGTAATGGAAAAGCGCTTATTCCTAAATCCCCAGCGATGTCTATGCAAAGGTACTTTCTCGTCGATGTACAGCTAGTTTTCTTATGCAATCTAATGCAAAAGCACTAATCTTCTCATTGCGCAAGTGTTTTTGTATGCAATGCGATGCAAAAGAACTAATCTCATTGCACAAGTTTTTCGTATTCAATGCAATGCACTGCAAAAACACTAATTTCTTCAAAGCACAAAAGTTTTTTGTATGCAATGCATGCAAAAGTCTTGAATGCACGAGTTTTATCGTATACAATGCAATGCAAAATCACTAATCTCTTCATTCCCAGATAGCAAAATTGCTCTGGCCCAGATCCGGCCCACACTTGACACTTTCATCTGGCCCACTACCCGCGTGGAATGATGGCACTTGGGCGGTCCGCTCCCGTTTGCCAGATTTAGGCCGCAATCAAGCCATAGCAACGCCGCATGTCAGCCATGAACAAAACGCATGAAGCAGAACTGGCCCACATCTGGCCCAGATAGCAAAATTGCTCTGGCCCAGATCCGGCCCACACTTAACACTTTCATCTGGCCCACTACCCGCGTGGAATGATGGCACTTGGGCGGTCCACTCCCGTTTGTCAGATTTAGGCCACAATCAAGCCATAACAACGCCGCATGTCAGCCATGAACAAAACGCATGAAGCAGAACTGGCCCACATCTGGCCCAGATAGCAAAATTTCTTTGGCCCAGATCCGGCCCACACTTTACACTTTCATTTGGCCCACTACCCGCGTGGAATGATGGCACTTGGGCGGTCCGCTCCCGTTTGCCAGATTTAGGCCGCAATCAAGCCATAGCAACGCCGCATGTCAGCCATGAACAAAACGCATGAGGCAGAACTGGCCCACATCTGGCCCAGATAGCAAAATTGCTCTGGCCCAGATCCGGCCCACACTTGACACTTTCATCTGGCCCACTACCCGCGTGGAATGATGGCACTTGGGCGGTCCACTCCCGTTTGTCAGATTTAGGCCACAATCAAGCCATAGCAACGCCGCATGTCAGCCATGAACAAAACGCATGAAGCAGAACTGGCCCACATCTGGCCCAGATAGCAAAATTGCTCTGGCCCAGATCCGGCTCACACTTGACACTTTCATCTGGCCCACTACCCGCGTGGAATGATGGCACTTGGGCGGTCCACTCCCGTTTGTCAGATTTAGGCCACAATCAAGCCATAGCAACGCCGCATGTCAGCCATGAACAAAACGCATGAAGCAGAACTGGCCCACATCTGGCCCAGATAGCAAAATTGCTCTGGCCCAGATCCGGCCCACACTTGACACTTTCATCTGGCCCACTACCCGCGTGGAATGATGGCACTTGGGCGGTCCACTCCCGTTTGTCAGATTTAGGCCGCAATCAAGCCATAGCAACGCCGCATGTCAGCCATGAACAAAACGCATGATGCAGAACTGGCCCACATCTGGCCCAGATAGCAAAATTGCTCTGGCCCAGATCCGGCTCACACTTGACACTTTCATCTGGCCCACTACCCGCGTGGAATGATGGCACTTGGGCGGTCCACTCCCGTTTGTCAGATTTAGGCCACAATCAAGCCATAGCAACGCCGCATGTCAGCCATGAACAAAACGCATGAAGCAGAACTGGCCCACATCTGGCCCAGATAGCAAAATTGCTCTGGCCCAGATCCGGCCCACACTTGACACTTTCATCTGGCCCACTACCCGCGTGGAATGATGGCACTTGGGCGGTCCACTCCTGTTTGTCAGATTTAGGCCGCAATCAAGCCATAGCAACGCCGCATGTCGGCCATGAACAAAACGCATGAAGCAGAACTGGCCCACAACTGTTGCCCAGATGTGGGCCAGTTCTGCTTCATGTGTAGGTATTAGATCCGGCCAGTGTTCGAACTATACTGTGGCCTTTGGGGGAGCCCACTTTTCGGGGGGGGGGGGGCGTGCATCCCTATACACAAAAGAGGACGTGTATATTCCTTCACACACAGACGAACGCGTCAATCTATTGCTTAATGCATTGCGGAGACTCTTAATATACAATTTACAATCATTGAAGAACATCTTTGATTTTAATGAAGGAAGAAAAAAACAAGAATTGATAGGTCAAAAAGTCCACAAATCTATAAACAAAGCATCCGGCTGTCTTTGAGTTCACATGAACAACGGTTGAAGTTACTCGTCAGGCTACAGAAGAATACCATAATTCAATCGATAGTCGCGCAGACCTATATCAACCCAGCCACAACACATAATTGGGAATAACATGCCTTAACACAGAAGCGACCACAGAGGCTTGAGGTCAGCCTCTTTTTCTGTTCTTCCAGAAATCCAAGATCAAGAAGTGGATATTCTTTTTTGTTTTTTCTGCGAATCTTTGCGTTGACATGTACTAAACATGAGTGGAATTTGCACCGCAGTACCACCACACCTTGATGGTCATGACAAGAACAGCATGTATAGTTATCTTTATTGAAGTGAATTAGATTTAAACTGCCGTCATGCATGAATTAATTATATATTTTTAGCAATTTTACAAATAATAATCCACAATGATTACATTACATAAAAATGAAATTGCACCTCAAAATAACACAGTGTCAATATTTTTGAGACCCCCCAAAATTTCACAAATCACGTTTTCAGGGGAGCCCATGTCTTATTTAGGGGAGCCGAGCTCCCCCTAGCTCCCCCGTAGTTCGCACCCTGGATCCGGCCCAGATCTAATACCTTGCTCTGGCCCACATACCACATGGAATAATAGCACTTGGGCGGTCCGCTCTTGTTTGCCAGATTTGGGCCACAATCAAGCCATAGCAATGCCACATGTCAACCATGAACAAAACACATGAAGCAGAAATGGCCCACATCTGGCTAACAGTTAAATTTAATTCTGGCCCAGGTCCGACCCATATCTAATACCTTGCTCTGGCCCACATACCGTGTGAAATGATGGCACTTGAGTGGTCCACTTTTGTTTCCCAGATTTGGGCCACAATCAAGCAATAGCAATGCCACATGTCAGCCATGAACAAAACACATGAAGCCGAAATGGCCCACATATGGCTCACAGTTAAATTTAATTCTGGCCTAGGTCTGGCCCAGATCTAATACCTTGCTTTGGCCGATATAAACCAGAACTGACCCTAATGTGGGCCACAGTTGGTCTTTTACACAATCCTCATGTGGCCCACATGCTGTTTGCCAAATCTGGTCCACAATCAGGCCATTGCACAATTCAAGTTACCTTTCTTTGTTAATGCTTTATAAAGTTTCAAAGCAGATTTACAGGAATAAACATGAAAATAATTATTTAATTATTCAAACAGAGTTAAATTCTGCAGTAAAGCAGCCCTAAAATGAAAATAGTGTCACAGCTGAAGTCAGGTCAGTGTTGATTCAGTTCTGTTCAATAACTGTGTAAGGTTCATCAATTATGAAATCAGTTCAATTTGCTATAAAGCAGCTTTGCAGAAAACATGATCCAGCGCAGTTCAGTTCTCCTCCAATAGCATCAGTGCAATTAAATCAATATTATATAGACATTAGAAATACCATAGACATTTTGTAATTCTTGCTGCCAATGATACAAAAAAATTGTGCTTAGAAACAGTCTCTCTGACAGCGTGCACATGTCGTCAAACGAGGTGTCTTTCACTGCTTACTGCACTTTAGCAGTCTAAAATCCCTTGTTTTTTAACCATAATGCTTAAAAATGCAGGCAGATGATAAGATTTCATTACCACACAAGCAGAACAGCAACGTAACTACGATAGAGATGATGGTCCAAAATCAGTAGCAGTTGATACATTTCTACCAGTTAATCATATCTACCAGTATATAGCCCACCCCTATTGTAGAATATTAAGTGTCCCAAACTAAGCAAGCCTAAGGCGACAGTGGCAAGGAACCCAAAATCCATCAGGTGACAGAAATGGAGAAGAAAAAACCCTTGGTAGAAACCAGGCTGAGTCGGGGGACCAGTTGTCTCTGGCCAACGAACATGGTGTGAATATGATTCAGGCTGCATTACAAGTCAGACTATGGATTGCAATAATTCAGAATATTTCATCTAGATCCACCAGCTTGAAGATCAGGATACAACATGCCGACATGGAGTTGAAGCTGGCCTTAGGGGTCTGTGCAGAGGACAGAGGATCTGTGTTGATGGCTGTTAGCAAGTTCCTCACAGGGGATCCATCTCTAGGAGTTGTCTAGTTGACATGTTATCTATTGACATTTAGGGCTGCGTTGATGTCTAGGTGCAGGTCCACCATCTGATCTGGATTTGGAGCAGATCCAGCTGACAATGGTAACCTCGGGATAAGAATGAAAGATTGTTAGCAATGAATACACCAAATAAAACCATTACTGTACCTTATCGCTGCCATATTTATATAAAAATGTGTATGTCACTTTTATGTATATAGATTATAACATCCTAAACACTAAAATTAGGGTTTTATTGACATGATTTATTATTTTGTGTAAAAAATACTGAAAATTTGGCTTCCCAAACGTTGACTTTAATCGTGTCTGGATTTACTTTCAGTGCAGAAACAACTGCTGATCCTTGTATCATTTGGTTAATTTCTACAATTCAGAAAGATCAAACAGATCTTAATATTAATCTGCACAAGCGACAATCAGGTCAGTTTTGGGAAAGATCTTGGGACATGTGGTCTTCACCTCACAGCCGGTAGGAAAAAAATCGGGATAGGACTCAGAAATCATGTTCATGGGAGTGATTATTAACGTTTAGGGGTTTAACGATACACTCGTGTCACGATTAAATATGTATCTCGATACTGAACTCCCGACACGATATGTATCCCGATAAGCCGAAATAAAGTTTTTGTTTTTATTTTGTACTTTTTTATTGTTATTATATTATTATTTGTGTATTATTATCAGGACCCACAAATATTCCCCCATTGCATTATTATTAATTATATTTAACATTATGTTTTGTCATTGTATGATTCTATGTAATGAGATTATTAATGTAATAGTGTCACTGAAACTCTGTAAATTAAAAAACAAAAATCCCTCACGAATAACTCACACTTTCAATGCAGGCAGCATTGCTCATGCTCACTATGTCCTGCTGTTCCTGCTATTAATGCAGTATAAGAATGAACCATCTAAACTGCTTTGAATAATCATACTACTAAAACTAAATGTGATCTGGTGATTTAAATTATGTTTGCGCTTTTACTAAGGATTGCCGCTTTAAATGGTGTTTGCGCTTTGACTTTGGAGAGTGCCACTTTAAATAATGTTTTGCGCTCTCACTTTGAAGAGGGTCATTCCAGCAGTGCATGCATTTCAGATGATCAATGCAATCAATCACAGTTCTAATCGCAAGAAAGTGTCAAAATGGCCGCTCTCAAACTGTAAATGTTTAGCTCATCCAAGAATTTTAACTCACTCTCATGTTGTTTTCGCACGTTCCGCAATCATTTGAACGTCTGTGTTTACTACAGAATGTTCACTGTGTTAAAGCTACACTGTGTAACTTTTTTAGTTTATTCTTAGCTAAAAACACTTAGTTCTTTCAAAAATATGTGCTCATTAATGTATGTAATGTGATGTAATGCACTTCTTTCAAGTAATAAAGTATTCTCGTAAGTTTATAATATGCCATTGAAAATACATACGGGTGAGGGGTTCGAATGCCGGTCGTCATGTTGCCCCTCCATCTTAAAGTACATTAGCCAAAGAGGGACATACCCGTAAATTCAAGCTTCGCCTTTCGCGTTTTAACACTCGATGGCACTCATGGACGAGGTTGAACTGGATGCCATGTTAATCTTGGACTAAATTGGCCACTGTAGGAGTTAAAACAATTGAGAGGAACAGAAACTAATAATCACTGGTTGGTCTTATACCTTTTCACCACTAGATGGGGGAAATTATCACACAGTGTAGCTTTAAATATTTTCACCACATAAAGCCATTGTGTCTATTCAGAAGACTTGAAGATTTCAAAAGATTTGGATTAGACCTCTTGATTACTTTATTTTTTGCATCGTTTAAGTTTGAGAGTAATGGACTTTAAAAATGGGTTTCATAAAGAATATCTTCATTTGTGTTTGGAAGTTAAACGAAAAACGACTTGATGGTGAGAATTATGACAGAATTTACATTTGAGGTACATTTGTAAATTTGTGTCTGGGTAAATTATACCTTATAAATAGGCTTACTACAGCAAGTTGAGCCTTGAATAAAACAACTATATTGCAAATCATATTGTTTCCATCAACGATACATATCGTCACATTTTATTAATGCGATATAACAATTTATCATTACATCCCTATTAACGTTACTGCAGTGTGAAGCAGAGCAGTAGCGAGTGTTGTGGAGCTGAGCAAGGCTGCTGGAGTGATTGTTAATGAGATGAACAACAAAAGCCTCACGAGCAGCGCGAAAAACGTTGATTATGCCATAGTCGCCGGCACCATTTCTGCTTTTCTGGTAATGAGTATGAGGTAACGCAGCTCTGTTTATCATATAACACATTTGAGTGAGTTTTAAATTATGTTATGACGTTACTCTGTGCGTTCACTCAGCAGCTGCTGTGACACTTGTTAACACTACAGTCGGAGTAAAGCGCATCAGCAGAATAAAACCAGAAACCGAGGGTTAAGAGATATGATGACATCGTTAGGCGACGCCCTCACACGTCCCGGTTCCTTAGTTAAAATAGCAATTTTCTCACGATTTACAAATAGTTGGAAACATTTGGGATATTGAAGGTTCTCAACTGAACAAAATATGTAGTATTGGCCTAGTGGTTTTGGGATATCTTACTGCAAATGTTACATAATGCTATTTTACAAATCTAGACGCACCCTAGCGGCAGCAAATCTAATTTGCCATGACTCTAAATACACTTCTGAGCTGTAAAAACCAAACTCTGGTCAGGCCAAACACATTGTGTGTAGAGCCAGTGGGCGGGGCTTAACATAATGACGGCAGAGAAGGTTCCGAGAAGGTTGGTTGTAGCGCTATCCTATCGCATGCAGAGGTAGTTTGAAAGACAACCGTTTATCCCGCCCCTCGGACTGAGCCCTGTCAATGGTGAGTTCCCAGAGCTAACTTCCTGATGTGGCTCTGGCTTGTCAGGCTAACTTAATGCAGTTTTAAGTGAACATTTGGGGAGCAGTTGGGGAAATGATGTGTAACATTATATTAGATCTGTGAATTAGGTCTTTATATTTATGTTAATGAAACAATAAAAGAAAAAAGGTAATCACTCACTGTTCTTAACTGAACTACATTTGTAGCTTTAATAATGTACAATTCATTTGTAATAAACACACTAAAGACTAAACATTGATTTTTATTTTATTTGATTATTTGTTTTTCTTCCCTAAAAAGTTTAGATAAGTAAAACACTACAATATCTATACAGCTCTGGGAGAAAAAAAAATTAAGAGACCACTGCAATTTTTTTCTTAAATCAGCATCTCTACAAGTATGGAAGCCTACAAGTATATTCTGGCTTTACTGGCATAGGGATACAGTGAGCGTCGGGTTGCTTCCATCCTTAAAATTTTAAAGATGGCGGTTCATAAGAACAACGTCAAGCAGCAGACATTGGGGACAACAAAGTTACAGACTGGCAGAGGGCGAAAACGACTCTACACTGACTGGAATGACCACCAACTCATTCGAATGTCACTCAACAACCATAGGATGACCTCAGGTGACCTACAAAAAGAATGGCAAAAGGCAGCTGGGGTGAAGTTCACGGCGAGAACAGTTCGAAACGGGCTGAAGTTGTGGAAAGCTAGAAAAAAACCCTTCATCAATGAGAAGCAAAGAAGAACCAGGCTGAGGTTTGCAAGAGACCATAAGGATTGGACTGTAGAGGACTGGAGTATGGTCATCTTCTCTGATGAGTCCAATTTTCAGCTTTGTCCAACACATGGTCTTCTGATGGTTAGACGGAGGCCTGGAGAGGCCTACAAGCCACAGTGTCTCACACCCACTGTGAATCTTGGTGGAGGATCGGTGATGATCTGGGAGTGCTTCAGCAATGCTTGAATTGGGCAGACTTGTCTTTGTGAAGGACGCATGAATTAAACCATGTACAAGGTTGTCCTACGCTCAAAAAAATGCTGGGTTAATAACAACCCAAGTTGGGTTGAAAATGGACAAACCCACACATTGAGTTGTTTGAAAGGGTCCATTCACTGGGTTCAAACAACCCAATTTCTGGGTTTGTCCATTTTCAACCCAACTTGGGTTGTTAGTAACCCAGCGTGTTTAGAGTGTAGAAGAAAACATGCTTCCTTCTGCTCTGACAATGTTCCCCAACTCTGAGGACTAGTTTTTTTGCAGTGGTCTCTTAATTTTTTTCAGAGCTGTATATATATATATATATATATATATATATATATATATATATTAGGGATGCCACAATACTCAATATAATATTGAACCGTTAGGTACGCATTCATGGTTCAATATGCGCCGGTTTTGCATTTAATTAATTATTTCCATTTCCCCCCGTTTGAAATATTCCCATAGACAGTAAAAGAAATGGACAGAGCTATCCCATTGACTTCGATGGCGGAAAGTGAGATCAGTAAAGGAGCACTCATTTCCTGATGGCTGAGCGAACTGCGCAGGGTCAGACTGAGCTTGACGACGTAGACGTGACGTGAGCCCCCTGTCTGACAGCTGTGAGTCTTCTAGTAGATGTGGAAAGTGAAATCTGAATCACATTGTTTAAATATTTTCTCCCGTTGCTTTTGGTTCTCTATGGGCTTCTCCCCATTCTTCCCCTATACACCCTATGGGTGGAACGCTTTCCGAGCGCTAGATTAACCCCTTGAATATTCCTCTTTATTTATTCTGCTCTTTTTTTAATTGTTTGCCTGAGTCTATGCGCTGATTTGAGCAAATATCCAATCATATGCACTAAAGTTAAGGGTGTTTACCCGCATTTACGTTTATACTCTACATTTATTCATTCAATTTCATACTTAAATGCTACTGTACATCTCTGAGCTGCCACTGTAAATCTTTATATATATTTATTTTATTTAATACAATACACTGGGAATGTGTATACATTTTTTTATGTAAAGTTTTAAGTTTAAGTAAGGGTTTTCAAGTCTTTTAAGTAAAATAAAGAAAGAGTATTGCAATAAAAACCATTTTCTCCTTAACCTTTTTCTGTTCCTGTCACCTAAGAATAGAAGAGCACAAAAAAAAAACCCCGAACTGGAAAACCATGGTTAAAAACCAAAGTAAGGTTATGTATTGAACCGTGGACTAACTGTATTGTTGCATCCCTAATATATATATATATATATATATATATATAGTTTCTATTACTGTTTTTTATTGCATATTTCTTCTAATTTTTATTAACAAAGATGAAATAGATGAGATAGACCTAACAAGTGAAGTGAAGTGTAGTCCCGGATTTACTCCAAATGATTACAAACAATTAGCAAAATAGACCGTGTAAATTACTTGCGTGTCCATTTTCGTTACTCCTTTTCTCTTCTCCCTCTGTCTCACTTGCAATTTGAAGCCATCTGTTGAAGTGGGATTCTACAGCTTACTCGCTTGCTCTGTGATCCTGTTGTTTCTGTAATACAACTAGTTAGTGCAGTTTAATGTCAAATTTATACATAGATGAATTTCAAAATTATACATTATAATTAGAACATTATAATTGGGAAAATACGTTGACCATACAGAACTGACTGCAGGTTGGTATACAGTGAGTGAAAGTGAAATCATGCTGGTCTATGCTTTTTTTTCAGCAGAAGACAATGTGATTTTCAGTTCGAAGGACTTCTTTGTTAGTGATGGGAAGATCAGATCATTTTACTGACTTGGATCTTTAAATCATTTAGCAATCACGTCAAGTAACGTTAGCGCAAACTTTGATAACAACTTCATATTTAAAATAAATAATAAAATAATGATAATAAAAACTATACATATTGCAGGCAAAATAACAAATTATGAGAAACAGATGATTCATTTAGGTTATTCTAGGCCTTGTTCATACTTTTGTCACGTGAGAGCCGCATAGACTAACGTTAACGTTAGTACAGCAATGAAACAGACAGATATTAATATTTTATCACCATTTATTTAGCAGTTAGTAATTATCAAAAATCACGTGACAAATGTATGAAAGAGAGGTGAACTAACGATAATCAACTTGAATTGCTAACGTTATGTCACTTACAAAATCCTTCAGGTAATGGCAAAAGTTTTGAATTGACAAAATAACTAATGTTTGATAGCTAACAATTGTAGCTTTCATTAGCTAACGTTTTAATATCACATAACATGCAGTAAGTTACTCCAACTGAATATAACGAAGCAATCCCTAAAACGAAGCAATATTTTTTTTATTAAATCTTACCTTAACTTTCTTTGCCGTTTTCCACCGTCAAATCCCCAAACAAAAATCCTCCTCTGCAGCTCCGTCTTTTGGGCGCCTTTTCCGCGGCTATTTTTTAAATTTAAAGGGCCGGAAATAGGAACTCGAACCAGTTGATTTTAAATATATATATATATATATATATATATATATATATATATATATATATATATATATATATATATATATATATATATATATATATATATATATATATATATATATATATATATATATATATATATATATATATATATATATATATATATATATATATATATATATATATATATATATATATATATATATTCTAGCAAGGGATAAAAAATGTTTTTTGTAATGAAAGCATAACAAAAAAAAGGTTGAAAAAATGTGCCTTCAAAATAACAATAAAATGTTCTCATAGCAGGTTTTGCTGATTTGTCATTCATTTAGCCTACTCTTAAATGCATATCTCAATTAATATACTGACAGGTTATAGGACAGGACATAAATGATACAGATAATATTCAATATTTAAGTCAATATTTAGCAAAAATGAAAGACAAATTGAGTATTTTATTTATAATAATTTAGAATATCAGGGTCACTTGAAGCGGTTTATAATGACACTGCCTTACAGTTCCATACATTTACAGGTGAATGTGATTTCAACAAGACTGTTTCTGGATATTTATAACATTGTTAATCCTGCATTCCAATCAACAAATCATATTTCAGTGACAAGCTTAAAGTTTATGTCAAGTGTATGTTTAAATGCAGGGTTTGGTGCTAGTTATTTACCTATCATTTCCCTCTGGGTTAGGTTAGGGTTAGGGGGTATTAGGACTATGTTTCATGACAGGAATTGTGTTCCAGGATAAATATATACATATGTTGACCCAGGAATATGTCCTACTTAAAATCATGACAAAGATTTTCACATACAGCAACTCAAAATGTATCTCAGCCAAATATTCAAGTCAGGACCATTAAAAACAGTTCACAAATTTGACCTGTTGCAAACCATTCATAATCAGACACACACACACACACACACACACACACACACACACACACGCACACGCACACACACACACACACATATTTTCAACCTGTAGCTGTCTGTGTGTACACAGTATACACACAAACATGATTTTTATACTGTAAAAACTGTATATTGTATCACCCTACACTAAACCTACCCCTAAAACTTCTACCCTTCACAGAGAAATCTAAACTTTTTTTAAAAAAATTCAAAAAGCATAATTTTTAATTTAGTTTTCTTCATAGAGACCAAAAACATCCCCACATGGACAAGGATTTCAAATATTGCCATTTTTGTGTCCCCATAACATAGGGTTTACCTAGACCACACACACACACATTGTTTTTTTGTGAATTGTGGGGACTTTCCATAAGCGTAATGGATTTTACACTGTACATTATATCCCCCTACACTGCCCCTACCCCTAATCACAGGAAACATGCTGCAGTTTTACATTTTCAAAAAACATAGTATGTTTATGAATCCGTTTACATTGTGGGGACCGCTGGCTGGTGATCTCAGGTTTATATTACATTGTTTGGTCCCTACAATAAATTATAAACAAGTACACACACACACACACATTGCCCCTAAACCTACCCATCACAGGAAACATTCTGCATTTTTATTTTCTCAACAACAACAAAAAACTCATCCTGTGTGATTTATAAGCATTTTGAAAAATGGGGTCATGGGTAATGTCCTCATATTTCACCCTCTCCCACATGTGTCATACCCATGTCATAATACACATTTAATCAGTGTCCTGATATTTAACAAAAACATGCCCACACACACACACCTCACACACACACACACACACACACACACACACAGACACACACACACAATTAAAGTTATGTACTTTTTTTATCACAAGGCAGGCCAATCCACAACTGATATAGTCTTTTTGTCCAGATTAAACTGTACAATTAAGAGTTGCATCCTATCAAACATAGCCCAATTTCGTTACAAAGTATTATGCCATATTTTCAAATGTGGGCATTTTTAGCTATACATCTAAATTAACTGTAATTATATTTATGGCATATTTTCCATGTCAAATAGCCTAGAAATCTAGACACACCCTAGCGGCAGCAAATCTAATCTGCCGCGAGTGTCGTCTAGCAACTCTCAATACCCTTCTGAGCTGTAAACGCCAAACTCTGGTCAGGCCAATCACATCGTGTATAGAGTTGGTGGGCGGGGCTTAAAATAATGACGCCAGAGTTGCGCTTGCGTGCTTCTAGTAAACACAGAAGCTGGCGAACGGCGGTCTTTAGAATCAGCTTTGACTGCGACTCTGGAAGACTTGGAGTTAAGCTTTTCTCTGAGAAAAGAACAAAGAACAGCACTGAAGTCATTCTTAAGAAGGGATGATGTGTTCGGAGTTTAGCCGATCGGATACGGCGAATGTTTAATCTATCAACGAGCTCTGCTTCACCTTCGTTGCTCTGGTTAGTTGTAGCACTATCCTATCGCGTGCAGAGGGAGTTTGACAGACAGCCATTTATCCGCCCCTCGGATTGAGCTGTCAATGATGAGTTTCCAGACCAAACATCTTGATGTGGGTCTGACTTGTCAGGCTACATGTCAACTGTACTGTATATTTGGCAAACATGGCTGTAAATGTTATTAACTATTAACAGGCTTACACCCTGGTTAGCCACTGCTGACTTTGCTGTACATTTACCAAATGTGGCCCAAATTTGCTGTAATGTATTCGGGCCATATTTGCTATGCCATGTCTGGGCCACTTTAGGTTCACATTCAGATTTGCCAGTGATTAGTGTCCCTCACCTTGGCCAAAACTGCCCCAGATATGTTTTAACATAATTGGGCCTCATTTGCTGCACTATTTATGGGCCAGTTTAGGTTTACAGCCTGGTTAGCCAGTGCTGACTTTGCCATATATTTGCCAAATGTGGCCTAAATTTGGTGTAATGTATTCTGGCCATATTGGCTATGCCATGTCTGGGCCACTTTAGGGTCACAATCAGATTTACTGTCCCTATTGGCCAAAACTGGCCCAGATATTTCTTTAATAAAACTGGGCCACATTTGCTGCATAATATGTGGGCCAGTTTAGGCTCACGCTCTGGTTAGCCAGTGCTGACTTTGGCGTACTTTTGCCAAATGTTGCCCAAAGTTGGTGTATTATGTGCAGGCCATATTTGCTATGCCATGTATGGGCCACTTTAGGTTCATATTCAGATTCACGAGGGATTACTGTCCCTCACCTTTGCCAAAACTGGCCTGGATATGTTTTTAAGAAAACTGGACCATATTTGCTGCATTATATGTGGGCCAGTTTAGGTTCACACCCTGGTTAGCCAGTGCTGACTTTACTGTACTTTTGCCAAATGTGGCCCAAATTTGGTGTAATGTATTCGGGCCATATTTGCTATGCCATGTGTGGCCCACTTTAGGTTCATATTCAGATTTGCAAGTGATTTCTGTCCCTCACCTTTGCCAAAACTGGCCCAGATATGTTTTAACATAATTGGGCCTCATTTGCAGCACTTAATGTGGGCCAGTTTAGGTTTACACCCTGGTTAGCCAGTGTTGACTTTGCCATATATTTTCCAAATCTGGCCCAAATTTGGTGTAATGTATTCGGCCCATATTTGCTATGCCATGTGTGGGCCACCATAGGTTCACATTCAGATTTGTTAGTGATTACTGTCCCTCATCTTCTCCAAAACTGGCCCAGATATGTTTTTAAGAAAACTGGGCCACATTTGCTGCATTATATGTGGGCCAGTTTAGGCTCACATCCTGGTTAGCCAGTGCTGACTTTGCTGTACTTTTGCCAAATGTGGCCCAAATTTGGTGTAATGTATTCGGGCCATATTTGCTATGCCATGTGTGGCCCGCTTTAGGTTCATATTCAGATTTGCGAGTGATTTCTATCCCTCACCTTTGCCAAAACTGGCCCAGATATGTTTTAACATAATTGGGCCACATTTGCAGCACTTAATGTGGGCCAGTTTAGGTTCAAGCCCTGGTTGGCCAGTGTTGACTTTGCCATATATTTTCCAAATGTGGCCCAAATTTGGTGTTATGTATTCGGGCCATATTTGCTATGCCATGTCTGGGCCACCATAGGTTCAAATTCAGATTCACCATTAATTACTGTCCCTCACCTTTGCCAAAACTGGCCCAGTTATGTTTTAACATAATTGGGCCACATTTGCAGCACTTAATGTGGGCCAGTTTAGGTTTACACCCTGGTTAGCCAGTGTTGACTTTGCCATAAATTTTCCAAATCTGGCCCAAATTTGGTGTAATGTATTCGGCCCATATTTGCTATGCCATGTCAGGGCCACCATAGGTTCACATTCAGATTTGTTAGTGATTACTGTCCCTCACCTTCTCCAAAACTGGCCCAGATATGTTTATAAGAAAACTGGGCCACATTTGCTGCATTATATGTGGGCCAGTTTAGGCTCACATCCTGGTTAGCCAGTGCTGACTTTGCTGTACTTTTGCCAAATGTGGCCCAAATTTGGTGTAATGTATTCAGGCCATATTTGCTATGCCATGTGTGGCCCACTTTAGGTTCATATTCAGATTTGCGAGTGATTTCTATCCCTCACCTTTGCCAAAACTGGCCCAGATATTTTTTTAAGAAAACTGGGCCACATTTGCTGCATTATATGTGGTCCAGTTTAGGCTCACATCCTGGTTAGCCAGTGCTGACTTTGCTGTACTTTTGCCAAATGTGGCCCAAATTTGGTGTAATGTATTCGGGCCATATTTGCTATGCCATGTGTGGCCCACTTTAGGTTCATATTCAGATTTGCGAGTGATTTCTATCCCTCACCTTTGCCAAAACTGGCCCAGATATTGTTTTAAGAAAACTGGGCCACATTTGCTGCATTATATGTGGGCCAGTTTAGGCTCACATCCTGGTTAGCCAGTGCTGACTTTGCTGTACTTTTGCCAAATGTGGCCCAAATTTGGTGTAATGTATTCGGGCCATATTTGCTATGCCATGTGTGGCCCACTTTAGGTTCATATTCAGATTTGCGAGGGATTTCTATCCCTCACCTTTACCAAAACTGGCCCAGATATGTTTTAACATAATTGGGCCACATTTGCAGCACTTAATGTGGGCCAGTTTAGGCTCACATCCTGGTTAGCCAGTGCTGACTTTGCTGTACTTTTGCCAAATGTGGCCCAAATTTGATGTAATGTATTCGGGCCATATTTGCTATGCCATGTGTGGCCACTTTAGGTTCATATTCAGATTTGCAAGTGATTGCTATCCCTCACCTTTGCCAAAACTGGCCCAGATATGTTTTAACATAATTGGGCCACATTTGCAGCACTTAATGTGGGCCAGTTTAGGTTCAAGCCCTGGTTGGCCAGTGTTGACTTTGCCATATATTTTCCAAATGTGGCCCAAATTGGGTGTAATGTATTCGGGCCATATTTGCTATGCCATGTCTGGGCCACTTTAGGTTCAAATTCAGATTTGCGAGTGATTTCTATCCCTCACCTTTGCCAAAACTGGCCCAGATATGTTTTAACATAATTGGGCCACATTTGCAGCACTTAATGTGGGCCAGTTTAGGTTCAAGCCCTGGTTGGCCAGTGTTGACTTTGCCATATATTTTCCAAATGTGGCCCAAATTTGGTGTAATGTATTCGGGCCATATTTGCTATGCCATATGTGGCCCACTTTAGGTTCACATTCAGATTTGAAAGTGATTACTATCCCTCACCTTTGCCAAAACTGGCCCAGATAGGTTTTACCATAATTGGGCCTCATCTGCTGCACTCAATGTGGGCCAGTTTAGGTGTACACCCTGGTTAGCCAGTGCTGGCTTTGCCATATATTTGCCAAATGTGGCCCAAATTTGATGTAATGTATTCGGGCCATATTTGCTATACCATGTGTGGGCCACCTTAGGTTCACATTCAGATTTGTTCGTGATTACTGTCACTCACCTTTGCCAAAACTGGCCCAGATATGTTTTAACATAATTGGGCCTCATTTGCTGCACTTAATGTGGGCCAGTTTAGGTTCACTCCCTGGTTAGCCAGTGCTGACTTTGCCATACATTTTCCAAATGTGGCCCAAATTTGCTGTGATGTATTCGGCCCATATTTGCTCTGCCATGTGTGGGCCACAATAGGTTCACATTCAGATTCGTCAGTGATCAATGTCCCTCATCTTTGCCAAAACTGGGCCAGGTGTTTTTAACTTAATTGGGCCGCATTTGCTGCATTATATGTGGGCCAGTTACGGTTTACACCCTGGTTAGCCAGTGCTGACTTTGCCATACATTTGCCAAATGTGGCCCAAATTTTGTATAATGTATCCAGGCCATATTTGCAAATTCCATGTGTGGCCCACTTTAGGTTCATATTCACATTCGCCAGTGACTACTGTCCCTCACCTTTGCCAAAAATGGCCCAGATATGTTTTAACATAATTGGGCCTTATTTGCTGCACTATGTGTGGGCCAGTTTAGGCTCACACCCTGGTTAGCGAGTGCTGACTTTGCCATATATTTGCCAAATGTGGCCCAAATTTGATGTAAAGTATCCGGGCCTTATTTTCTTTGCCAAGTGTGGGCCACTTTAGGTTCACATTCAGATTTGCCAGTGATTACTGTCCCTCATATGTGCCAAAACTGGCCCAGATATGTTATAACATAACTGGGCCACATTTGCTGCAACATATGCGGGCCATATTTGGTTTACACCCAGATTAGTCATTGTCGGTTTTGCCAGATTTTTCCCATAGGTGGCCCACATTTGGTTTGTGATATTTGGGCCATATTCATTAATTATCATATGGGCCACTTTAGGCTCATATTCAGATTACACATTGCCATGAGTGCCGCATCTTTGCCTAAAAAGGCCCACATGTGATTTAAAATATTTGGGCCATATTTGCCATTTTACTTGTGGGCCACATCAGGCTCACATACATTTTATCCGGGCCATAAGAAGGCCTGCAGTGCCGCATCATTGCCTGAAGTGGCCCACATCCGCTTGCTATCTGGGTTGCACCGCGAAATATTATATGCTATGAAAAAGCGCTAATTCTTAAATCCACAACGATTTCTATGCAAGGTACTGTCTCGTTGATGCACACGATTGTTTAATGCAAAAGCACTAACATCCTCATTGCACAAGTTTTTTCTTAAACAATGCAAAAAGCATAAACACTAATCTCATTTCACACGTTTTTTCGTATTCAATGCAATGCAAAAACACTTACTCTCTTCAGTGCATTGCGACTTAATGCAATGCAAAAACACTAATTTCTTCATTGGACAAAAGGTTTTTGTATGCAATGCATGGAAAAGTCTTCATTGCACAAGTATTTTCTTATGCAATGCATGCAAAAGTCTTCAATGCACGAGTTTTTTTTCGTATGCCATGCAATGCAAAATAACAAATATCTTTATTACACAGCGAAATGTTATATGCAATGGAAAAGCGCTAATTCCTAAATCCCCAACGATGTCTAAGCAAAGGTACTTTCTCGTCGATGTACAGCTAGTTTTCTTATGCAATGCAAAGCAAAAGCACGTATCTCTTCATTGCACAGCGACTTGTTACATGAAAAGCAAAAAGCGCTTATATCTCATTGCACAAGATCTATGCAATGCAAAGGCACTGTCTCTTCGGTGCAAAGCGAGATTTTTATGCAATGCAATGGAAAAGCACTAATCTTCTCACTGAGCAAGTTTTTTTTGTATGCAATGCAATGCAAAAGAACTAATCTCATTGCACAAGTTTTTTCGTATTCAATGCAATGCTAAAACACCATCTCAGTGCACAGCGACTTAAATGCAATGCTCTGCAAAAACACTAATTTCTTCAATGCACGAGTTTTATCGTATTCAATGCAAAAACACTAATTTCTTCAATGGACAAAAGGTTTTTGTATTTAGTATTTTCTTATGCAATGCAATGCAAAAGCCCCAATCTCTTCATTGCACAAGTATTTTCTAATGCAATGCAATGCAAAAGCCCTAATCTCTTCGTTGCACAGCGAATAGTTATTTGGAAAGCAAAGGCGCTAAAATCTTCAATGCACGAGTTCTATGCAATAGAAAGCGATTTATTTATTTATGCAATGCAAAAGCACTAATCTACTCATTGCACAAGTTTTTTCTTATGAAGTGCAATGCAAAAGCACGTATCTCTTTATTGCACAGCGCATTCTTATAAAGCAAAAGCGCTAATATCTTCATTGCATGAGATCTATGCATGCTAATATCTTCACTGCACGAGATCTATGCATTGCAAAGGCACTGTCTTTTCGGTACAAAGCGAGAGTTTTATGCAATGCAATATAAAACCACTAATCTCCTCATTTCACAAGTTTTTTGTTTTGTTTTTTTTGTATGCAATGCAAAAACACTAATCTCTTCAATATACAACGAGTATTCTGTATATGCATTATGCATTGTATATGAATTTCCCTCGAAAGAAATTAATATTTGACCTAGAGGGTATATTTCTGACCAAATACGAATCCACAAAAGTTTTTTTTTTTTTTTTTTTTTTTTTTACAGTTTATTGTCTAGAATCCTTCTGATATTAAATGACCAGAATATGTTCAGTAGTTAAATATGGAATCTTTTTTGTGGCTAATGTAATATCTGAATGTATAAATGTTTAGAATGTTAAAGTTGATACTCACAGACTTCTTCAATATTTCATCGCAGTACAAGAATTACATTTTGAACATTACTAGCCAAAGAGTCTTTAAATATGTATAGAGAATTTATATAAATGTATATTCTTTGGATGTTTCATCAAAAGTCCAAATGTGACTTTTTGGAAAAAAAATCTAACCCTGCCATCAGATTCATCAGTAGTTCAAATGTGAAATTTTGAATACATTTTTGGCCAAAGAGTCTTCAAACTAAAAAATGTATAAAAAGACATATGACTCTACAATGTTTCTTCAGAAGTTCAAACATGATTTCTTGAAATATTTTTTCTGACCCTGGTATTGACCCTGGTAATGTATGAACTTGACATTTCTATGCATACCAATAGACTCCGTATATTTCATAAGTAGTTCAAGGATGAAGTTTTAAACTTATTTTTTGCCAAAGAGTCTATATGAACTTGAACTTTCTATACATAATAATAAATTCATCAGTAGTTCAAGTCTGAAATTTTGAATACATTTTTGGCCAAGGATTCTTCAAACTTAAAATGTATAAACAGACTTATGACTCTTCGGTGATTCTTCAGAAGTTCAAACATGATTTCTTGAACAATTTTTTCTGACCCTGGTATCTATGAACTTGAAATGTCTATGCATATCAATAGACTCTGTATATTTCACCAGTAGTTCAAGGATGAACTTTTGAACTTATTTTTTGGCCAAAGAGTCTATGAACTTGAACTTTCTATACATAGTAATAGACTCATCAGTAGTTCAAGTCTGAAATTTTGAATACATTTTTGGCCAAGGAGTCTTCAAACTTAAAATGTATAAACAGACTTTTTACTCTACGGTGTTTCTTCAGAACTTCAAACATGATTTCTTGAACTATTTTTTCTGACCCTGGTATCTATGAACTTGAAATGTCTATGCATATCAATAGACTCCGTATATTTCACCAGTAGTTCAAGGATGAACTTTTGAACTTATTTTTTGCCAAAGAGTCTATGAACTTGAACTTTCTATACATAGTAATAGATTAATCAGTAGTTCAAGTGTGAAATTTTGACTATATTTTTGACCAAGGATTCTTCAAACTTAAAATGTATAAACAGACTTATGACTCTATGGTGTTTCTTCAGAAGTTCAAACATGATTTCTTGAACTATTTTTTCTGACCCTGGCATCTATGACCTTGACATTTCTATGCATACCAATAGACTCTAAATATTTCATCAGTAGTTCAAGGAATGAACTTTTGAACTTATTTTTTGCCAAAGAGTCTCAGAACTTGAACTTTCTATAAATAGTAATAGATTATCAGTAGTTCAAGTGTGACATTTTTTATACATTTTTGGCCAAGGATTCTTCAAACTTAAAATGTATGAACAGACTTATGACTTTTAGGTGATTCTTCAGAAGTTCAAACATGATTTCTTGAAATATTTTTTCTGACCCTGGTATTGACCCTGGTAATGTATGAACTTGACATTTCTATGCATACCAATAGACTCCGTATATTTCATCAGTAGTTCAAGGATGAACTTGTGAACTTATTTTTTGCCAAAGAGTCTATAAACTTGAACTTTCTATACATATTAATAGATTCATCAGTAGTTCAAGTCTGAAATTTTGAATACATTTTTGGCCAAGGCGTCTTCAAACTTAAAAATGTATAAAAAGACATATGACTCTACGGTGTTTCTTCAGAAGTTCAAACATGATTTCATGAAATATTTTTTCTGACCCTGGTATCTATGAACATCACATTTCTCTGCATACCAAAAACTGTGTATATTTCATCAGTAGTTCATGGATGAACTTTTGAACTTATTTTATGCCAAAGAGTATGAACTTGAACCTTATATGTATACCAATTGAGTCGAATAGATACTAATGACTCCTAATGTTTCATCAGTACTTCAAGGATGAAGTTTTAAACGTATTTTTTGCCAAAGAGTCTATATGAACTTGAACTTTCTATACATAATAATAAATTCATCAGTAGTTCAAGTCTGAAATTTTGAATACATTTTTGGCCAAGGATTCTTCAAACTTAAAATGTATAAACAGACTTATGACTCTTCGTGATTCTTCAGAAGTTCAAACATGATTTCTTGAACTATTTTTTCTGACCCTGGTATCTATGAACTTGAAATGTCTATGCATATCAATAGACTCTGTATATTTCACCAGTAGTTCAAGGATGAACTTTTGAACTTATTTTTTGGCCAAAGAGTCTATGAACTTGAACTTTCTATACATAGTAATAGACTCATCAGTAGTTCAAGTCTGAAATTTTGAATACATTTTTGGCCAAGGAGTCTTCAAACTTAAAATGTATAAACAGACTTTTTACTCTACGGTGTTTCTTCAGAACTTCAAACATGATTTCTTGAACTATTTTTTCTGACCCTGGTATCTATGAACTTGAAATGTCTATGCATATCAAAAGACTCTGTATATTTCACCAGTAGTTCAAGGATGAATTTTGAACTTATTTTTTGGCCAAAGAGTCTATGAACTTGAATTTTCTATACATAGTAATAGATTCATCAGTAGTTCAAGTCTGAAATTTTGAATACATTTTTGGCAAAGGAATCTTCAAACTAAAAAATGTATAAAAAGAAATATGACTCTACGGTGTTTCTTCAGAAGTTCAAACATGATTTCATGAACTATTTTTTCTGACCCTGGTATCTATGAACTTGACATTTCTATGCATACCAAAAACTGTGTATATTTCATCAGTAGTTCATGGATGAACTTTTGAACTTATTTTATGCCAAAGAGTATGAGCTTGAACCTTATATGTATACTAATTGAGTCCAATAGATACCAATGACTCCTAATGTTTCATCAGTAGTTCAAGGATGAACTTTTGAACTTATTTTTTTGCCAAAGAGTCTATGAACTTGAACTTTCTATACATATTAATAGACTCATCAGTAGTTCAAGTCTGAAATTTTGAATACATTTTTGGCCAAGGATTCTTCAAACTTAAAATGTATAAACAGACTTATGACTGTTCGGTGATTCTTCAGAAGTTCAAACATGATTTCTTGAACTATTTCTTCTGACCCTGGTATCTATAAACTTGACATTTCTGTGCATACCAATAGACTCTGTATATTTCATCAGTAGTTCAAGGATGAACTTTTGAACTTATTTTTTGCCAAAGAGTCTCTGAACTTGAACTTTCTATACATAGTAATAGATTCATCAGTAGTTCAATTCTGAAATTTTGAATACATTTTTGGCCAAGGCGTCTTCAAACTTAAAAATGTATAAAAAGATATATGACTCTACGGTGTTTCTTCAGAAGTTCAAACATGATTTCATGAAATATTTTTTCTGACCCTGGTATCTATGAACTTGACATTTCTATGCATACCAAAATCTCTGTATATTTCATCAGTAGTTCATGGATGAACCTTTGAACTTATTTTTTGCCAAAGAGTATGAGCTTGAACCTTATATGTATACCAATTGAGTCCAATAGATACCAATGACTCCTAATGTTTCATCAGTAGTTCAAGGATGAACTTTTGAACTTATTTTTTTGCCAAAGAGTCTATGAACCTTGAACTTTCTATACATAGTAATAGATTAATCAGTAGCTCAAGTGTGAAATTTTGAAGACATTTTTGGCCAAGGATTCTTCAAACTTAAAATGTATAAACAGACTTATGTCTCTAAGGTGATTCTTCAGAAGTTCAAACATGATTTCTTGAACTATTTTTTCTGACCCTGGTATCTATGAACTTGACATTTCTATGCATACCAAAAACTGTGTATATTTCATCAGTAGTTCATGGATGAACTTTTGAACTTATTTTATGCCAAAGAGTATGAGCTTGAACCTTATATGTATACTAATTGAGTCCAATAGATACCAATGACTCCTAATGTTTCATCAGTAATTCAAGGATGAACCTTTGAACTTATTTTTTTGCCAAAGAGTCTATGAACTTGAACTTTCTATACATAGTAATAGATTCATCAGTAGTTCAAGTCTGAAATTTTGAATACATTTTTGGCCAAGGATTCTTCAAACTTAAAATGTATAAACAGACTTATGACTCTTCGGTGATTCTTCAGAAGTTCAAACATGATTTCTTGAACTATTTTTTCTGACCCTGGTATCTATGAACTTGACATTTCTGTGCATACCAATAGACTCTGTATATTTCATCAGTAGTTCAAGGATGAACTTTTGAACTTATTTTTTGCCAAAGAGTCTCTGAACTTGAACTTTCTATACATAGTAATAGATTCATCAGTAGTTCAAGTCTGAAATTTTGAATAAATTTTGGCAATGGAATCTTCAAACTAAAAAATGTATTAAAAGAAATATGACTCTACGGTGTTTCTTCAGAAGTTCAAACATGATTTCATGAACTATTTTTTCTGACCCTGGTATCTATGAACTTTACATTTCTATGCATACCAAAAACTGTGTATATTTCATCAGTAGTTCATGGATGAACTTTTGAACTTATTTTATGCCAAAGAGTATGAGCTTGAACCTTATATGTATACTAATTGAGTCCAATAGATACAAATGACTCCTAATGTTTCATCAGTAGTTCAAGGATAAACTTTTGAACTTATTTTTTTGCCAAAGAGTCTATGAACTTGAACTTTCTATACATAGTAATAGATTCATCAGTAGTTCAAGTCTGAAATTTTGAATACATTTTTGGCCAAGGATTCTTCAAACTTAAAATGTATAAACAGACTTATGACTCTTCGGTGATTCTACAGAAGTTCAAACATGATTTCTTGAACTATTTCTTCTGACCCTCGTATCCATGAACTTGACATTTCTGTGCATACCAATAGACTCTGTATATTTCATCAGTAGTTCAAGGATGAACTTTTGAACTTATTTTTTGCCAAAGAGTATGAACTTGAACCTTATTTGTATTCCAATTGAGTCCAATAGATACCAATGACTTCTATTGTTTCATCAGTAGTTCAAGGATGAACTTTTGAACTTATTTTTTGCCAAAGAGTCTATGAACTTGAACTTTCTATACATATTAATAGATTCATCAGTAGTTCAAGTCTGAAATTTTGAATACATTTTTGACCAAGGATTCTTCAAACTTAAAATGTATAAACAGACTTATGACTCTATGGTGTTTCTTCAGAAGTTCAAACATGATTTCTTGAACTATTTTTTCTGACCCTGGCATCTATAACCTTGACATTTCTATGCATACCAATAGACTCTGTATATTTCATCAGTAGTTCAAGGAATTAACTTTTGAAATTATTTTTTGCCAAAGAGTCTCAGAACTTGAACTTTCTATAAATAGTAATAGATTATCAGTAGTTCAAGTGTGACATTTTTTATACATTTTTGGCTAAGGATTCTTCAAACTTAAAATGTATAAACAGACTTATGTCTCTAAGGTGATTCTTCAGAAGTTCAAACATGATTTCTTGAACTATTTTTTCTGACCCTGGTATCTATGAACTTGACATTTCTATGCATACCAAAAACTGTGTATATTTCATCAGTAGTTCATGGATGAACTTTTGAACTTATTTTATGCCAAAGAGTATGAGCTTGAACCTTATATGTATACTAATTGAGTCCAATAGATACCAATGACTCCTAATGTTTCATCAGTAATTCAAGGATGAACCTTTGAACTTATTTTTTTGCCAAAGAGTCTATGAACTTGAACTTTCTATACATAGTAATAGATTCATCAGTAGTTCAAGTCTGAAATTTTGAATACATTTTTGGCCAAGGATTCTTCAAACTTAAAATGTATAAACAGACTTATGACTCTTCGGTGATTCTTCAGAAGTTCAAACATGATTTCTTGAACTATTTTTTCTGACCCTGGTATCTATGAACTTGACATTTCTGTGCATACCAATAGACTCTGTATATTTCATCAGTAGTTCAAGGATGAACTTTTGAACTTATTTTTTGCCAAAGAGTCTCTGAACTTGAACTTTCTATACATAGTAATAGATTCATCAGTAGTTCAAGTCTGAAATTTTGAATAAATTTTGGCAATGGAATCTTCAAACTAAAAAATGTATTAAAAGAAATATGACTCTACGGTGTTTCTTCAGAAGTTCAAACATGATTTCATGAACTATTTTTTCTGACCCTGGTATCTATGAACTTTACATTTCTATGCATACCAAAAACTGTGTATATTTCATCAGTAGTTCATGGATGAACTTTTGAACTTATTTTATGCCAAAGAGTATGAGCTTGAACCTTATATGTATACTAATTGAGTCCAATAGATACAAATGACTCCTAATGTTTCATCAGTAGTTCAAGGATAAACTTTTGAACTTATTTTTTTGCCAAAGAGTCTATGAACTTGAACTTTCTATACATAGTAATAGATTCATCAGTAGTTCAAGTCTGAAATTTTGAATACATTTTTGGCCAAGGATTCTTCAAACTTAAAATGTATAAACAGACTTATGACTCTTCGGTGATTCTACAGAAGTTCAAACATGATTTCTTGAACTATTTCTTCTGACCCTCGTATCCATGAACTTGACATTTCTGTGCATACCAATAGACTCTGTATATTTCATCAGTAGTTCAAGGATGAACTTTTGAACTTATTTTTTGCCAAAGAGTATGAACTTGAACCTTATTTGTATTCCAATTGAGTCCAATAGATACCAATGACTTCTATTGTTTCATCAGTAGTTCAAGGATGAACTTTTGAACTTATTTTTTGCCAAAGAGTCTATGAACTTGAACTTTCTATACATATTAATAGATTCATCAGTAGTTCAAGTCTGAAATTTTGAATACATTTTTGACCAAGGATTCTTCAAACTTAAAATGTATAAACAGACTTATGACTCTATGGTGTTTCTTCAGAAGTTCAAACATGATTTCTTGAACTATTTTTTCTGACCCTGGCATCTATAACCTTGACATTTCTATGCATACCAATAGACTCTGTATATTTCATCAGTAGTTCAAGGAATTAACTTTTGAAATTATTTTTTGCCAAAGAGTCTCAGAACTTGAACTTTCTATAAATAGTAATAGATTATCAGTAGTTCAAGTGTGACATTTTTTATACATTTTTGGCTAAGGATTCTTCAAACTTAAAATGTATAAACAGACTTATGTCTCTAAGGTGATTCTTCAGAAGTTCAAACATGATTTCTTGAACTATTTTTTCTGACCCTGGTATCTATGAACTTGACATTTCTATGCATACCAAAAACTGTGTATATTTCATCAGTAGTTCATGGATGAACTTTTGAACTTATTTTATGCCAAAGAGTATGAGCTTGAACCTTATATGTATACTAATTGAGTCCAATAGATACCAATGACTCCTAATGTTTCATCAGTAATTCAAGGATGAACCTTTGAACTTATTTTTTTGCCAAAGAGTCTATGAACTTGAACTTTCTATACATAGTAATAGATTCATCAGTAGTTCAAGTCTGAAATTTTGAATACATTTTTGGCCAAGGATTCTTCAAACTTAAAATGTATAAACAGACTTATGACTCTTCGGTGATTCTTCAGAAGTTCAAACATGATTTCTTGAACTATTTTTTCTGACCCTGGTATCTATGAACTTGACATTTCTGTGCATACCAATAGACTCTGTATATTTCATCAGTAGTTCAAGGATGAACTTTTGAACTTATTTTTTGCCAAAGAGTCTCTGAACTTGAACTTTCTATACATAGTAATAGATTCATCAGTAGTTCAAGTCTGAAATTTTGAATAAATTTTGGCAATGGAATCTTCAAACTAAAAAATGTATTAAAAGAAATATGACTCTACGGTGTTTCTTCAGAAGTTCAAACATGATTTCATGAACTATTTTTTCTGACCCTGGTATCTATGAACTTTACATTTCTATGCATACCAAAAACTGTGTATATTTCATCAGTAGTTCATGGATGAACTTTTGAACTTATTTTATGCCAAAGAGTATGAGCTTGAACCTTATATGTATACTAATTGAGTCCAATAGATACAAATGACTCCTAATGTTTCATCAGTAGTTCAAGGATAAACTTTTGAACTTATTTTTTTGCCAAAGAGTCTATGAACTTGAACTTTCTATACATAGTAATAGATTCATCAGTAGTTCAAGTCTGAAATTTTGAATACATTTTTGGCCAAGGATTCTTCAAACTTAAAATGTATAAACAGACTTATGACTCTTCGGTGATTCTACAGAAGTTCAAACATGATTTCTTGAACTATTTCTTCTGACCCTCGTATCCATGAACTTGACATTTCTGTGCATACCAATAGACTCTGTATATTTCATCAGTAGTTCAAGGATGAACTTTTGAACTTATTTTTTGCCAAAGAGTATGAACTTGAACCTTATTTGTATTCCAATTGAGTCCAATAGATACCAATGACTTCTATTGTTTCATCAGTAGTTCAAGGATGAACTTTTGAACTTATTTTTTGCCAAAGAGTCTATGAACTTGAACTTTCTATACATATTAATAGATTCATCAGTAGTTCAAGTCTGAAATTTTGAATACATTTTTGACCAAGGATTCTTCAAACTTAAAATGTATAAACAGACTTATGACTCTATGGTGTTTCTTCAGAAGTTCAAACATGATTTCTTGAACTATTTTTTCTGACCCTGGCATCTATAACCTTGACATTTCTATGCATACCAATAGACTCTGTATATTTCATCAGTAGTTCAAGGAATTAACTTTTGAAATTATTTTTTGCCAAAGAGTCTCAGAACTTGAACTTTCTATAAATAGTAATAGATTATCAGTAGTTCAAGTGTGACATTTTTTATACATTTTTGGCTAAGGATTCTTCAAACTTAAAATGTATGAACAGACTTATGACTTTAAGGTGATTCTTCAGAAGTTCAAACATGATTTCTTGAACTATTTTTTCTGACCCTGGTATTGACCCTGGTAATGTATGAACTTGACATTTCTATGCATACCACTAGACTCCGTATATTTCATCAGTAGTTCAAGGATGAAGTTTTAAACGTATTTTTTGCCAAAGAGTCTATGAACTTGAACTTTCTATACATAATAATAAATTCATCAGTAGTTCAAGTCTGAAATTTTGAATACATTTTTGGCCAAGGATTCTTCAAACTTAAAATGTATGAACATACTTATGACTTTAAGGTGATTCTTCAGAAGTTCAAACATGATTTCTTGAAATATTTTTTCTGACCCTGGTATTGACCCTGTTAATGTATGAACTTGACATTTCTATGCATACCAATAGACTCCGTATATTTCATCAGTAGTTCAAGGATGAACTTTTTAACTTATTTTTTGCCAAAGAGTCTATGAACTTGAACTTTCTATACATATTAATAGATTCACCAGTAGTTAAAGTCTGAAATTTTGAATACATTTTTGGCCAAGGCGTCTTCAAACTTAAAAATGTATAAAAAGACATATGACTCTACGGTGTTTTTTCAGAAGTTCAAACATGATTTCATGAAATATTTTTTCTGACCCTGGTATCTATGAACTTGACATTTCTATGCATATCAAAAACTGTGTATATTTCATCAGTAGTTCATGGATGAACTTTTGAACTTATTTTATGCCAACGAGTATGAGCTTGGACCTTATATGTATACCAATTGAGTCGAATAGATACTAATGATTCCTAATGTTTCATCAGTAGTTCAAGGATGAAGTTTTAAACGTATTTTTTGCCAAAGAGTCTATATGAACTTGAACTTTCTATACGTAATAATAAATTCATCAGTAGTTCAAGTCTGAAATTTTGAATACATTTTTGGCCAAGGATTCTTCAAACTTAAAATGTATAAACAGACTTTTTACTCTTCGGTGATTCTTCAGAAGTTCAAACATGATTTCTTGAACTATTTTTTCTGACCCTGGTATCTATGAACTTGAAATGTCTATGCATATCAATAGACTCTGTATATTTCACCAGTAGTTCAAGGATGAACTTTTGAACTTATGTTTTGGCCAAAGAGTCTATGAACTTGAACTTTCTATACATAGTAATAGACTTATCAGTAGTTCAAGTCTGAAATTTTGAATACATTTTTGGCCAAGGAGTCTTCAAACTTAAAATGTATAAACAGACTTTTTACTCTACGGTGTTTCTTCAGAACTTCAAACATGATTTCTTGAACTATTTTTTCTGACCCTGGTATCTATGAACTTGAAATGTCTATGCATATCAATAGACTCCGTATATTTCACCAGTAGATCAAGGATGAACTTTTGAACTTATTTTTTGCCAAAGAGTCTATGAACTTGAACTTTCTATACATAGTAATAGATTCATCAGTAGATCAAGTCTGAAATTTTGAATACATTTTTGGCAAAGGAATCTTCAAACTAAAAAATGTATAAAAAGAAATATGACTCTACGGTGTTTCTTCAGAAGTTCAAACATGATTTCATGAACTATTTTTTCTGACCCTGGAATCTATGAACTTGACATTTTATGCATACCAAAAACGCTGTATATTTCATCAGTAGTTCATGGATGAACTTTTGAACTTATTTTATGCCAAAGAGTATGAGCTTGAACCTTATATGTATACCAATTGAGTACAATAGATACCAATGACTCCTAATATTTCATCAGTAGTTAAAGGATGAACTTTTGAACTTATTTTTTTTGCCAAAGAGTCTATGAACTTGAACTTTCTATACATAGTAATAGATTAACCAGTAGCTAAAGTGTGACATTTTGAAGACATTTTTGGCCAAGGATTCTTCAAACTTAAAATGTATAAACAGACTTATGACTCTTCGGTGATTCTTCAGAAGTTCAAACATGATTTCTTGAACTATTTCTTCTGACCCTGGTATCTATGAACTTGACATTTCTGTGCATACCAATAGACTCTGTATATTTCATCAGTAGTTCAAGGATGAACTTTTGAACTTATTTTTTGCCAAAGAGTATGAGCTTGAACCTTATATGTATACCAATTGAGTCCAATAGATACCAATGACTCCTAATGTTTCATCAGTAGTTCAAGGATGAACTTTTGAACTTATTTTTTTGCCAAAGAGTCTATTAACCTTGAACTTTCTATACATAGTAATATTAATCAGTAGCTCAAGTGTGAAATTTTGAAGACATTTTTGGCCAAGGATCCTTCAAACTTAAAATGTATAAACAGACTTATGACTCTTCGGTGATTCTTCAGAAGTTCAAACATGATTTCTTGAACTATATCTTCTGACCCTGGTATCTATGAACTTGACATTTCTGTGCATACCAATAGAGTCTGTATATTTCATCAGTAGTTCAAGGATGAACTTTTGAACTTATTTTTTGCCAAAGAGTCTATGAACTTGAACTTTCTATACATAGTAATAGACTCATCAGTAGTTCAAGTCTGAAATTTTGAATACATTTTTGGCCAAGGAGTCTTCAAACTTAAAATGTATAAAACGACTTATTACTCTACGGTGTTTCTTCAGAAGTTCAAACATGATTTCTTGAACTATTTTTTCTGACCGTGGTATCTATGAACTTGAAATGTCTATGCATATCAATGGACTCCGTATATTTCACCAGTAGTTCAAGGATGAACTTTTGAACTTATTTTTTGCTAAAGAGTCTATGAACTTGAACTTTCTATACATAGTAATAGATTAATCAGTAGTTCAAGTGTGAAATTTTGACTATATTTTTGACCAAGGATTCTTCAAACTTAAAATGTATAAACAGACTTATGACTCTATGGTGTTTCTTCAGAAGTTCAAACATGATTTCTTGAACTATTTTTTCTGACCCTGGCATCTATGACCTTGACATTTCTATGCATACCAATAGACTCTGTATATTTCATCAGTAGTTCAAGGAATGAACTTTTGAACTTATTTTTTGCCAAAGAGTCTCAGAACTTCAACTTTCTATAAATAGTAATAGATTATCAGTAGTTCAAGTGTGACATTTTTTAATATATTTTTGGCTAAGGATTCTTCAAACTTAAAATGTATGAACAGACTTATGACTTTAAGGTGATTCTTCAGAAGTTCAAACATGATTTCTTGAACTATTTTTTCTGACCCTGGTATTGACCCTGGTAATGTATGAACTTGACATTTCTATGCATACCAATAGACTCCGTATATTTCATCAGTAGTTCAAGGATGAAGTTTTAAACGTATTTTTTGCCAAAGAGTCTATGAACTTGAACTTTCTATACATAATAATAAATTCATCAGTAGTTCAAGTCTGAAATTTTGAATACTTTTTTGGCCAAGGATTCTTCAAACTTAAAATGTATAAACAGACTTATGACTCTTCGGTGATTCTTCAGAAGTTCAAACATGATTTCTTGAACTATTTTTTCTGACCCTGGTATCTATGAACTTGAAATGTCTATGCATATCAATAGACTGTGTATATTTCACCAGTAGTTCAAGGATGAACTTTTGAACTTATTTTTTGGCCAAAGAGTCTATGAACTTGAACTTTCTATACATAGTAATAGACTCATCAGTAGTTCAAGTGTGAAATTTTGAATACATTTTTGGCTAAGGATTCTTCAAACTTAAAATGTATGAACAGACTTATGACTTTAAGGTGATTCTTCAGAAGTTCAAACATGATTTTTTGAACTATTTTTTCTGACCCTGGTATCTATGAACTTGACATTTCTATGCATACCAATAGACTCTGTATATTTCATCAGTAGTTCAAGGATGAACATTTGAACTTATTTTTTTGCCAAACAGTCTATGAAATTGTACTTTCTACACATAGTAATAGATTCATCAGTAGTTCAAGTCTGAAATTTTGAATACATTTTTGGCCAAGGAGTCTTCAAACCTAAAAATGTATAAAAAGACATATGACTCTACGGTGTTTCTTCAGAAGTTCAAACATGACTTTTTGAACAATTTCTCTCACCCTGGAATCTTGAGATGTCAATGCATACCATTAGACTCTGTATAGTTCATCAGTAGTTCAAGGATGAAGTTTTAAACATATTTTTTGCCAAAGAGTCTATGAACTTGAACTTTCTATACATAGTAATAGACTCATCAGTAGTTCAAGTCTGACATTTTGAATACATTTTTGGCCAAGGAGTCTTTAAACTTAAAATGTATAAACAGACTTTTTACTCTACGGTGTTTCTTCAGAACTTCAAACATGATTTCTTGAACTATTTCTTCTGACCCTGGTATCTATGAACTTGACATTTCTGTGCATACCAATAGACTCTGTATATTTCATCAGTAGTTCAAGGATGAACTTTTGAACTTATTTTTTGCAAAAGAGTATGAGCTTGAACCTTATATGTATACCAATTGAGTCCAATAGATACCAATGACTCCTAATGTTTCATCAGTAGTTCAAGGATGAACTTTTGAACTTATTTTTTTGCCAAAGAGTCTATGAACCTTGAACTTTCTATACATAGTAATATTAATCAGTAGCTCAAGTGTGAAATTTTGAAGACATTTTTGGCCAAGGATCCTTCAAACTTAAAATGTATAAACAGACTTATGACTCTTCGGTGATTCTTCAGAAGTTCAAACATGATTTCTTGAACTATTTCTTCTGACCCTGGAATCTATGAACTTGACATTTCTGTGCATACCAATAGACTCTGTATATTTCATCAGTAGTTCAAGGATGAACTTTTGAACTTATTTTTTGCCAAAGAGTCTATGAACTTGAACTTTCTATACATAGTAATAGACTCATCAGTAGTTCAAGTCTGAAATTTTGAATACATTTTTGGCCAAGGAGTCTTCAAACTTAAAATGTATAAACAGACTTATGACTCTTCGGTGATTCTTCAGAAGTTCAAACATGATTTCTTGAACTATTTTTTCTGACCCTGGTATCTATGAACTTGAAATGTCTATGCATATCAATAGACTCTGTATATTTCACCAGTAGTTCAAGGATGAACTTTTGAACTTATTTTTTGGCCAAAGAGTCTATGAACTTGAACTTTCTATACATAGTAATAGACTCATCAGTAGTTCAAGTGTGAAATTTTGAATACATTTTTGGCTAAGGATTCTTCAAACTTAAAATGTATGAACAGACTTATGACTTTAAGGTGATTCTTCAGAAGTTCAAACATGATTTTTTGAACTATTTTTTCTGACCCTGGTATCTATGAACTTGACATTTCTATGCATACCAATAGACTCTGTATATTTCATCAGTAGTTCAAGGATGAACATTTGAACTTATTTTTTTGCCAAACAGTCTATGAAATTGTACTTTCTACACATAATAATAGATTCATCAGCAGTTCAAGTCTGAAATTTTAAATACATTTTTGGCCAAGGAGTCTTCAAACCTAAAAATGTATAAAAAGACATATGACTCTACGGTGTTTCTTCAGAAGTTCAAACATGACTTTTTGAACAATTTCTCTCACCCTGGAATCTTGAGATGTCAATGCATACCATTAGACTCTGTATAGTTCATCAGTAGTTCAAGGATGAAGTTTTAAACATATTTTTTGCCAAAGAGTCTATGAACTTGAACTTTCTATACATAGTAATAGACTCACCAGTAGTTCAAGTCTGAAATTTTGAATACATTTTTGGCCAAGGAGTCTTCAAACATAAAATGTATAAACAGACTTATGAATCTTGGGTGATTCTTCAGAAGTTCAAACATGATTTCTTGAACTATTTTTTCTGACCCTGGTATCTATGAACTTGAAATGTCTATGCATATCAATAGACTCTGTATATTTCACCAGTAGTTCAAGGATGAACTTTTGAACTTATGTTTTGCCAAAGAGTCTATGAACTTGAACTTTCTATACATAGTAATAGACTCATCAGTAGTTCAAGTCTGACATTTTGAATACATTTTTGGCCAAGGAGTCTTTAAACTTAAAATGTATAAACAGACTTTTTACTCTACGGTGTTTCTTCAGAACTTCAAACATGATTTCTTGAACTATTTTTTTCTGATCCTGGTATCTATGAACTTGAAATGCCTATGCATATCAATAGACTCCGTATATTTCACCAGTAGTTCAAGGATGAACTTTTGAACTTATTTTTTGCCAAAGAGTCTATGAACTTGAACTTTCTATATGTAGCAAGTGGCTGATTTGTAGCGACTACGCCACCCCGGAACAACGGGGAAATAACCAAAAACACAGAACACGCAAATACGTTCCACCAAAAATAGGCTGTAGGCGAGAGTTTCCGTATAAACAATTATTTTATTAGGGTTAAAATTGAAATACAAAATTTAAAATTGATATGAAACATCAATATTAAATGGTCTTGGTCAAATCAAAAGAGGAAATTAAATAAATGCAGGGGGCTGAGGTTTCCTTAATGAGAAGCAGGCTGATATGGTGCATACAGTGCACAAAAGAAGAAAATCCCTCCAATCAGAATCACATCCACAAAAAGATCACTGCAAATAATGACCAAATATAGTGACACCGCAATAATGACAATCCATATCTAAGTGAAGCCCGTGCAACCCAGAATCAGCCCACTTCCCGGAAACAACCAGCTCCTGCAAAATACCAAAAAAAAGAGAACTCACATTAGAAAAAACAAACATTTAAGTAAAGCAAAAAAAAAAGAGAAATGAAATCAAAAAGTCAAGGTACTAGATGAAACAAGGATAATCAAGTCTACAAACAAATATACATTAAAAATAAAACAAAATAACAAAACATATACTGTCACAGAAAGATGGCATAAACTCAGTATTGATCAAGGCTCAAGGTTTCAAATGACCGAGATCACAAATACCGCATATAGCGGTAATTAACACTTATAAAGAGCGACTGTTATTCAACAGACAGATAACAAAACTGAGGGTTCGTGACAGCAATAACAAATCAATGAACAAAACAAAAAGAGCATACAATCCAAACGAAAACTACTCAACAGAAATGAAACAAATCAAAACAATACAAACATCAAGCCCATTTGACCAGTGGACCAGAAGAATGACGCCCAAAGCAGCAGCGCGGCCCGGAGCGAGGGTTGGAGAGCGAGAGAGAGAGAGCTGCACAGTGTACAATAAACCCTAAACAGATACATTTATTTATTATTGCGATTTAGGACATGCGTTGATTTACTAAAACAAAAAGTCACTCACCTTATGATTAGACTAAGTGACACTCGCGCACACACACGGATGCGTCACAAACAGTCATATAGTAGCTCCTTTAAACTGTTGATTAACAGCTGATGTTCTGACCTGGCTATTGTGCTGCCATGACGCACGAGCGGGCACTGTAAACACCGCACTAAAATGCATAGCTTTAGTCAATTCAAACTATGCTTTATACAAAACCGCAACAAGGCATTAAAACTTACCTGGGGGTAAGCAGAACACCACACACACACAGCCTTAACGGAGCGACGTCACACTAAAATAAGGAACGCATGCAGTCACTGCAGAATACGAAACAATAACAGAGCTACATAGCTAAAAACACGTACCTCCAAAAATCCAACACAGTGAGAGAAAAGGGGGCGGGCTTTCAACCAAGACGCATTCCAGGGGGCATAAACAACAGGTTTATATACAAAAACGAGGCGGTACCTTATTGGACACGCATTTAATAAGGTGACGTTTCAAAACACGTGACCCACATCACTACATTTTACCCCCCATTTTTGCGTCGTCGCCCCGACGATAAACTATACAAACCCCTGGTCTTAGTCCCATGGTCTAAACAGCCCAGACGTAATGCTAGATATAGACCCTGGAACGCATACAACATCCCTTACATTGTCCACTGCTCGTGGAAGATGGTGGACATTAGAATGTTGCCCTGCTGTGGCTCGCCTCGTTCGTCGCACAACACCCACATCATCCCTCTGCTGAGCAGGGGGAAGAAAAACAGACTCACCCATAAGGCCCTGGTCAACATCACACACCAACTCGCCATTTACAGAAGGCATGGGTACCACAGAAGAAGGTCCTGCCACCTCCAAAGGAGGGATCGATTCTTCGCGCATCACAAAAGACTCTGGTGACCGATACTCAGCTGAAACCGCAGGCTGTAATGCCCTAGTTTGACCTAACCTGAGCTGAGAACTATCTGGGATGGCAACCCAAAGATCTAGCTCTTCTTGATCTCCTGGTGAAGATGGCGATCTAGCTAGGGGGCTCTCAGGATAAACAACACTTGATGAGACTTGTTGTATTCGGGTCTTCATCAGAGAGCGGTGTACATGCCGAATCTTACCCAAATCATCCACAGGTGCAACAGCGTACACCGAACCGCCATCTTTTGGTGCACGCATAACCTGAAACACCACTGAGCTCCACAGGTCCTGGATTTTATGACGACCTCTCACGCTATGATCCCGGAGATAAACCAGCTGACCCTCCCTCGTTCCCGTGCCCCCTCAAAGGCAACGTGCATCCTAGCTTGATGCTCTGCAATCCACTCATGAACCCCACCCTCACCAGGTTCCTGGACCCTACCTAACAAGAAATCAACAGGAAGTCTAGGTTCCTGGCCAAACATCAGGAAATACGGGGACTCACCTGTTGCCTGGTGAGGAGTGGTATTATAACAGAACAAGATCTGTGGAAGGCAAGTGGCCCAATCCCTTTTTCTGGAAACTGGCAATGTGCGCAGAAGGTTATGAAGGGTTCGATTAAACCGCTCGCACTGGCCGTTGCCAGCTGGGTGATAAGGTGTTGTACGAGATTTTTCAATCCCATAAAACCTACAGAGTTGCTTCATAAGGGCCGACTCGAAATTCCGACCCTGGTCAGAGTGGATACGACCTGGGACCCCAAACCTAAAGAACCACTCCGTAACCAAGACCTGTACTACTGTCTCAGCCCGCTGGTCTCGAGTTGGAACAGCTAGAGTATATTTAGTGAACACATCTGTCAAAACTAAAACGGTCTCATGTCCAGAACTAGACGGCTCAAGCATCGTAAAATCAACAGCTAGTATCTCATTTGGTTTGGAAGCCAGGACATGACCCATAAAGCCCCGGGCCAACGGTTGGGTGTCTTTAGCCAGTTGACATCTCTCACATTCCCTAACCCATTGTGCCACCTCTGCGGACATCCCTGGCCAATAACAACGCTGACGTATCAATTCAGTAGTGCGCTCAACACCCTGGTGTCCATGGTGTTGGTGCAGCTGAGTCACCACGTCATGCTTTAAAGACACGGGCAAAATCAACTGTAACACTTCCTCACCTCCATCAGAGCGTGACACGCGGCGATAAAGGACACCATCCTTTTTCAACAGACGGTCCCATTGCCGAAGCAATGTGAGAACAGGCTTGGGAAGCTGCTGCCGCTCCACAAAACTGGGAAATATCCCCTGCTCCCAAAAGGCCAAAACCCTCCCAATATCAGGATCTGCCTCCTGTAGAGAACTCAAATCCTCCAAGGAGAAACTGGGGAATGCTGTGACAACTGCTTGGCTTACTTGTACTGCTGGTTCTACCTCTACTGCCTGTCTTACTACTGCTGGAATGATAGTACCTGGTAAGAAACTCTCCCGTACTTCCTGACAAAACTGATTCTGTCTAGAAAGGGCATCAGCGTTCCGGTTGCATCTCCCAGAGCGATAACGAACCTCAAAGTCGAAGGAGGCCAATTGGGCTGCCCAGCGTTGTTCAGTAGCTCCTAATTTAGCCGATGTCAGGTGGCTAAGGGGGTTGTTATCAGTATAAACAATGCACTTCTGACCCAAAAGGTATTCTCTAAATTTCTCGGTCATGGCCCACTTGAGCGCAACAAATTCCAACTTCATGGAACTATAGTTGGTCATGTTGCGCTCAGTGGGCCTAAGACCACGACTAGCATAAGCAATAGGACGCACCTTATTTCCCTGGTCCTGCGAGAGTACTGCGCCCAACCCACTATGGCTAGCGTCCACCTCTAATATAAAGGGCCGGGAGAAGTCTGCATATGCCAACACTGGGGTGGAAGAGAGCCTATTCTTCAATCCCTCAAAGCTCACCTGACACTGCTCTGTCCAAGCATCCAAAAATACCTCATCTGCTCGTTTTCTGGGTCCCGAACCAGCACACACTGCAACCAGCTTATGTAGGGGTGCCGCCAACTTGGCAAACCCCTCCACAAAGCGGCGATAATAACTGGCGAAACCCAGAAATGAACGCAACTCAGCCACATTAGATGGACGCCGCCAATTAGCCACCGCTTCAATCTTTGCAGGGTCAGTCGATACCCCCTGAGCTGATATGACATGACCCAAATACTTTACCTCTCTTTGGAAAAATGCACACTTGCTTAACTTTACTTTAAGTCCTTCCTGTTCTAACCGGCTCAGGACCACTTCCAAGCGCTCCAAATGTTGACCTACAGAGGCAGAATATACTATCACATCATCCAGGTATAAAAGCAAGGATTGGCACTGTTGATCCCCAAACAGCCGCTCCATTAACCTCTGAAAGGTGCCTGGGGCATTGCATAGGCCAAAGGGCATACGGTTCCACTCAAAGAGTCCGAAAGGTGTACAGAAAGCAGTCTTAAACCGATCTTTCTCAGTGACTGGAACCTGATTATACCCACTGGCTAGATCAAGTGTTGAAAACCAACAGGCACCACTCAGGGAATCCAGGGACTCATCAATTCGAGGCAGAGGGAACGCATCTTTCCTAGTTCTGGCATTAAGTTGACGGTAATCAACGCACATGCGTAGACTACCATCTTTCTTTTTAACCAGCACAATGGGAGAGGCATACGGACTACAGCTTTCCCGGATGATCTTTGCCTCAAGTAACTGATTTATGTGAGACTTTACAACCTCATACTCGGACGGGGGTATCCGCCTAAACCGCTGTCGTATGGGAGTCTCATCTACCAAAGGGATATCATGAGAAATTAAATTGGTACAACCCAAGTCTCCCTCCTGGGCAGAAAACACTGACTGAAACTTATAGAGCAAAGCCCTTACCTGCTTCTGCTCTACCTCAGAAAAACTTGACAAGTCAACTGCTTCGACCTGCTCCTGTACAGTAAGTCCCACTTCTGCATCCTGAGAACCAACAACAGCTATGACTGGCTGAACCTCGGTCACACCTGTGGGCAAACTCACCACATAAACACTACTCAAAGTGCCAAGCAGAGAACGAGGATAAAGCATGACATCAGTCACACCAACATTAACCACTGGGATATAAGCTGTTCCTTGGCTAACCTGAACTACTGCCGGTGAAGACAACAATCCAACAGGCAAACCAAACTCAGGAGGCTCAAAAAGTACCACACCACTGGAATATTCGGAGGAGCACGTTGCAGGGACAAACTTGAGCATGCCCCCTGGAATGCGACAGGGTCTACGGCCCCGAACTCTAACCTTACCAATGCGACTTACACTAGTCATAGTGTTAACGTCTGAGCAATGTTGTAATGCCTGAGATACGAAGTGCGGTGCTTTTGACACATCCGGTAAATTGAAAAGGGCAGGGCCATGCTGTCCAAAGAGCTCCTGGTAACATCGTTTAAGAACATTCATTCCGAGAACTCCCGGAACCTTATCACACAAGCCACCAGGAGGATCTTTGACAACAAGCACCCCACAATTTGAAATCATTTGGCCACAGAGCGAAATATCCAATTCCATATAACCAAGATAAGGAATGGAAAGACCGTTGGCGGCACGGAGCTGTAACCATTGACAGGACCTGAGTCGCTCCTGACCCCAAGGTTCAAAATGTTGCAGAAAACAGCTTTCTGTAATAGTGGAGACCATAGAACCTGTGTCAATCAAACAGGGCACTGGCACTCCACCTACAGAAGCAACAAGATGGGGACAAGACGACATTAAACGAGACGTTGAACTATGACCTTTCGACAAACCAGAACCGATATAATCCCCAACCGAGCTGTGGCTCTGCAGCCCGGTGGGCATTAGTTTTCCGAATGCGCATGAGAAGGCTGCTTACCCCCAGTGAAAGGTTCACCGGAATGTGAAGTGCGCTGAGGTACCCGCTCCCCATCGCACTCTCGAGCAAAGTGGCCTGGCCTTTGGCACCGCCTACAAATTATGGGCCCATTACGAGGGACTCTGTTACGCATTTCTGAACCTTGCAGTCGGGCAAAATTTTGCGCAAGCCGATTTAACTGTTCTTGCTGTACTTTTAACATTTCCCTTAACTCCCCTAATTCAGATGTTTGAGGTGAACTACGAGCCCCCGCATTTCCATGAACGCCATACTGAATTCCGTGTGCCAATGGGACAGATAAACTTCGGGACCTCGCACCCCCGGGCATCCCTTCTTGCTCCCATCGAAGAGCTTCACTCCGCACGTCTAACAAAGTGGAATTTGGCTGTTGGCGCACCAGCTGCTTAAGCTCCCGTCTCAAAGTGCTATTATTAACATATTCAACAAATTGATCACGTAACACGATTTCAGTGTTTAACATAGCATTCGGAGACTGTTGCTTAACCTTCTCCAAGAGACTCATCAAGGCGAGGGAAAACTCCAAGAGTGTTTCCCCCTCTTGCTGTCTCCGGGAGAAGAAAGCTTCCTGTAGAGCTACATATGACAGTGAACATCCATACAACTCACGCAGCGCGCTGATAACTTTAGCGGGATCCCCACGCTCCTCCTCTGAACGATAACGTATCTCTTCTCGCGCCTCCCCCTCTAAGTGATCAAAAAGGAAGAAGGCCTGGTCTGCAGGGGACAAATAACGGGTTCTCATACATGCCATAGCTTCTTCAACCCATTCATTAATATCCACCCCAGACTTCCCACTAAATTTTGGGCACCTCCTATCTCTAGGTACAAACACATACCTGTCAGTTACTGGAGTATTAGTACCAGTCAGTGATGGAAGTATGGGGGCTGGGACAGAAGTACTTGGTCCTGCGACACTAACCCCTGGGGATTCAGACGCCCTTTCCTGACGCAATCTCTCGTTGTCAGCTCTAAGTTGAGCCACAAGCTCCTTAAGTTCTTGTAATTCTCCTTCCATTATTAGACCACGTACCTAAATTTTGCAGTACTCACACCAACAATAAACAGCACCCAATAGTTGAATCAGAAACTGCAATCTCCTGGGGACACGCTGCTGCTTTGTTCCTACAAACAAACACAAAAAGAAAAAGACAAACAACAACAAACACAAAAAAACAGCAACTTACACAAAAACAAAATATATATATACGGTCTCTCGCCTCTGCCAGATATTTTGTGGACCCTGCCGACTACGCCACATGTAGCAAGTGGCTGATTTGTAGCGACTACGCCACCCCGGAACAACGGGGAAATAACCAAAAACACAGAACACGCAAATACGTTCCACCAAAAATAGGCTGTAGGCGAGAGTTTCCGTATAAACAATTATTTTATTAGGGTTAAAATTGAAATACAAAATTTAAAATTGATATGAAACATCAATATTAAATGGTCTTGGTCAAATCAAAAGAGGAAATTAAATAAATGCAGGGGGCTGAGGTTTCCTTAATGAGAAGCAGGCTGATATGGTGCATACAGTGCACAAAAGAAGAAAATCCCTCCAATCAGAATCACATCCACAAAAAGATCACTGCAAATAATGACCAAATATAGTGACACCGCAATAATGACAATCCATATCTAAGTGAAGCCCGTGCAACCCAGAATCAGCCCACTTCCCGGAAACAACCAGCTCCTGCAAAATACCAAAAAAAAGAGAACTCACATTAGAAAAAACAAACATTTAAGTAAAGCAAAAAAAAAAGAGAAATGAAATCAAAAAGTCAAGGTACTAGATGAAACAAGGATAATCAAGTCTACAAACAAATATACATTAAAAATAAAACAAAATAACAAAACATATACTGTCACAGAAAGATGGCATAAACTCAGTATTGATCAAGGCTCAAGGTTTCAAATGACCGAGATCACAAATACCGCATATAGCGGTAATTAACACTTATAAAGAGCGACTGTTATTCAACAGACAGATAACAAAACTGAGGGTTCGTGACAGCAATAACAAATCAATGAACAAAACAAAAAGAGCATACAATCCAAACGAAAACTACTCAACAGAAATGAAACAAATCAAAACAATACAAACATCAAGCCCATTTGACCAGTGGACCAGAAGAATGACGCCCAAAGCAGCAGCGCGGCCCGGAGCGAGGGTTGGAGAGCGAGAGAGAGAGAGCTGCACAGTGTACAATAAACCCTAAACAGATACATTTATTTATTATTGCGATTTAGGACATGCGTTGATTTACTAAAACAAAAAGTCACTCACCTTATGATTAGACTAAGTGACACTCGCGCACACACACGGATGCGTCACAAACAGTCATATAGTAGCTCCTTTAAACTGTTGATTAACAGCTGATGTTCTGACCTGGCTATTGTGCTGCCATGACGCACGAGCGGGCACTGTAAACACCGCACTAAAATGCATAGCTTTAGTCAATTCAAACTATGCTTTATACAAAACCGCAACAAGGCATTAAAACTTACCTGGGGGTAAGCAGAACACCACACACACACAGCCTTAACGGAGCGACGTCACACTAAAATAAGGAACGCATGCAGTCACTGCAGAATACGAAACAATAACAGAGCTACATAGCTAAAAACACGTACCTCCAAAAATCCAACACAGTGAGAGAAAAGGGGGCGGGCTTTCAACCAAGACGCATTCCAGGGGGCATAAACAACAGGTTTATATACAAAAACGAGGCGGTACCTTATTGGACACGCATTTAATAAGGTGACGTTTCAAAACACGTGACCCACATCACTACATATACATAGTAATAGATTCATCAGTAGATCAAGTCTGAAATTTTGAATACATTTTTGGCAAAGGAATCTTCAAACTAAAAAATGTATAAAAAGAAATATGACTCTACGGTGTTTCTTCAGAAGTTCAAACATGATTTCATGAACTATTTTTTCTGACCCTGGTATCTATGAACTTGACATTTTATGCATACCAAAAACTCTGTATATTTCATCAGTAGTTCATGGATGAACTTTTGAACTTATTTTATGCCAAAGAGTATGAGCTTGAACCTTATATGTATACCAATTGAGTACAATAGATACCAATGACTCCTAATATTTCATCAGTAGTTCAAGGATGAACTTTTGAACTTATTTTTTTTGGCAAAGAGTCTATGAACTTGAACTTTCTATACATAGTAATAGATTAATCAGTAGCTAAAGTGTGACATTTTGAAGAGATTTTTGGCCAAGGATTCTTCAAACTTAACATGTATAAACAGACTTATGACTCTTCGGTGATTCTTCAGAAATTCAAACATGATTTCTTGAACTATTTCTTCTGACCCTGGTATCTATGAACTTGACATTTCTGTGCATACCAATAGACTCTGTATATTTCATCAGTAGTTCAAGGATGAACTTTTGAACTTATTTTTTGCCAAAGAGTATGAGCTTGAACCTTATATGTATACCAATTGAGTCCAATAGATACCAATGACTCCTAATGTTTCATCAGTAGTTCAAGGATGAAATTTTGAACTTATTTTTTGCCAAAGAGTATGAGCTTGAACCTTATATGTATACCAATTGAGTCCAATAGATACCAATGACTCCTAATGTTTCATCAGTAGTTCAAGGATGAACTTTTGAACTTATTTTTTTGCCAAAGAGTCTATGAACCTTGAACTTTCTATACATAGTAATATTAATCAGTAGCTCAAGTGTGAAATTTTGAAGACATTTTTGGCCAAGGATTCTTCAAACTTAAAATGTATAAACAGGCTTATGACTCTTCGGTGATTCTTCAGAAGTTCAAATATGATTTCTTGAACTATTTCTTCTGACCCTGGTATCTATGAACTTGACATTTCTGTGCATACCAATAGACTCTGTATATTTCATCAGTAGTTCAAGGATGAACTTTTGAACTTATTTTTTGCCAAAGAGAATGAACTTGAACCTTATATGTATACCAATTGAGTCCAATAGATACCAATGACTTCTATTGTTTCATCAGTAGTTCAAGGATGAACTTTTGAACTTATTTTTTGCCAAAGAGTCTATGAACTTGAACTTTCTATACATAGTAATAGACTCATCAGTAGTTCAAGTCTGAAATTTTGAATACATTTTTGGCCAAGGAGTCTTCAAACTTAAAATGTATAAAACGACTTATTACTCTACGGTGTATCTTCAGAAGTTCAAACATGATTTCTTGAACTATTTTTTCTGACCCTGGTATCTATGAACTTGAAATGTCTATGCATATCAATGGACTCCGTATATTTCACCAGTAGTTCAAGGATGAACTTTTGAACTTATTTTTTGCCAAAGAGTCTATGAACTTGAACTTTCTATACATAGTAATAGATTAATCAGTAGTTCAAGTGTGAAAATTTGACTATATTTTTGACCAAGGATTCTTCAAACTTAAAATGTATAAACAGACATATGACTCTATGGTGTTTCTTCAGAAGTTCAAACATGATTTCTTGAACAATTTTTTCTGACCCTGGTATCTATGAACTTGAAATGTCTATGCATATCAATAGACTCTGTATATTTCACCAGTAGTTCAAGGATGAACTTTTGAACTTATTTTATGCCAAAGAGTATGAGCTTGAACCTTATATGTATACCAATTGAGTCCAAAAGATACCAATGACTCCTAATGTTTCATCAGTAGTTCAAGGATGAAGTTTTAAACGTATTTTCTGCCAAAGAGTCTATGAAATTGAACTTTCTATACATAATAATAAATTCATCAGTAGTTCAAGTCTGAAATTTTGAATACATTTTTGGCCAAGGATTCTTCAAACTTAAAATGTATAAACAGACTTATGACTCTTCTGTGATTCTTCAGAACTTCAAACATGATTTCTTGAACTATTTTTTCTGACCCTGGTATCTATGAACTTGAAATGTCTATGCATATCAATAGACTCTGTATATTTAACCAGTAGTTCAAGGATGAACTTTTGAACTTATTTTTTGGCCAAAGAGTCTATGAACTTGAACTTTCTATACATAGTAATAGACTCATCAGTAGTTCAAGTGTGAAATTTTGAATACATTTTTGGCTAAGGATTCTTCAAACTTAAAATGTATGAACAGACTTCTGAATTTAAGGTGATTCTTCAGAAGTTCAAACATGATTTTTTGAACTATTTTTTCTGACCCTGGTATCTATGAACTTGACATTTCTATGCATACCAATAGACTCTGTATATTTCATCAGTAGTTCAAGGATGAACATTTGAACTTATTTTTTGCCAAACAGTCTATGAAATTGTACTTTCTACACATAGTATTAGATTCATCAGTAGTTCAAGTGTGAAATTTTGAATACATTTTTGGCCAAGGAGTCTTCAAACCTAAAAATGTATAAAAAGACATATGACTCTACAGTGTTTCTTCAGAAGTTCAAACATGACTTTTTGAACAATTTCTCTCACCCTGGAATCTATAAACTTGAGATGTCAACGCATACCATTAGACTCTGTATAGTTCATCAGTAGTTCAAGGATTAAGTTTTAAACGTATTTTTTGCCAAAGAGTCTATGAACTTGAACTTTCTATACATAGTAATAGACTCACCAGTAGTTCAAGTCTGAAATTTTGAATACATTTTTGGCCAAGGATTCTTCAAACTTAAAATGTATAAACAGACTTATGACTCTTCGGTGATTCTTCAGAAGTTCAAACATGATTTCTTGAACTATTTTTTCTGACCCTGGTATCTATGAATTTGAAATGTCTATGCATATCAATAGACTCTGTATATTTCACCAGTAGTTCAAGGATGAACTTTTGAACTTATTTTTTGGCCAAAGAGTCTATGAACTTGAACTTTCTATACATAGTAATAGACTCATCAGTAGTTCAATTTGAAATTTTGAATACATTTTTGGCTAAGGATTCTTCAAACTTAAAATGTATGAACAGACTTATGACTTTAAGGTGATTCTTCAGAAGTTCAAACATGATTTTTTGAACTATTTTTTCTGACCCTGGTATCTATGAACTTGACATTTCTATGCATACCAATAGACTCTGTATATTTCATCAGTAGTTCAAGGATGAACATTTGAACTTATTTTTTGCCAAACAGTCTATGAAATTGTACTTTCTACACATAGTAATAGATTCATCAGTAGTTCAAGTCTGAAATTTTGAATACATTTTTGGCCAAGGAGTCTTCAAACCTAAAAATGTATGAAAAGACATGACTCTACAGTGTTTCTTCAGAAGTTCAAACATGACTTTATGAACAATTTCTCTCACCCTGGAATCTATAAACTTGAGATGTCAATGCATACCATTAGACTCTGTATAGTTCATCAGTAGTTCAAGGATGAAGTTATAAACGTATTTTTTGCCAAAGAGTCTAAGAACTTGAACTTTCTATACATAGTAATAGACTCACCAGTAGTTCAAGTCTGAAATTTTGAATACATTTTTGGCCAAGCAGTCTTCAAACTTAAATTGTATAAACAGACTTTTTACTCTACTGTGTTTCTTCAGAACTTCAAATATGATTTCTTGAACTATTTTTTCTGACCCTGGTATCTATGAACTTGACATTTCTGTGCATACCAATAGACTCTGAATATTTCATCAGTAGTTCAAGGATGAACTTTTGAACTTATTTTTTGCCAAAGAGTATGAGCTTGAACCTTATATGTATACCAATTGAGTCCAATAGATACCAATGACTCCTAATGTTTCATCAGTAGTTCAAGGATGAACTTTTGAACTTATTTTTTTGCCAAAGAGTCTATGAACCTTGAACTTTCTATACATTGTAATAGATTAATCAGTAGCTCAAGTGTGAAATTTTGAAGACAATTTTGGCCAAGGATTCTTCAAACTTAAAATGTATAAACAGACTTATGTCTCTAAGGTGATTCTTCAGAAGTTCAAACATGATTTCTTGAACTATTTTTTCTGACCCTGGTATCTATGAACTTGACATTTCTATGCATAACAAATAGACTCTGTATATTTCATCAGTAGTTCAAGGATGAACTTTTGAGCTTACTTTTTGCCAAACAGTCTATGAACTTGAACTTTCTATACATAGAAATAGATTCATCAGTAGTTCAAGTGTGAAATTTTGACTATATTTTTGCCAAGGAGTTTTCAAACTTAAAATGTATAAACAGACTTGTGACTCTACGGTATTTCTTCAGAATTTCAATCATGATTTCTTGAACTATTTTTTCTGACCCTGGTATCTATGAACTTGAAATGTCTATGCATATCAATAGACTCCGTATATTTCACCAGTAGTTCAAGGATGAACTTTTGAACTTATTTTTTGCCAAAAGAGTCTCTGGACTTGAACTTTCTATACATAGAAATAGATTATAAGTAGTTCAAGTGTGAAATTTTGAATACATTTTTGGCCAAGGATTCTTCAAACTTAAAATGTATAAACAGACTTATGACTCTTCAGTGATTCTTCAGAAGTTCAAACATGATTTCTTGAACTATTTTTTCTGACCCTGGTATCTATGAACTTGAAATTTCTGTGCATACCAATAGACTCCATATATTTCATCAGTAGTTCAAGGATGAACTTTTGAACTTATTTTTTGCCAAAGAGTCTATGAAACTTGAACTTTCTATACATAGTAATAGATTAATCAGTAGCTCAAGTGTGAAATTTTGAAGACATTTTTGGCCAAGGATTCTTCAAACTTAAAATGTATAAACAGACTTATGTCTCTAAGGTGATTCTTCAGAAGTTCAAACATGATTTCTTGAACTATTTTTTCTGACCCTGGAATCTATAAACTTGACATGTCAATGCATACCATTAGACTCCGTATAGTTCATCAGTAGTTCAAGGATGAAGTTTTAAACGTATTTTTTGCCAAAGAGTCTATGAACTTGAACTTTCTATATATAGTAATAGACTCATCAGTAGTTCAAGTCTGAAATTTTAAATACATTTTTGGCCAAGGAGTCTTCAAACTTAAAATGTATAAACAGACTTTTTACTCTACTGTGTTTCTTCAGAACTTCAAACATGATTTCTTGAATTATTTTTTCTGACCCTGGTATCTATGAACTTGAAATGTCTATGCATATCAATAGACTCCGTATATTTCACCAGTAGTTCAAGGATGAACTTTTGAACTTATTTTTTGCCAAAGAGTCTGTGAACTTGATCTTTCTATACATAGTAATAGATTCATCAGTAGTTCAAGTCTGAAATTTTGAATACATTTTTGGCAAAGGAGTCTTCAAACTAAAAAATGTATAAAAAGAGATATGACTCTACGGTGTTTCTTCAGAAGTTCAAAGATGATTTCATGAACTATTTTTTCTGACCCTGGTATCTATGAACTTGACATTTCTATGCATACCAAAAACTCTGTATATTTCATCAGTAGTTCATGCATGAACTTTTGAACTTATTTTTTGCCAAAGAGTATGAGCTTGAACCTTATATGTATACCAATTGAGTCCAATAGATACCAATGACTCCTAATGTTTCATCAGTAGTTCAAGGATGAACTTTTGAACTTATTTTTTTGCCAAAGAGTCTATGAACCTTGAACTTTCTATACATTGTAATAGATTAATCAGTAGCTCAAGTGTGAAATTTTGAAGATATTTTTGGCCAAGGATTCTTCAAACTTAAAATGTATAAACAGACTTATGTCTCTAAGGTGATTCTTCAGAAGTTCAAACATGATTTCTTGAACTATTTTTTTCTGACCCTGGTATCTATGAACTTGACATTTCTATGCATAACAAATAGACTCTGTATATTTCATCAGTAGTTCAAGGATGAACTTTTGAGCTTATTTTTTTGCCAAAGAGTCTATGAACTTGAACATTCTATACAGAGAAATAGATTCATCAGTAGTTCAAGTGTGAAATTTTGACTATATTTTTGGCCAAGGAGTTTTAAAACTTAAAATGTATAAACACACTTGTGACTCTACGGTATTTCTTCAGAATTTCAATCATGATTTCTTGAACTATTTTTTCTGACCCTGGTATCTATGAACTTGAAATGTCTATGCATATCAATAGACTCCGTATATTTCACCAGTAGTTCAAGGATGAACTTTTGAACTTATTTTTTGCCAAAGAGTATGAACTTGAACCTTATTTGTATACCAATTGAGTACAATAGATACCAATGACTCCTAATATTTCATCAGTTGTTCAAGGATGAACTTTTGAACTTATTTTTTTTTGCCAAAGAGTCTATGAACTTGAACTTTCTATACATAGTAATAGATTAATCAGTAGCTAAAGTGTGAAATTTTGAAGACATTTTTGGCCAAGGATTCTTCAAACTTAAAATGTATAAACAGACTTATGACTCTAAGGTGATTCTTCAGAAGTTCAAACATGATTTCTTGAACTATTTTTTCTGACCCTGGTATCTATGAACTTGACATTTCTATGCATACCAAAAGACTGTGTATATTTCATCAGTAGTTCAAGGATGAACTTTTGAACTTATTTTTTGCCAAAGAGTCTATGAACTTGAACTTTCTATACATAGAAATAGATTCATCAGTAGTTCAAGTGTGAAATTTTGAATACATTTTTGGCCAAGGAGTCTTCAAACTTAAAATGTATAAACAGACTTTTTACTCTACGGTGTTTCTTCAGAACTTCAAACATGATTTCTTGAACTATTTTTTCTGACCCTGGCGTCTATGAACTCGAAATGTCTATGCATATCAATAGACTCCGTATATTTCACCAGTAGTTCAAGGATGAACTTTTGAACTTATTTTTTGCCAAAGAGTCTATGAACTTGAACTTTCTATACATAGTAATAGATTCATCAGTAGTTCAAGTCTGAAATTTTGAATACATTTTTGGCAAAGGAGTCTTCAAACCTAAAGATGTATAAAAAGACATATGACTCTACGGTGTTTCTTCAGAAGTTCAAACATGATTTCATGAACTATTTTTTCTGACCCTGGTATCTATGAACTTGACATATCTATGCATACCAAAAACTCTGTATATTTCATCAGTAGTTCATGCATGAACATTTGAGCTTATTTTTTGCCAAAGAGTCTATGAACTTGAACTTTCTATACATAGAAATAGATTCATCAGTAGTTCAAGTGTGAAATTTTGACTATATTTTTTGCCAAGGAGTCTTTAAACTGAAAATGTATAAACAGACATTTGACTCTACAGTGTTTCTTCAGAAGTTCAAACACGATTTCTTGAACTATTTTTTCTGACCCTGGTATCTATGAACTTGAAATGTCTTATGCATATCAATAGACTCTGTATATTTCACCAGTAGGTCAAGCATGAACTTTTGAACTTATTTTTTGCCAAAGAGTCTATGAACTTGAACTTTCTATACATAGTAATAGACTCATCAGTAGTTCAAGTCTGAAATTTTGAATACATTTTTGGCCAAGGAGTCTTCAAACTTAAAATGTATACCAATTGAGTCCAATAGATACTAATGACTCCTAATGTTTCATCAGCAGTTCAAGGATGAACTTTTGAACTTATTTTATTGCCAAAGAGTCTATGAACTTGAACTTTCTATACATAGTAATAGATTAATCAGTAGCTCAAGTATGAAATTTTGAAGACATTTTTGGTCAAGGATTCTTCAAACTTAAAATATATAAACAGACTTATGACTCTTAGGTGATTCTTCAGAAGTTCAAACATGATTTCTTGAACTATTTTTTCTGACCCTGGTATCTATGAACTTGACATTTCTATGCATACCAATAGACTCTGTATATTTCATCAGTAGTTCAAGGATGAACATTTGAGCTTATTTTTTGCCAAAGAGTCTATGAACTTGAACTTTCTATACATAGTAATAGATTAATCAGTAGCTCAAGTGTGAAATTTTGAAGACATTTTTGGCCAAGGATTCTTCAAACTTAAAATGTATACTCTTAGGTGATTCTTCAGAAGTTCAAACATGATTTCTTGAACTATTTTTTTCTGACCCTGGTATCTATGCACTTGAACCTGATATGCATACCAATTGACTCCTAATGTTTCATCAGTAGTTCAAGGAGGAATTTAAAAAATAAAATAAAATTCGGACCCTGGATCCTATGAACTTGAACCTTCTATACATAGTAATAGATTCCTTCTAATGTTTCATCAGTAGCTTAAGAATCAACTTTTTAATTTATTTGTGGCCAAACAGTGTTTGAACTTGAACTTTCTATATAAACTAATAGATTCCTTCTGAAGTTTTATCAGTTGAAAAAGGAATACTTTTTTTGAAAAATGTAAATTCTCACCCTATAGTCTATAAACTTGAACTTTCTATGCATAAAATAAAGACTCCTTATATTTTTATCAGTAGTTCAAGGATAAGCTTTGAACTTATTTGTTTCCAAAGAGCCTATGAATGTGAGCTTTCTATTTATACCAATGGACTCGTAATATTTCATCTGGAGTTCAAGGATGAACTTTTGAACTTATTTTTTGCCAAAGAGTCTTTGAAATGTAACTTTCTATAACGACTTATGACTTTTTATCAAAAATTAAAATGTGACTTTTTGGGGGAAAAAAATCTGATTTAATAAACTTGAACATTAATCATACGAATAGATTCATTCTGTTGTTTCATAAGTTGTTCAAGGATGACATTTTTAACTTACTTTTTACCAGAGTCTTTGAACTTGAACTTTCTACACTAATAGATAACTTATTTTTTGCCTAAGAGTATTTGAACTTGAACTTTTTATATATATGAATATATTTCTTCTGTTGTTTCATCAGTAGTTCAAGGTTGAATTTTTTGAAAAATAAAATTTCTGACCCTGGATCCTATGAACTTGAACTTTAAATGAATTTTTGAACTAATTTTTTTTTGTCAAATAGTATCTGAATTTTATATGCATATAGATAGACTTAAAGACTTTCTGAAGTTTCATCAGTAAATCAAAAATGACTTGTTGAAAAATAAAAATTCTGACGCTAGATTATATGAATTGTAACTTTCTATGCATCACAATAGACGCCATATATTTCATTAGTAGTTCAAGGATAAACTTTGAACTTATTTTTTTCCAAAGAGTCTATGAACACTCATGTTTCATCAGTAGTTCAAGTATGAACTGTTTTTTTTTTTTTTATTGAACAGAAATCATATACAAACAGCATGGCAATAACACAAATTTTCATAGTAGAAAATACAGACCAGGTGCTTAAAATAAATAAAATACATCCATAAAAATTAAAAGAAAATATTAAATTAATTAATATAAAATAAATGGGGCTAGGGTTTTTTCTTCTATAATGGAATAAAGATTGATTGCATTTTTCTTTTTCATAATTTTTAGGGCTTTTGTGTACAAGTTGAACTCATTATGAAATGAGTAAAACCTTGGTTTCACCTTTAAGAACTTGCATGTCTTTTACAGTGAAATCTTCAAGGTGAGATACCTTTGGAAAAAGCCAGTCATAAACATCCGACCACAAAGCCTCCACAAAAATACAATGAAAAAATAGATGGTCTGTGGTTTCAATGCCGTCACAAAATAAACAATTATTACAAAACCAAATCTAAGTCGAAGGTATTCTTTGGATGGGTATATCCCATTTAAAAAAATTTAATGAATTTCTTTTATTTTGGGGGGTAAAGGAAATTTTAAATATTTAGCTCTAAGCATGGGAATGGTTTGTTTTGAGAATTTTTTTGCAATTGAATTTCTATAAGCAATTAAAGGATACGAAATGTTGTTAAATCTATTTCTAATCATTTTGTTCGAAAGTTTACTTTCTTTAAAATCACAACCTTCAATTAAGAGAGATGTAAAATTCGGGGCCCTAGGGATTGAATAAGAGAGAATTTCTTTAAGTAGAAAAATAATAGAGTTGGGGATAGCCTTAGTAATAGAATCAAATCTGGCCCGGTTACAAATAAAATTATATTTAGTACAAAAAATTCTCATAAGATATAATACCACTATTTCTATCTATTAAATGGGACACTGACCAAATACCTTTCTCCATCCATTCCTTGTCGTACAGTGATTTCTTCCTAACTGTAATATATCTATTATTCCACAGTGGTGTATTGTGTGGTGTAAAGTTATGACTATAAAGTATCTTCCAGTATAGCAAAACTTGTTGGTGAAATTTAGATAGTTTAATTGGGAGACGTTGAACGGTGAAATCACAACTTAACAAAAATTCTATTCCTCCTAATTTCTTGAACAATTCTCTGGGAATATGAAACCAAAAATTATTATTGCTTAAAAATGATTTCAGCCAATTAATTTTAAGGGTCCCATTTATAGAATCAAAATCAATGGCTTGTAGACCTCCATCTTTAAACTCTTTTATCATCTCTACTCTTTTTATGTAATGGGTTTTCTTTCTCCAAATGTAACCAAAGTTAACCTGATTGATTTTTTTAATAGCTCTATTTGAAATAGCAATAGTGTGTGCAGGATAGATTAACCTAGAAATGCCCTCCATCTTGGTCAAAAATATTCTACCTAGTAGGCTTATATCTCGCAATAACCAAGAGTTAAGTTTAACTTGACATTTATCTAAAACTTTCCACACATTGGTATCTTCATTCAAGTATGAACTTTTGAACAAATTTTTGGTCAAATGGTCTTTGAAATTTATATTTTATATATAGACTTAAAGACTTTCTGAAGTTTCATCAGTAAATCAAATATGACTTGTTGAAAAAAAAATTGACCCTAGATTCTATGAACTTGATCTTTTTATAAATGAAAGATAGATTCATCTAGTAGTTCAGGTGTGACATTTTGAATATTTTTTTGGCCAAGGAGTCTTTGAACTTTAAATGTATAAACAGACATATGACTTTCTGATGTTTCATCAAAAGTTCAAATGTGACTTTTTGGAAAAATATTCTGACCCTGGATAATATGAACTTTCTATCATACTATTAGATTCATAAGCAGTTTAAGGATGACATTTTGAACTTATGTTTTCCCAGAGTCTGTAAACTTGAATGTTCTATATTTCTATAGCTTCCTTCTGTTTTTCATCAATAGTTCAAGGATGACTTAAAAAAAAAAGAAATTGACCCTGGATCCTATGAACTTGAACTTTCTATACATATATTTTCATAGATTCAGATTCAGTAGTTTAAGTGTGAAATGTTGTATATATTTTTGGCCAAGGAGTCTTTGAACTTAAATTGTGAAAACTGACTTTTGACTTGATGGTGTTTCTTCAGAAGTTCAAACATAACTTTTTGAACTATTTTTTTCTGACCCAGGTATCATGAACTTTAACTTTCTATGCATACCAATAGACTCTTAATGTTTTGTCAGTTTTTGATATGCACGAGTTTTTTCGTATGCAATGCAATGCAAAAGCCGTAATCTCTTCATTGCACAGCGAATTGTTATTTGGAAAGCAAAAGCGCTAAGATCTTCAATGTACGAGTTCTATGCAATGCAAAAGCACTCTCTCTTCGTTGCAAAGGGAATTTTTTAGGCAATGCAATGCAAAATCACTAATCTCATTGCAAATGTTTCTTCGTATTCAATGCAATGCAAAAACGCAGTGCACAGCTACTTAAATGCTATGCAATCAAAAACACAAATTTCTTCAATGCACAAAAGGTTTTTGTATGCAATGTATGCAAAATCTTCAATGCACGAGTTTTTTCGTATGCTATGCAATGCAAAATAGCAAATCTCTTCATACACAGCGAAATGCACTGATCTTCTCACTGAGCAAGTTTTTTTGTATGCAATGCAATGCAAAAGAACTAATCTCATGGCACAAGTTTTTTCGTATTCAATGCAATGCTAAAACACCATCTCAGGGCACAGCGACTTAAATGCAATGCACTGCAAAAACACTAATTTCTGCAATGCATGCAAAAGACTTGAATGCACGCGTTTTATCGTATGAAATGCAATGCAAAATCACTAATCTCTTCATTGCACCGCAAAATATTATATGCTATGGAAAAGCGCTAATCCTTAAATCTACAACGCTTTCTATGCAATGCAAAAAGGTACTGTCTCGTCGATGCACACGAGTGTTTAATGCAAAAGCACTAACCTCCTCATTGCACGCATTTTTTCGTATTCAATGCAATGCAAAAACACTTACTCTTCAGTGCATTGCGACTTAATGCAATGCAAAAGCACTAATTTCTTCAGTGCACAAAAGGTTTTTGTATGCAATGCATGAAAAAGTCTTCATTGCACAAGAATTTTCATATGCAATGCAATGCAAAAGCCCTAATCTCTTCATTGCACAAGTATTTTCTTATGCAATGCAATGCAAAAGCCCTAATCTCTTCGTTGCAAAGCGAGTTTTTTTTTCATGCAATGCAATGCAAAAACACTAATCTACTTTTGGCTCAAGTTTTTTTTGGTATGCAATGCAATGCAAAATCAGTAATCCTCATTGCACATGTTTCTTCGTATTCAATGCAATGCAAAAACACTAATTTTTTCAATGCACAAAAATGTTCCTTTTATGCAATGCATGCAAAAGTCTTCAATGCACGAGTTTTTCGTATGCCATGCAATGCAAAATAACAAACATCTTCGTTATACACCGAAATATTATATGTAATGGAAAAGCGCTTATTCCTAAATCCCCAGCGATGTCTATGCAAAGGTACTTTCTCGTCGATGTACAGCTAGTTTTCTTATGCAATCTAATGCAAAAGCACTAATCTTCTCATTGCGCAAGTGTTTTTGTATGCAATGCGATGCAAAAGAACTAATCTCATTGCACAAGTTTTTCGTATTCAATGCAATGCACTGCAAAAACACTAATTTCTTCAAAGCACAAAAGTTTTTTGTATGCAATGCATGCAAAAGTCTTGAATGCACGAGTTTTATCGTATGCAATGCAAAATCACTAATCTCTTCATTGCACCGCGAAAAATTATATGCTATGAAAAAGCGCTAATTCTTAAATCTACAACGCTTTCTATGCAATGCAAAGGTACTGTTTCGTTGATGCACACGATTGTTTAATACAAAAGCACTAACCTCCTCATTGCGCAAGTTTTTTTCTTAAACAATGCAAAGCATAAGCACTAATCTCATTTCACACGTTTTTTCGTATTCAATGCAATGCAAAACCACTTACTCTTCAGTGCATTGCGACTTAATGCAATGCAATGCAAAAACACTAATTTCTTCAATGCACAAAAGGTTTTTGTATGCAATGCATGAAAAAGTCTTCATTGCACAAGTTTTTTCTTAAACAATGCAATGCATAAGCACTAATCTCATTGCACGCGTTTTTTCGTATTCAATGCAATGCAAAAAAACACTTACTCTTCAGTGCATTGCGACTTAATGCAATGCAATGCAAAAACACTAATTTCTTCAATGGACAAAAGGTTTTTGTATGCAAAGCATGGAAAAGTCTTTATTGCACAAGTATTTTCTTATGCAATGCAATGCAAAAGCCCCAATCTCTTCATTGCACCGCGACTTGTTACATGAAAAGCAAACAGCGCTTATATCTTCATTGCACAAGATCATGCAAAGGCACTGTCTCCGGTGCAAAGCGAGATTTTTATGCAATGCAATGGAAAAGCACTAATCTTCTCACTGAGCAAGTTTTTTTGTATGCAATGCAATGCAAAAGAACTAATCTCATGGCACAAGTTTTTTCGTATTCAATGCAATGCTAAAACACCATCTCAGGGCACAGCGACTTAAATGCAATGCACTGCAAAAACACTAATTTCTTCAATGCACAAAAGGTTTTTTTATGCAATGCATGCAAAAGACTTGAATGCACGCGTTTTATCGTATGAAATGCAATGCAAAATCACTAATCTCTTCATTGCACCGCAAAATATTATATGCTATGGAAAAGCCTTAAAGCCTGGGTTTTTTAAAAGGCTTTTGTATGCAATGCATGAAAAAGTCTTCATTGCACAAGAATTTTCATATGCAATGCAATGCAAAAGCCCTAATCTCTTCATTGCACAAGTATTTTCTTATGCAATGCAATGCAAAAGCCCTAATCTCTTCGTTGCAAAGCGAGTTTTTTTTCATGCAATGCAATGCAAAAACACTAATCTACTTTTGGCACAAGTTTTTTTGGTATGCAATGCAATGCAAAATCACTAATCCTCATTGCACATGTTTCTTAGTATTCAATGCAATGCAAAAACACTTCCTCTCAGTGCACAGCGACTTAAATGCTATGCAATCAAAAACACTAATTTTTTCAATGCACAAAAATGTTCCTTTTATGCAATGCATGCAAAAGTCTTCAATGCACGAGTTTTTCGTATGCCATGCAATGCAAAATAACAAACATCTTCGTTATACACCGAAATATTATATGTAATGGAAAAGCGCTTATTCCTAAATCCCCAGCGATGTCTATGCAAAGGTACTTTCTCGTCGATGTACAGCTAGTTTTCTTATGCAATGCAAAGCAAAAGCACGTATCTCTTCATTGCACAGCGACTTGTTACATGAAAAGCAAAAAGCGCTTATATCTCATTGCACAAGATCTATGCAATGCAAAGGCACTGTCTCTTCGGTGCAAAGCGAGATTTTTATGCAATGCAATGGAAAAGCACTAATCTTCTCACTGAGCAAGTTTTTTTTGTATGCAATGCAATGCAAAAGAACTAATCTCATTGCACAAGTTTTTTCGTATTCAATGCAATGCTAAAACACCATCTCAGTGCACAGCGACTTAAATGCAATGCTCTGCAAAAACACTAATTTCTTCAATGCACGAGTTTTATCGTATTCAATGCAAAAACACTAATTTCTTCAATGGACAAAAGGTTTTTGTATTTAGTATTTTCTTATGCAATGCAATGCAAAAGCCCCAATCTCTTCATTGCACAAGTATTTTCTAATGCAATGCAATGCAAAAGCTCTAATCTCTTTGTTGCACAGCGAATAGTTATTTGGAAAGCAAAGGCGCTAAAATCTTCAATGCACGAGTTCTATGCAATGGAAAGCGATTTATTTATTTATGCAATGCAAAAGCACTAATCTACTCATTGCACAAGTTTTTTCTTATGAAGTGCAATGCAAAAGCACGTATCTCTTCACTGCACAGCGCATTCTTATAAAGCAAAAGCGCTAATATCTTCATTGCATGAGATCTATGCATGCTAATATCTTCACTGCACGAGATCTATGCATTGCAAAGGCACTGTCTTTTCGGTTCAAAGCGAGAGTTTTATGCAATGCAATATAAAACCACTAATCTCCTCATTTCACAAGTTTTTTGTTTTGTTTTTTTGTATGCAATGCAAAAACACTAATCTCTTCAATATACAACGAGTATTCTGTATATGCATTATGCATTGTATATGAATTTCCCTCGAAAGAAATTAATATTTGACCTAGAGGGTATATTTCTGACCAAATACGAATCCACAAAAGTTTTTTTTTGTTTGTTTTTTTTTTGTTTTTTTACAGTTTATTGTCTAGAATCCTTCTGATATTAAATGACCAGAATATGTTCAGTAGTTAAATATGGAATCTTTTTTGTGGCTAATGTAATATCTGAATGTATAAATGTTTAGAATGTTAAAGTTGATACTCACAGACTTCTTCAATATTTCATCGCAGTACAAGAATTACATTTTGAACATTACTAGCCAAAGAGTCTTTAAATATGTATAGAGAATTTATATAAATGTATATTCTTTGGATGTTTCATCAAAAGTCCAAATGTGACTTTTTGGAAAAAAATCTAACCCTGCCATCAGATTCATCAGTAGTTCAAATGTGAAATTTTGAATACATTTTTGGCCAAAGAGTCTTCAAACTAAAAAATGTATAAAAAGACATATGACTCTACGATGTTTCTTCAGAAGTTCAAACATGATTTCTTGAAATATTTTTTCTGACCCTGGTATTGACCCTGGTAATGTATGAACTTGACATTTCTATGCATGCCAATAGATATTTCATCAGTAGTTCAAGGATGAAGTTTTAAACGTATTTTTTGCCAAAGAGTCTATATGAACTTGAACTTTCTATACATAATAATAAATTCATCAGTAGTTCAAGTCTGAAATTTTGAATACATTTTTGGCCAAGGATTCTTCAAACTTAATATGTATAAACAGACTTATGACTGTTCGGTGATTCTTCAGAAGTTCAAACATGATTTCTTGAACTATTTCTTCTGACCCTGGTATCTATAAACTTGACATTTCTGTGCATACCAATAGACTATGTATATTTCATCAGTAGTTCAAGGATGAACTTTTGAACTTATTTTTTGCCAAAGAGTCTCTGAACTTGAACTTTCTATACATAGTAATAGATTCATCAGTAGTTCAAGTCTGAAATTTTGAATACATGTTTGGCCAAGGCGTCTTCGAACTTAAAAATGTATAAAAAGACATATGACTCTACGGTGTTTCTTCAGAAGTTCAAACATGATTTCATGAACTATTTTTTCTGACCCTGGTATCTGTGAACTTGACATTTCTATGCATACCAAAAACTCTGTATATTTCATCAGTAGTTCAAGGATGAACATTTGAACTTATTTTTTTGCCAAAGATTATGAACTTGAACCTTATATGTATACCAATTGAGTCCAATAGATACCAATGACTTCTATTGTTTCATCAGTAGTTCAAGGATGAACTTTTGAACTTATTTTTTTGCCAAAGAGTCTATGAACTTGAACTTTCTATACATAGTAATAGACTCATCAGTAGTTCAAGTCTGAAATTTTGAATACATTTTGGCCAAGGAGTCTTCAAACTTAAAATGTATAAAACGACTTATTACTCTACGGTGTTTCTTCAGAAGTTCAAACATGATTTCTTGAACTATTTTTTCTGACCCTGGCATCTATGACCTTGACATTTCTATGCATACCAATAGACTCTGTATATTTCATCAGTAGTTCAAGGAATGAACTTTTGAACTTATTTTTTGCCAAAGAGTCTCAGAATTTGAACTTTCTATAAATAGTAATAGATTATCAGTAGTTCAAGTGTGACATTTTTTATACATTTTTGGCTAAGGATTCTTCAAACTTAAAATGTATGAACAGACTTATGACTTTAAGGTGCTTCTTCAGAATTTCAAACATGATTTCTTGAACTATTTTTTCTGACCCTGGTATCTATGAACTTGAAATGTCTATGCATATCAATGGACTCCGTATATTTCACCAATAGTTCAAGGATGAACTTTTGAACTTATTTTTTTGCCAAAGAGTCTATGAACTTGAACTTTCTATACATAGTAATAGATTAATCAGTAGTTCAAGTGTGAAATTTTGACTATTTTTTTGACCAAGGATTCTTCAAACTTAAAATGTATAAACAGACTTATGACTCTATGGTGTTTCTTCAGAAGTTCAAACATGATTTCTTGAACTATTTTTTCTGACCCTGGCATCTATGACCTTGACATTTCTATGCATACCAATAGACTCTGTATATTTCATCAGTAGTTCAAGGAATGAACTTTTGAACTTATTTTTTGCCAAAGAGTCTCAGAACGTCTCGGGTTATGAATATAACCCATGTTCCCTGAGAGGGAACGAGACACTGCGTCATCGTAGATGACACATCGGGGAACGCCCTCGGCGTGACGCTGCTGAGTTCATATCAAAAAAGTCCAATCTTGATTGGTGTTGCGTAATGACGTAACGAGTGACGGCATACCCGGAGGTATAAAGGGACGCCGGCACAAGCAAACGCAGCTTACTGCTATGAAGCGGGCCGCTCTGTAGATAGGCGGGGCTACGAGACGCAGTGTCTCGTTCCCTCTCAGGGAACATGGGTTATATTCATAACCCGAGACGTTCCCTTTATCGAGGGAACTCGCACTGCGTCATCGTAGATGACACATCGGGGAACGAGTACCCACTAGTCCTCGCCTATCTTGCACCCCATGACATGAACCGGAGTGCATAATCAGGGGGCGAGCACCCTAGCGCCTGGCGTCACCGGGAGGTGCAGACTATAATACCTCACGAAGGTATGCGGTGTGGCCCACCCAGCCGCCTCGCAAATCTCTTGCAGAGAAGCTCCGGAAAGGAGGGCTACCGAGGAGGCCATGCCCCTGGTAGAATGAGCCCTCACGGCTATAGGTGAAGGCAAGTTGCGCACCTGATAGGCCGTTGCTATTGCCTGGACAATCCAGTTACTAATTGTCTGTTTCGCTGCAGGCAGCCCCTTCCTAGGTGGACCAAAGCACACTAACAACTGGTCTGACTTCCTCCACTGGGCAGACCTCTCCAAATAAATCCTCAATGCCCGCACCGGGCAGAGGAGGTGAAGCCTGCCCTCATCTGCCGTCACATGAGGCGGGGGATGAAAAGCCTGGAGAACCACCGACCGTACCGCATTAGACGGTACCTTGGGGACGTATCCCGGGGTCGGCCGCAAGATAGCTTTCACGTTGCCTGGGGCAAACTCCAAGCAATTGGGTGTTACTGCCAATGCCTGAAGGTCCCCCACCCTCCTCAGAGAGGTGATGGCTAAGAGAAAAGCTACCTTAAGCGTGAGGTTCTTGGCCTCAGCCAACTCCAGCGGTTCGAAGGGGGCCTCAACCAACCCTTCGAGAACCACTGCCAGATCCCACGCAGGGATCCTAGAACGAGCCACAGGTCTCATCCTCCGCGCTCCTCGGAGGAACCGTACAACCAGATGGTGCCTCCCCAGAGGTCCTTCACCTAATGGTGCGTGGAAAGCTCCTATCGCTGCCACATACACCTTAAGTGTGGACGGGGTAAGCCCGGCGGAAAACCGATCTTGCAGAAACTCCAGTACTGAAGCCACAGCGCAGTTCACTGGGTCTACTTCACGGTCTCTACACCATATGGAGAACACTCTCCACTTCAAGTTGTACAGCTTCCTGGTGGAAGGAGCCCTGGAGCTGAGTATAGTCTCCACGACACCTGCTGACAGCCCTTCCTCTATGAGCTCTGCCCCCTCAGGGGCCAAGCCCACAGGTTCCATAACTCTGGCTGGGGGTGAAATATCGAGCCCCCCGCCTGAGTCAACAGATCCCTCCTCAGAGGAATCTGCCATGGAAGGTCGTCTAGCAGGTCCATAATGTCGGAGAACCATACCCTGGTCGGCCACCGGGGTGCTATCAGAAGCAGGCGAATGCCTTCCCGGCGAACCCGCTCCAGAACTCCCGGGAGCAGAGCAATCGGGGGAAATGCGTACAGACGCAGCCTCGGCCACGCCTGTGACATGGCATCCAGGCCCAACGGAGCCGGATGCCTGAGGGAGAACCAAAGTGGACAGTGGGTCGTCTCTCGAGACGCAAACAAATCCACTTCCATTCGGCCGAACCTCTCGCATATGGCCTCCACCACCTCTGGATGGAGACGCCACTCCCCGGGCCTCAGCCCCTGCCTCGACAGGATGTCTGCTCCTTGGTTCTGGTCCCCCGGGATATAAACTGCCCTGAGAGAAGACAGTTTCCCGTGGGACCACAGGAGGACTTGATGCGCCAGTCTGTACAGAGAGCGCGATCTCAGACCCCCCTGATGATTTAGATACGATACCACGGTAGTGTTGTCGGATCGTATCAGGACATGGTGGCCGCGAAGGTCCTCGAGAAAACTCCTCAGAGCTTTCCAGACAGCCAGCATCTCTAGGCAGTTGATGTGCCATGAAGCATGCTGGGCTGTCCAAGGACCTCTCGCCCCTCGGCCTTCCATGACCGCGCCCCAACCAGTAAGGGATGCATCTGTTGAAACGGTTTTCCGGCAACACGATGCTCCCAATACTAGCCCCAGGGACAGAAACCAAGGTTTCTTCCATATAACCAGGGAACGAATGCATTTGCGCGTTACCCTGATCATACGAAAGGGATTCCCCTTCGGAGAAAACCCCTTGGTTCTCAGCCACCACTGTAGCGGTCTCATGTGGAGCAGGCCGAGTGGAATCACACTGGACGCTGCTGCCATGAGACCCACCAGTCTCTGGAACTGTTTGACAGTGATGCTGTGGCCCAACCTTATACTTGAGACCTCCGCCCGAATGGTCTCGATACGTGCGGGTGACATGTGTGCCCGCATCGTTACCGAGTCCCACACTATTCCCAGGAACGTAATTCTCTGGGAGGGCGTCAACGTGCTCTTTTTCGCGTTGAGTCTCAACCCCAAACACCTCATGTGTGCTAGAACAGCATCTCGATGCTGAACTGCCATATCGTACGACCTGGCCATGATCAACAAGTCGTCGATATACTTCAGTACCCGGATGCCCTGGAGTCTTAGCGGAGCCAGGGCTGCATCCATGCACTTCGTGAAGGTGCGAGGTGACAAGGCTAGGCCAAAGGGAAGGACCCGATATTGGAACGCTTCGCCCCCGAAAGCGAACCTCAGGAACTTCCTGTGACTGGGAAGGATGGAAATATGGAAGTAAGCGTCCTTTAGATCTATCGTGACGAACCAGTCCTCGAACTGGATCTGACTCACGATAACAGGAATGGTTAGCATCCTGAACCTGTATCTCCTCAGAGACCGATTCAGAAGCCTGAGATCTAATATTGGACGCAACCCCCCATCCTTCTTGGGGACTATGAAGTACCGGCTGTAGAACCCGACCTCCCTTTCTGGCGGGGGGACCCTTTCTATCGCCCCTTTTTCCAGCAGAGAGCGTACTTCCTGCCCCATTACCCCCACCTGCTCGGGACCGACCACTGTCCAGACTATCCCCCCAAATTTCGGGGGGGGAACTCTGAACTGCAGTCTGTATCCCCGTTCTACAGTGCGCAGGGCCCACACAGAGATATTCGGAAGGCATGACCATGCGCCGAGATACTCTGATAAGGGGACCAGCCTCTCGAGGCTGGTCTGGGGTATCAACCGAACCTCTGCCTCGACCCCCTGAAGCGGATAACCGGCAGGGACTAATCGAGGCAGATTTTCGGTGTGTGAACGCAGTCGCTGCTCTGCCGCAGATTTTATATGTGCTGGCCAGAGCCGCGCGCGAACATGGGGAAACGACGTGGTCCGGAGCCTTTTGACTGCGAGAGCACAACATCGATTTCCCGAGAGCCTCGGGGGGAGAACGACCTCGGTCGCTCCGCCCCGTGGGGGACAGCTCTCAGCGGTCCTGCCGCAGCTAGGACCGCTTGGAAGCCTTCTTGGCCTGAATAACCTCCCTCAGGTCGGTCTTCGGCTTTGAAGACTTCCCGCGAGAGCGTCGCTTCTTCTGCCAAGCTCCCTCAGGAGGGGCACGAGAAGCGACGCTCTGCTTCTGCACCTCACGGTGCGAGGAGCCCTCTGCTGGCCGAGACTGCCCGCTCGAGGCAGCCTTGCTGGAGGAGCCCCAGCGGCGAGGGATGAACTGGCTGAGAGCGGCCGCCTGCTTTTTCACCTCCTGAAACCTCTCGACGACGGTGCTCACAGCGCCGCCGAAAAGGCCAGAAGGCGAAACCGGGGAATCAAGGAGAAAGTGTCTGTCTCTCTCCCTGATCCCCGACAGGTTCAGCCAGAGATGCCTCTCCGCGCACACCAAACCCGCCATGGAGCGGCCGATATCACGGGCCGCTTGTTTGGTGACACGAAGAGACAAATCCGCTGCCTTCCTCAGCTCAGTCACATCCTCCGGAGAGGGACCCTCGCCCTCATCGAGCTCCTTCAGCAAGTCCGCTTGGTAGGCCTGCAGAACCGCAAGAGTGTGCAGGCACCCACCAGCGCGACCAGCCGCACTATATGCCCTCGCCACCAGCTTCGAAGTCTCTCGGCATGGTTTCGAGGGCAATGCCGGGGTCTTCAATGAAGCTGCTGTCTCGGGAGAGAGGTGGCCCGCGAGCGCCTCTTCTACCCTCGGCAGCGCAACATATCCCTTCTCAGACGCTCCCAGCACGTTAGCGAAGTCAAGTGCAGGGGGCGTAGTCAAACGTGCTGAGAAGGGTTTCTCCCACGCCCTGCACAGCTCACTGTGCAGGTCGGGGAAAAACGGCAGACCCCGGCGTGGAGGCTGGGCTCGACGCTTGAAGAAGCGCTCGTCCAGCTTGCTTGGCGGCTGGACGTGCACTTCCTCTTGTGGCCAATCTAAGCTCAGCTTGGCCACAGCGCGAGTCAAGACCTCCACGAGCTCCTCCATAGCCTGCGAGTGGGGTGGCGACTGCCCCACTGCGCCTGCTTCGGTGCTCATTGTCAACGATCCCTCGGAATCGGACAGCATGAGCACCTGATCCTCCGCCTCGCGGGAAGAAGCCGCAGCGCGGGCTTCCACACGTGGCGGAAGATCCTCTGAATCGTCAGAGGAAGAGAGAGATGCCTCAACATTCCCTAATCCCGCTGACAGATCCAGCTGCGAGCCCCACGACCTGCGGCGCCGCTCTGCCTCGGCAACAGCGGGCCCAGAACCGCGAGGCTCGCGAGGCTGACCGGCCTCGTCAAAGACCGCCAGCCGCGAGCGCAGTACTCTCAGCGGCAGCTTATCACATTCGCCGCAAGCCGCTCCCTCGAGAGCGGCCCGGGCGTGCTGCATGCCGAGACACTGCACACAGAGCTGGTGTGTGTCCGTGCCCGAAATAAAGCGCGGACAGGGAGGCACACACCGTCTGAACTGCTGGCTCGCCATATCTAATGATATAATAAGCCCTACGGGACAAACAACACCAAATAGACAGACAGAACACAGAGCGCAACCGCTGAAAGCAGGAAGCTGCGTTTGCTTGTGCCGGCGTCCCTTTATACCTCCGGGTATGCCGTCACTCGTTACGTCATTACGCAACACCAATCAAGATTGGACTTTTTTGATATGAACTCAGCAGCGTCACGCCGAGGGCGTTCCCCGATGTGTCATCTACGATGACGCAGTGCGAGTTCCCTCGATAAAGGGAACTTGAACTTTCTATAAATAGTAATAGATTATCAGTAGTTCAAGTGTGACATTTTTTATACATTTTTGGCTAAGGATTCTTCAAACTTAAAATGTATGAACAGACTTATGACTTTAAGGTGATTCTTCAGAAGTTCAAACATGATTTCTTGAACTATTTTTTCTGACCCTGGTATTGACCCTGGTAATGTATGAACTTGACATTTCTATGCATACCAATAGACTCCGTATATGTCATCAGTAGTTCAAGGATGAACTTTTGAACTTATTTTTTGCCAAAGAGTGCCAAAGAGTCTATGAACTTGAACTTTCTATACATATTAATAGATTCATCAGTAGTTCAAGTCTGAAATTTTGAATACATTTTTGGCCAAGGCGTCTTCAAACTTAAAAATGTATAAAAAGACATATGACTCTACGGTGTTTCTTCAGAAGTTCAAACATTATTTCATGAAATATTTTTTCTGACCCTGGTATCTATGAACTTGACATTTCTATGCATACCAAAAAATGTGTATATTTCATCAGTAGTTCATGGATGAACTTTTGAACTTATTTTATGCCAAAGAGTATGAGCTTGAGCCTTATATGTATACCAATTGAGTCGAATAGATACTAATGACTCCTAATGTTTCATCAGTAGTTCAAGGATGAAGTTTTAAACGTATTTTTTGCCAAAGAGTCTATATGAACTTGAACTTTCTATACATAATAATAAATTCATCAGTAGTTCAAGTCTGAAATTTTGAATACATTTTTGGCCAAGGATTCTTCAAACTTAAAATGTATAAACAGACGTATGACTCTTCGGTGATTCTTTAGAAGTTCAAACATGATTTCTTGAACTATTTTTTCTGACCCTGGTATCTATGAACTTGAATTGTCTATGCATATCAATAGACTCTGTATATTTCACCAGTAGTTGAAGGATGAACTTTTGAACTTATTTTTTGGCCAAAGAGTCTATGAACTTGAACTTTCTATACATAGTAATAGACTCATCAGTAGTTCAAGTCTGAAATTTTGAATACATTTTTAGCCAAGGAGTCTTCAAACTTAAAATGTATAAACAGACTTTTTACTCTACGGTGTTTCTTCAGAACTTCAAACATGATTTCTTGAACTATTTTTTCTGAACCTGGTATCTATGAACTTGAAATGACTATGCATATCAATAGACTCCGTATATTTCACCAGTAGTTCAAGGATGAACTTTTGGACTTATTTTTTGCCAAAGAGTCTATGAACTTGAACTTTCTATACATAGTAATAGATTCATGAGTAGATCAAGTCTGAAATGTTGAATGCATTTTTGGCAAAGGAATCTTCAAACTAAAAAATGTATACAAAGAAATATGACTCTACGGTGTTTCTTCAGAAGTTCAAACATTATTTCATGAAATATTTTTTCTGACCCTGGTATCTATGAACTTGACATTTCTATGCATATCAAAAACTGTGTATATTTCATCAGTAGTTCATGGATGAACTTTTGAACTTATTTTATGCCAAAGAGTATGAGCTTGAACCTTATATGTATACCAATTGAGTCGAATAGATACTAATGACTCCTAATGTTTCATCAGTAGTTCAAGGATGAAGTTTTAAACATATTTTTTGCCAAAGAGTCTATGAACTTGAACTTTCTATATATAGTAATAGACTCATCAGTAGTTCAAGTCTGAAATTTTGAATACATTTTTGGCCAAGGATTCTTCAAACTTAAAATGTATAAACAGACTTATGACTCTCCAGTGATTCTTCAGAAGTTCAAACATGATTTCTTGAACTATTTTTTCTGACCCTGGTATTTATGAGCTTGACATTTCGGTGCATACCAATAGACTCTGTATATTTCATCAGTAGTTCAAGGATGAACATTTGAACTTATTTTTTGCCAAAGAGTCTATGAACTTGAACTTTCTATACATAGTAATAGATTCATCAGTAGTTCAAGTCTGAAATTTTGAATACATTTTTGGCCAAGGCGTCTTTAAACTTAAAAATGTATAAAAAGACATATGACTCTACGGTGTTTCTTCAGAAGTTCAAACATGATTTCATGAACTATTTTTTCTGAATCTGGAATCTATGAACTTGACATTTCTGTGCATACCAAAATCTGTGTATATTTCATCAGTAGTTCATGGATGAACTTTTGAACTTATTTTTTGCCAAAGAGGATGAGCTTGAACCTTATATGTATACCAATTGGGTCCAATAGATACCAATGACTCCTAATGTTTCATCAGTAGTTCAAGGATGAACTTTTGAACTTATTTTTTTGCCAAAGAGTCTATGAACCTTGAACTTTCTATACATAGTAATAGATTCATCAGTAATTCAAGTGTGAAATTTTGACTATATTTTTTGCCAAGGAGTCTTCAAACTGAAAATGTATAAAAAGACTTTTGCCTCTACTGTGTTTTTTCAGAAGTTCAAACATGATTTCTTGAACTATTTTTTCTGACCCTGGTATCTATGAACTTGAAATGTCTATGCATATCAAAAGACTCTGTATATTTCACCAGTAGTTCAAGGATGAACTTTTGAACTTATTTTTTGGCCAAAGAGTCTATGAACTTGAACTTTCTATACATAGTAATAGATTCATCAGTAGTTCAAGTCTGAAATTTTGAATACATTTTTGGCAAAGGAGTCTTCAAACCTAAAGATGTATAAAAAGACATATGACTCTACGGTGTTTCTTCAGAAGTTCAAACATGATTTCATGAACTATTTTTTCTGACCCTGGTATCTATGAACTTGACATTTCTATGCATACCAAAAACTGTGTATATTTCATCAGTAGTTCATGGATGAACTTTTGAACTTATTTTATGCCAAAGAGTATGAGCTTGAACCTTATATGTATACCAATTGAGTCGAATAGATACTAATGACTCCTAATGTTTCATCAGTAGTTCAAGGATGAAGTTTTAAACGTATTTTTTGCCAAAGAGTCTATGAACTTGAACTTTCTATACATAGTAATAGATTCATCAGTAGTTCAAGTCTGAAATTTTGAATACATTTTTGGCCAAGGCGTCTTTAAACTTAAAAATGTATAAAAAGACATATGACTCTACGGTGTTTCTTCAGAAGTTCAAACATGATTTCATGAACTATTTTTTCTGACCCTGGAATCTATGAACTTGACATTTCTGTGCATACCAAAATCTGTGTATATTTCATCAGTAGTTCATGGATGAACTTTTGAACTTATTTTTTGCCAAAGAGGATGAGCTTGAACCTTATATGTATACCAATTGAGTCCAATAGATACCAATGACTCCTAATGTTTCATCAGTAGTTCAAGGATGAACTTTTGAACTTATTTTTTTGCCAAAGAGTCTATGAACCTTGAACTTTCTATACATAGTAATAGATTCATCAGTAATTCAAGTGTGAAATTTTGACTATATTTTTTGCCAAGGAGTCTTCAAACTGAAAATGTATAAAAAGACTTTTGCCTCTACTGTGTTTTTTCAGAAGTTCAAACATGATTTCTTGAACTATTTTTTCTGACCCTGGTATCTATGAACTTGAAATGTCTATGCATATCAAAAGACTCTGTATATTTCACCAGTAGTTCAAGGATGAACTTTTGAACTTATTTTTTGGCCAAAGAGTCTATGAACTTGAACTTTCTATACATAGTAATAGATTCATCAGTAGTTCAAGTCTGAAATTTTGAATACATTTTTGGCAAAGGAGTCTTCAAACCTAAAGATGTATAAAAAGACATATGACTCTACGGTGTTTCTTCAGAAGTTCAAACATGATTTCATGAACTATTTTTTCTGACCCTGGTATCTATGAACTTGACATTTCTATGCATACCAAAAACTGTGTATATTTCATCAGTAGTTCATGGATGAACTTTTGAACTTATTTTATGCCAAAGAGTATGAGCTTGAACCTTATATGTATACCAATTGAGTCGAATAGATACTAATGACTCCTAATGTTTCATCAGTAGTTCAAGGATGAAGTTTTATACGTATTTTTTGCCAAAGAGTCTATATGAACTTGAACTTTCTATACATAATAATAAATTCATCAGTAGTTCAAGTCTGAAATTTTGAATACATTTTTGGCCAAGGATTCTTCAAACTTAAAATGTATAAACAGACTTATGACTCTTCGGTGATTCTTCAGAAGTTCAAACATGATTTCTTGAACTATTTTTCTGACCCTGGTATCTATGAACTTGAAATGTCTATGCATATCAATAGACTCCGTATATTTCACCAGTAGTTCAAGGATGAACTTTTGATCTTATTTTTTCTGCCAAAGAGTCTATGAACTTGAACTTTCTATACATAGTAATAGATTCATCAGTAGATCAAGTCTGAAATTTTGAATACATTTTTGGCAAAGGAATCTTCAAACTAAAAACTGTATAAAAAGAAATATGACTCTACGGTGTTTCTTCAGAAGTTCAAACATGATTTCATGAACTATTTTTTCTGACCCTGGTATCTGTGAACTTGACATTTCTATGCATACCAAAAACTCTGTATATTTCATCAGTAGTTCAAGGATGAACATTTGAACTTATTTTTTGCCAAAGAGTATGAACTTGAACCTTATATGTATACCAATTGAGTCCAATAGATACCAATGACTTCTATTGTTTCATCAGTAGTTCAAGGATGAACTTTTGAACTTATTTTTTGCCAAAGAGTCTATGAACTTGAACTTTCTATACATAGTAATAGACTCATCAGTAGTTCAAGTCTGAAATTTTGAATACATTTTTGGCCAAGGAGTCTTCAAACTTAAAATGTATAAAACGACTTATTACTCTACGGTGTTTCTTCAGAAGTTCAAACATGATTTCTTGAACTATTTTTTCTGACCCTGGCATCTATGACCTTGACATTTCTATGCATACCAATACACTCTGTATATTTCATCTGTAGTTCAAGGAATGAACTTTTGAACTTATTTTTTGCCAAAGAGTCTCAGAATTTGAACTTTCTATAAATTGTAATAGATTATCAGTAGTTCAAGTGTGACATTTTTTATACATGTTTGGCTAAGGATTCTTCAAACTTTAAATGTATGAACACACTTATGACTTTAAGGTGATTCTTCAGAAGTTCAAACATGATTTCATGAACTATTTTTTCTGACCCTGGTATCTATGAACTTGAAATGTCTATGCATATCAATGGACTCCGTATATTTCACCAGTAGTTCAAGGATGAACTTTTGAACTTATTTTTTGCCAAAGAGTCTATGAACTTGAACTTTCTATACATAGTAATAGATTAATCAGTAGTTCAAGTGTGAAATTTTGACTATTTTTTTGACCAAGGATTCTTCAAACTTAAAATGTATAAACAGACTTATGACTCTATGGTGTTTCTTCAGAAGTTCAAACATGATTTCTTGAACTATTTTTTCTGACCCTGGCATCTATGACCTTGACATTTCTATGCATACCAATAGACTCTGTATATTTCATCAGTAGTTCAAGGAATGAAATTTTGAACTTATTTTTTGCCAAAGAGTCTCAGAACTTGAACTTTCTATAAATGGTAATAGATTATCAGTAGTTCAAGTGTGACATTTTTTATACATTTTTGGCTAAGGATTCTTCAAACTTAAAATGTATGAACAGACTTATGACTTTAAGGTGATTCTTCAGAAGTTCAAACATGATTTCTTGAACTATTTTTTCTGACCCTGGTATTGACCCTGGTAATGTATGAACTTGACATTTCTATGCATACCAATAGACTCTGTATATTTCATCAGTAGTTCAAGGATGAAGTTTTAAACGTATTTTTTGCCAAAGAGTCTATATGAATTTGAACTTTCTATACATAAAAATAAATTCATCAGTAGTTCAAGTCTGAAATTTTGAATACATTTTTGGCCAAGGATTCTTCAAACTTAAAATGTATAAACAGACTTATGACTCTTCGGTGATTCTTCAGAAGTTCAAACATGATTTCTTGAACTATTTTTCTGACCCTGGTATCTATGAACTTGAAATGTCTATGCATATCAATAGACTCCGTATATTTCACCAGTAGTTCAAGGATGAACTTTTGATCTTATTTTTTGCCAAAGAGTCTATGAACTTGAACTTTCTATACATATTAATAGATTCACCAGTATTTAAAGTCTGAAATTTTGAATACATTTTTGGCCAAGGCGTCTTCAAACTTAAAAATGTATAAAAAGACATATGACTCTACTGTGTTTTTTCAGAAGTTCAAACATGATTTCATGAACTATTTTTTCTGACCCTGGTATCTATGAAGTTGACATTTCTATGCATACCAAAAACTGTGCATATTTCATCAGTAGTTCATGGATGAACTTTTGAACTTATTTTATGCCAAAGAGTATGAGCTTGAACCTTATATGTATACCAATTGAGTCCAATAGATACCAATGACTCCTAATGTTTCATCAGTAGTTCAAGGACGAACTTTTGAACTTATTTTTTCCCAAAGAGTCTATGAACCTTGAACTTTCTATACATAGTAATAGATTCATCAGTAGTTCAAGTGTGAAATTTTGACTATATTTTTTGCCAAGGAGTCTTCAAACTGAAAATGTATAAAAAGACTTTTGACTCTACTGTGTTTTTTCAGAAGTTCAAACATGATTTCTTGAACTATTTTTTCTGATCCTGGTATCTATGAACTTGAAATGTCTATGCATATCAAAAGACTCTGTATATTTCACCAGTAGTTCAAGGATGAACTTTTGAACTTATTTTTTGGCCAAAGAGTCTATGAACTTGAACTTTCTATACATAGTAATAGATTAATCAGTAGTTCAAGTCTGAAATTTTGAATACATTTTTGGCAATGGAATCTTCAAACTAAAAAATGTATAAAAAGAAATATGACTCTACGGTGTTTCTTCAGAAGTTCAAACATGATTTCATGAACTATTTTTTCTGACCCTGGTATCTATGAACTTGACATTTCTATGCATACCAAAAACTGTGTATATTTCATCAGTAGTTCATGGATGAACTTTTGAACTTATTTTATGCCAAAGAGTATGAGCTTGAACCTTATATGTATACTAATTGAGTCCAATAGATACAAATGACTCCTAATGTTTCACCAGTAGTTCAAGGATGAACTTTTGAACTTATTTTTTTGCCAAAGAGTCTATGAACTTGAACTTTCTATACATAGTAATAGATTCATCAGTAGTTCAAGTCTGAAATTTTGAATACATTTTTGGCCAAGGATTCTTCAAACTTAAAATGTATAAACAGACTTATGACTCTTCGGTGATTCTTCAGAAGTTCAAACATGATTTCTTGAACTATTTCTTCTGACCCTCGTATCCATGAACTTGACATTTCTGTGCATACCAATAGACTCTGTATATTTCATCAGTAGTTCAAGGATGAACTTTTGAACTTATTTTTTGCCAAAGAGTATGAACTTGAACCTTATATGTATACCGATTGAGTCCAATAGATACCAATGACTTCTATTGTTTCATCAGTAGTTCAAGGATGAACTTTTGAACTTATTTTTTGCCAAAGAGTCTATGAACTTGAACTTTCTATACATAGTAATAGACTCATCAGTAGTTCAAGTCTGAAATTTTTTATACATTTTTGGCCAAGGAGTCTTCAAACTTAAAATGTATAAAACGACTTATTACTCTACGGTGTTTCTTCAGAACTTCAAACATGATTTCTTGAACTATTTTTTCTGACCCTGGTATCTATGAACTTGAAATGTCTATGCATATCAATGGACTCCGTATATTTCACCAGTAGTTCAAGGATGAACTTTTGAACTTATTTTTTGGCCAAAGAGTCTATGAACTTGAACTTTCTATACATAGTAATAGATTAATCAGTAGTTCAAGTCTGAAATTTTGAATACATTTTTGGCAATGGAATCTTCAAACTAAAAAATGTATTAAAAGAAATATGACTCTACGGTGTTTCTTCAGAAGTTCAAACATGATTTCATGAACTATTTTTTCTGACCCTGGTATCTATGAAGTTGACATTTCTATGCATACCAAAAACTGTGCATATTTCATCAGTAGTTCATGGATGAACTTTTGAACTTATTTTATGCCAAAGAGTATGAGCTTGAACCTTATATGTATACCAATTGAGTCCAATAGATACCAATGACTCCTAATGTTTCATCAGTAGTTCAAGGACGAACTTTTGAACTTATTTTTTCCCAAAGAGTCTATGAACCTTGAACTTTCTATACATAGTAATAGATTCATCAGTAGTTCAAGTGTGAAATTTTGACTATATTTTTTGCCAAGGAGTCTTCAAACTGAAAATGTATAAACAGACTTTTGACTCTACTGTGTTTTTTCAGAAGTTCAAACATGATTTCTTGAACTATTTTTTCTGATCCTGGTATCTATGAACTTGAAATGTCTATGCATATCAAAAGACTCTGTATATTTCACCAGTAGTTCAAGGATGAACTTTTGAACTTATTTTTTGGCCAAAGAGTCTATGAACTTGAACTTTCTATACATAGTAATAGATTAATCAGTAGTTCAAGTCTGAAATTTTGAATACATTTTTGGCAATGGAATCTTCAAACTAAAAAATGTATAAAAAGAAATATGACTCTACGGTGTTTCTTCAGAAGTTCAAACATGATTTCATGAACTATTTTTTCTGACCCTGGTATCTATGAACTTGACATTTCTATGCATACCAAAAACTGTGTATATTTCATCAGTAGTTCATGGATGAACTTTTGAACTTATTTTATGCCAAAGAGTATGAGCTTGAACCTTATATGTATACTAATTGAGTCCAATAGATACAAATGACTCCTAATGTTTCACCAGTAGTTCAAGGATGAACTTTTGAACTTATTTTTTTGCCAAAGAGTCTATGAACTTGAACTTTCTATACATAGTAATAGATTCATCAGTAGTTCAAGTCTGAAATTTTGAATACATTTTTGGCCAAGGATTCTTCAAACTTAAAATGTATAAACAGACTTATGACTCTTCGGTGATTCTTCAGAAGTTCAAACATGATTTCTTGAACTATTTCTTCTGACCCTCGTATCCATGAACTTGACATTTCTGTGCATACCAATAGACTCTGTATATTTCATCAGTAGTTCAAGGATGAACTTTTGAACTTATTTTTTGCCAAAGAGTATGAACTTGAACCTTATATGTATACCGATTGAGTCCAATAGATACCAATGACTTCTATTGTTTCATCAGTAGTTCAAGGATGAACTTTTGAACTTATTTTTTGCCAAAGAGTCTATGAACTTGAACTTTCTATACATAGTAATAGACTCATCAGTAGTTCAAGTCTGAAATTTTTTATACATTTTTGGCCAAGGAGTCTTCAAACTTAAAATGTATAAAACGACTTATTACTCTACGGTGTTTCTTCAGAACTTCAAACATGATTTCTTGAACTATTTTTTCTGACCCTGGTATCTATGAACTTGAAATGTCTATGCATATCAATGGACTCCGTATATTTCACCAGTAGTTCAAGGATGAACTTTTGAACTTATTTTTTGGCCAAAGAGTCTATGAACTTGAACTTTCTATACATAGTAATAGATTAATCAGTAGTTCAAGTCTGAAATTTTGAATACATTTTTGGCAATGGAATCTTCAAACTAAAAAATGTATAAAAAGAAATATGACTCTACGGTGTTTCTTCAGAAGTTCAAACATGATTTCATGAACTATTTTTTCTGACCCTGGTATCTATGAACTTGACATTTCTATGCATACCAAAAACTGTGTATATTTCATCAGTAGTTCATGGATGAACTTTTGAACTTATTTTATGCCAAAGAGTATGAGCTTGAACCTTATATGTATACTAATTGAGTCCAATAGATACAAATGACTCCTAATGTTTCATCAGTAGTTCAAGGATGAACTTTTGAACTTATTTTTTTGCCAAAGAGTCTATGAACTTGAACTTTCTATACATAGTAATAGATTCATCAGTAGTTCAAGTCTGAAATTTTGAATACATTTTTGGCCAAGGAGTCTTCAAACATAAAATGTATAAACAGACTTATGACTCTTCGGTGATTCTTCAGAAGTTCAAACATGATTTCTTGAACTATTTCTTCTGACCCTCGTATCCATGAACTTGACATTTCTGTGCATACCAATAGACTCTGTATATTTCATCAGTAGTTCAAGGATGAACTTTTGAACTTATTTTTTGCCAAAGAGTATGAACTTGAACCTTATATGTATACCGATTGAGTCCAATAGATACCAATGACTTCTATTGTTTCATCAGTAGTTCAAGGATGAACTTTTGAACTTATTTTTTGCCAAAGAGTCTATGAACTTGAACTTTCTATACATAGTAATAGACTCATCAGTAGTTCAAGTCTGAAATTTTTTATACATTTTTGGCCAAGGAGTCTTCAAACTTAAAATGTATAAAACGACTTATTACTCTACGGTGTTTCTTCAGAACTTCAAACATGATTTCTTGAACTATTTTTTCTGACCCTGGTATCTATGAACTTGAAATGTCTATGCATATCAATGGACTCCGTATATTTCACCAGTAGTTCAAGGATGAACTTTTGAACTTATTTTTTGGCCAAAGAGTCTATGAACTTGAACTTTCTATACATAGTAATAGATTAATCAGTAGTTCAAGTCTGAAATTTTGAATACATTTTTGGCAATGGAATCTTCAAACTAAAAAATGTATAAAAAGAAATATGACTCTACGGTGTTTCTTCAGAAGTTCAAACATGATTTCATGAACTATTTTTTCTGACCCTGGTATCTATGAACTTGACATTTCTATGCATACCAAAAACTGTGTATATTTCATCAGTAGTTCATGGATGAACTTTTGAACTTATTTTATGCCAAAGAGTATGAGCTTGAACCTTATATGTATACTAATTGAGTCCAATAGATACAAATGACTCCTAATGTTTCATCAGTAGTTCAAGGATGAACTTTTGAACTTATTTTTTTGCCAAAGAGTCTATGAACTTGAACTTTCTATACATAGTAATAGATTCATCAGTAGTTCAAGTCTGAAATTTTGAATACATTTTTGGCCAAGGATTCTTCAAACATAAAATGTATAAACAGACTTATGAATCTTGGGTGATTCTTCAGAAGTTCAAACATGATTTCTTGAACTATTTTTTCTGACCCTGGTATCTATGAACTTGAAATGTCTATGCATATCAATAGACTCTGTATATTTCACCAGTAGTTCAAGGATGAACTTTTGAACTTATGTTTTGGCCAAAGAGTCTATGAACTTGAACTTTCTATACATAGTAATAGACTCATCAGTACTTCAAGTCTGAATACATTTTTGGCAAAGGAATCTTCAAACTAAAAAATGTATAAAAAGAAATATGACTCTACGGTGTTTCTTCAGAAGTTCAAACATGATTTCATGAACTATTTTTTCTGACCCTGGAATCTATGAACTTGACATTTTATGCATACCAAAAACGCTGTATATTTCATCAGTAGTTCATGGATGAACTTTTGAACTTATTTTATGCCAAAGAGTATGAGCTTGAACCTTATATGTATACCAATTGAGTACAATAGATACCAATGACTCCTAATATTTCATCAGTAGTTAAAGGATGAACTTTTGCACTTTTTTTTTTTTGCCAAAGAGTCTATGAACTTGAACTTTCTATACATAGTAATAGATTAATCAGTAGCTCAAGTGTGAAATTTTGAAGACATTTTTGGCCAAGGATTCTTCAAACTTAAAATGTATAAACAGACTTATGACTCTTCGGTGATTCTTCAGAAGATCAAATATGATTTCTTGAACTATTTCTTCTGACCCTGGTATCTATGAACTTGACATTTCTGTGCATACCAATAGACTCTGTATATTTCATCAGTAGCTCAAGGATGAACTTTTGAACTTATTTTTTGCCAAAGAGAATGAACTTGAACCTTATATGTATACCAATTGAGTCCAATAGATACCAATGACTTCTATTGTTTCATCAGTAGTTCAAGGATGAACTTTTGAACTTATTTTTTGCCAAAGAGTCTATGAACTTGAACTTTCTATACATAGTAATAGACTCATCAGTAGTTCAAGTCTGAAATTTTGAATACATTTTTGGCCAAGGAGTCTTCAAACTTAAAATGTATAAAACGACTTATTACTCTACGGTGTTTCTTCAGAAGTTCAAACATGATTTCTTGAACTATTTTTTCTGACCCTGGTATCTATGAACTTGAAATGTCTATGCATATCAATGGACTCCGTATATTTCACCAGTAGTTCAAGGATGAACTTTTGAACTTATTTTTTGCCAAAGAGTCTATGAACTTGAACTTTCTATACATAGTAATAGATTAATCAGTAGTTCAAGTGTGAAATTTTGACTATATTTTTGACCAAGGATTCTTCAAACTTAAAATGTATAAACAGACTTATGACTCTATGGTGTTTCTTCAGAAGTTCAAACATGATTTCTTGAACAATTTTTTCTGACCATGGTATCTATGAACTTGAAATGTCTATGCATATCAATAGACTCTGTATATTTCACCAGAAGTTCAAGGATGAACTTTTGAACTTATTTTATTGCAAAGAGTATGAGCTTGAACCTTATATGTATACCAATTGAGTCCAATAGATACCAATGACTCCTAATGTTTCATCAGTAGTTCAAGGATGAAGTTTTAAACGTATTTTTTGCCAAAGAGTCTATGAACTTGAACTTTCTATACATAATAATAAATTCATCAGTAGTTCAAGTCTGAAATTTTGAATACATTTTTGGCCAAGGATTCTTCAAACTTAAAATGTATAAACAGACTTATGACTCTTCGGTGATTCTTCAGAAGATCAAATATGATTTCTTGAACTATTTCTTCTGACCCTGGTATCTATGAACTTGACATTTCTGTGCATACCAATAGACTCTGTATATTTCATCAGTAGCTCAAGGATGAACTTTTGAACTTATTTTTTGCCAAAGAGAATGAACTTGAACCTTATATGTATACCAATTGAGTCCAATAGATACCAATGACTTCTATTGTTTCATGAGTAGTTCAAGGATGAACTTTTGAACTTATTTTTTGCCAAAGAGTCTATGAACTTGAACTTTCTATACATAGTAATAGACTCATCAGTAGTTCAAGTCTGAAATTTTGAATACATTTTTGGCCAAGGAGTCTTCAAACTTAAAATGTATAAAACGACGTATTACTCTACGGTGTTTCTTCAGAAGTTCAAACATGATTTCTTGAACTATTTTTTCTGACCCTGGTATCTATGAACTTGAAATGTCTATGCATATCAATGGACTCCGTATATTTCACCAGTAGTTCAAGGATGAACTTTTGAACTTATTTTTTGCCAAAGAGTCTATGAACTTGAACTTTCTATACATAGTAATAGATTAATCAGTAGTTCAAGTGTGAAATTTTGACTATATTTTTGGCCAAGGATTCTTCAAACTTAAAATGTATAAACAGACTTATGACTCTATGGTGTTTCTTCAGAAGTTCAAACATGATTTCTTGAACAATTTTTTCTGACCATGGTATCTATGAACTTGAAATGTCTATGCATATCAATAGACTCTGTATATTTCACCAGTAGTTCAAGGATGAACTTTTGAACTTATTTTATGCCAAAGAGTATGAGCTTGAACCTTATATGTATACCAATTGAGTCCAATAGATACCAATGACTCCTAATGTTTCATCAGTAGTTCAAGGATGAAGTTTTAAACGTATTTTTTGCCAAAGAGTCTATGAACTTGAACTTTCTATACATAATAATAAATTCATCAGTAGTTCAAGTCTGAAATTTTGAATACATTTTTGGCCAAGGATTCTTCAAACTTAAAATGTATAAACAGACTTTTGACTCTTCGGTGATTCTTCAGAAGTTCAAACATGATTTCTTGAACTATTTTTTCTGACCCTGGTATCTATGAACTTGAAATGTCTATGCATATCAATAGACTCTGTATATTTAACCAGTAGTTCAAGGATGAACTTTTGAACTTATTTTTTGGCCAAAGAGTCTATGAACTTGAACTTTCTATACATAGTAATAGACTCATCAGTAGTTCAAGTGTGAAATTTTGAATACATTTTTGGCTAAGGATTCTTCAAACTTAAAATGTATGAACAGACTTATGAATTTAAGGTGATTCTTCAGAAGTTCAAACATGATTTTTTGAACTATTTTTTCTGACCCTGGTATCTATGAACTTGACATTTCTATGCATACCAATAGACTCTGTATATTTCATCAGTAGTTCAAGGATGAACATTTGAACTTATTTTTTGCCAAACAGTCTATGAAATTGTACTTTCTACACATAGTAATAGATTCATCAGTAGTTCAAGTGTGAAATTTTGAATACATTTTTGGCCAAGGAGTCTTCAAACCTAAAAATGTATAAGAAGACATATGACTCTACGGTGTTTCTTCAGAAGTTCAAACATGACTTTTTGAACAATTTCTCTCACCCTGGAATCTATAAACTTGAGATGTCAACGCATACCATTAGACTCTGTATAGTTCATCAGTAGTTCAAGGATTAAGTTTTAAACGTATTTTTTGCCAAAGAGTCTATGAACTTGAACTTTCTATACATAGTAATAGACTCACCAGTAGTTCAAGTCTGAAATTTTGAATACATTTTTGGCCAAGGATTCTTCAAACTTAAAATGTATAAACAGACTTATGACTCTTCGGTGATTCTTCAGAAGTTCAAACATGATTTCTTGAACTATTTTTTCTGACCCTGGTATCTATGAATTTGAAATGTCTATGCATATCAATAGACTCTGTATATTTCACCAGTAGTTCAAGGATGAACTTTTGAACTTATTTTTTGGCCAAAGAGTCTATGAACTTGAACTTTCTATACATAGTAATAGACTCATCAGTAGTTCAATTTGAAATTTTGAATACATTTTTGGCTAAGGATTCTTCAAACTTAAAATGTATGAACAGACTTATGACTTTAAGGTGATTCTTCAGAAGTTCAAACATGATTTTTTGAACTATTTTTTCTGACCCTGGTATCTATGAACTTGACATTTCTATGCATACCAATAGACTCTGTATATTTCATCAGTAGTTCAAGGATGAACATTTGAACTTATTTTTTGCCAAACAGTCTATGAAATTGTACTTTCTACACATAGTAATAGATTCATCAGTAGTTCAAGTCTGAAATTTTGAATACATTTTTGGCCAAGGAGTCTTCAAACCTAAAAATGTATAAAAAGACATGACTCTACGGTGTTTCTTCAGAAGTTCAAACATGACTTTTTGAACAATTTCTCTCACCCTGGAATCTATAAACTTGAGATGTCAATGCATACAAAAAACTCTGTATATTTCATCAGTAGTTCATGGATGAACTTTTGAACTTATGTTTTGCCAAAGAGTATGAGCTTGAACCTTATTTGTATACCAATTGAGTCCAATAGATACCAATGACTCCTAATGTTTCATCAGTAGTTCAAGGATGAACTTTTGAACTTATTTTTTTGCCAAAGAGTCTATGAACCTTGAACTTTCTATACATTGTAATAGATTAATCAGTAGCTCAAGTGTGAAATTTTGAAGACAATTTTGGCCAAGGATTCTTCAAACTTAAAATGTATAAACAGACTTATGACTCTTCGGTGATTCTTCAGAAGTTCAAACATGATTTCTTGAACTATTTTTTCTGACCCTGGTATCTATGAACTTGAAATTTCTATGCATACCAATAGACTCCATATATTTCATCAGTAGTTCAAGGATGAACTTTTGAACTTATTTTTTGCCAAAGAGTCTATGAAAATTGAACTTTCTATACATAGTAATAGATTAATCAGTAGCTCAAGTGTGAAATTTTGAAGACATTTTTGGCAAAGGAGTCTTCAAACTAAAAAATGTATAAAAAGAGATATGACTCTAGGGTGTTTCTTCAGAAGTTCAAACATGATTTCATGAACTATTTTTTCTGACCCTGGAATCTATAAACTTGACATGTCAATGCATACCATTAGACTCCGTATAGTTCATCAGTAGTTCAAGGATGAAGTTTTAAACGTATTTTTTGCCAAAGAGTCTATGAACTTGAACTTTCTATATATAGTAATAGACTCATCAGTAGTTCAAGTCTGAAATTTTGAATACATTTTTGGCCAAGGAGTCTTCAAACTTAAAATGTATAAACAGACTTTTTACTCTACTGTGTTTCTTCAGAACTTCAAACATGATTTCTTGAATTATTTTTTCTGACCCTGGTATCTATGAACTTGAAATGTCTATGCATATCAATAGACTCCGTATATTTCACCAGTAGTTCAAGGATGAACTTTTGAATTTATTTTTTGCCAAAGAGTCTGTGAACTTGATCTTTCTATACATAGTAATAGATTCATCAGTAGTTCAAGTCTGAAATTTTGAATACATTTTTGGCAAAGGAGTCTTCAAACTAAAAAATGTATAAAAAGAGATATGACTCTACGGTGTTTCTTCAGAAGTTCAAAGATGATTTCATGAACTATTTTTTCTGACCCTGGTATCTATGAACTTGACATTTCTATGCATACCAAAAACTCTGTATATTTCATCAGTAGTTCATGCATGAACTTTTGAACTTATTTTTTGCCAAAGAGTATGAGCTTGAACCTTATATGTATACCAATTGAGTCCAATAGATACCAATGACTCCTAATGTTTCATCAGTAGTTCAAGGATGAACTTTTGAACTTATTTTTTTTGCCAAAGAGTCTATGAACCTTGAACTTTCTATACATTGTAATAGATTAATCAGTAGCTCAAGTGTGAAATTTTGAAGATATTTTTGGCCAAGGATTCTTCAAACTTAAAATGTATAAACAGACTTATGTCTCTAAGGTGATTCTTCAGAAGTTCAAACATGATTTCTTGAACTATTTTTTTCTGACCCTGGTATCTATGAACTTGACATTTCTATGCATAACAAATAGACTCTGTATATTTCATCAGTAGTTCAAGGATGAACTTTTGAGCTTATTTTTTGCCAAAGAGTCTATGAACTTGAACATTCTATACATAGAAATAGATTCATCAGTAGTTCAAGTGTGAAATTTTGACTATATTTTTGGCCAAGGAGTTTTAAAACTTAAAATGTATAAACACACTTGTGACTCTACGGTATTTCTTCAGAATTTCAATCATGATTTCTTGAACTATTTTTTCTGACCCTGGTATCTATGAACTTGAAATGTCTATGCATATCAATAGACTCTGTATATTTCACCAGTAGTTCAAGGATGAACTTTTGAACTTATTTTTTGCCAAAGAGTCTATGAACTTGAACTTTCTATGCATAATAATAGATTCATCAGTAGTTCAAGTCTGAAATTTTGAATACATTTTTGGCAAAGGAGTCTTCAAACATAAAAATGTATAAAAAGACATATGACTCTACGGTGTTTCTTCAGAAGTTCAAACATGATTTCATGAAATATTTTTTCTGACCCTGGTATCTATGAACTTGACATTTCTATGCATACCAAAAACTCTGTATATTTCATCAAGTAGTTCATGGATGAACTTTTGAACTTATTTTTTGCCAAAGAGTATGAGCTTGAACCTTATATGTATACCAATTGAGTACAATAGATACCAATGACTCCTAATATTTCATCAGTTGTTCAAGGATGAACTTTTGAACTTATTTTTTTTTGCCAAAGAGTTTATGAACTTGAACTTTCTATACATAGTAATAGATTAATCAGTAGCTAAAGTGTGAAATTTTGAAGACATTTTTGGCCAAGGATTCTTCAAACTTAAAATGTATAAACAGACTTATGACTCTAAGGTGATTCTTCAGAAGTTCAAACATGATTTCTTGAACTATTTTTTTTGACCCTGGTATCTATGAACTTGACATTTCTATGCATACCAATAGACTCTGTATATTTCATCAGTAGTTCAAGGATGAACATTTGAGCTTATTTTTTGCCAAAGAGTCTATGAACTTGAACTTTCTATACATAGAAATAGATTCATCAGTAGTTCAAGTGTGAAATTTTGACTATATTTTTTGCCAAGGAGTCTTCAAACTGAAAATGTATAAACAGACATTTGACTCTACAGTGTTTCTTCAGAAGTTCAAACATGATTTCTTGAACTATTTTTTCTGACCCTGGCATCTATGAACTCGAAATGTCTATGCATATCAATAGACTCCGTATATTTCACCAGTAGTTCAAGGATGAACTTTTGAACTTATTTTTTGCCAAAGAGTCTATGAACTTGAACTTTCTATACAAAGTAATAGATTCATCAGTAGTTCAAGTCTGAAATTTTGAATACATTTTTGGCAAAGGAGTCTTCAAACCTAAAGATGTATAAAAAGACATATGACTCTACGGTGTTTCTTCAGAAGTTCAAACATGATTTCATGAACTATTTTTTCTGACCCTGGTATCTATGAACTTGACATATCTATGCATACCAAAAACTCTGTATATTTCATCAGTAGTTCATGCATGAACATTTGAGCTTATTTTTTGCCAAAGAGTCTATGAACTTGAACTTTCTATACATAGAAATAGATTCATCAGTAGTTCAAGTGTGAAATTTTGACTATATTTTTTGCCAAGGAGTCTTTAAACTGAAAATGTATAAACAGACATTTGACTCTACAGTGTTTCTTCAGAAGTTCAAACACGATTTCTTGAACTATTTTTTCTGACCCTGGTATCTATGAACTTGAAATGTCTTATGCATATCAATAGACTCTGTATATTTCACCAGTAGGTCAAGCATGAACTTTTGAACTTATTTTTTGCCAAAGAGTCTATGAACTTGAACTTTCTATACATAGTAATAGACTCATCAGTAGTTCAAGTCTGAAATTTTGAATACATTTTTGGCCAAGGAGTCTTCAAACTTAAAATGTATAAACAGACTTTTTACTCTACGGTGTTTCTTCAGAACTTCAAACATGATTTCTTGAACTATTTTTTCTGACCCTGGTATCTATGAACTTGACATTTCTATGCATACCAAAAACTCTGTATATTTCATCAGTAGTTCATGAATGAAGTTTTGAACTTATTTTTTGCCAATGAGTATGAACTTGAACCTTATATGTATACCAATTGAGTCCAATAGATACCAATGACTCCTAATGTTTCATCAGTAGTTCAAGGATGAACTTTTGAACTTATTTTTTTGCCAAAGAGTCTATGAACTTGAACTTTCTATACATAGTATTAGATTCATCAGTAGTTCAAGTCTGAAATTTTGAATTCATTTTTGGCCAAGGAGTCTTCAAACTTAAAATGTATACCAATTGAGTCCAATAGATACTAATGACTCCTAATGTTTCATCAGCAGTTCAAGGATGAACTTTTGAACTTATTTTATTGCCAAAGAGTCTATGAACTTGAACTTTCTATACATAGTAATAGATTAATCAGTAGCTCAAGTATGAAATTTTGAAGACATTTTTGGTCAAGGATTCTTCAAACTTAAAATGTATAAACAGACTTATGACTCTTAGGTGATTCTTCAGAAGTTCAAACATGATTTCTTGAACTATTTTTTCTGACCCTGGTATCTATGAACTTGACATTTCTATGCATACCAATAGACTCTGTATATTTCATCAGTAGTTCAAGGATGAACATTTGAGCTTATTTTTTGCCAAAGAGTCTATGAACTTGAACTTTCTATACATAGTAATAGATTAATCAGTAGCTCAAGTGTGAAATTTTGAAGACATTTTTGGCCAAGGATTCTTCAAACTTAAAATGTATACTCTTAGGTGATTCTTCAGAAGTTCAAACATGATTTCTTGAACTATTTTTTTCTGACCCTGGTATCTATGCACTTGAACCCTGATATGCATACCAATTGACTCCTAATGTTTCATCAGTAGTTCAAGGAGGAATTTAAAAAATAAAATAAAATTCGGACCCTGGATCCTATGAACTTGAACCTTCTATACATAGTAATAGATTCCTTCTAATGTTTCATCAGTAGCTTAAGAATCAACTTTTTAATTTATTTGTGGCCAAACAGTGTTTGAACTTGAACTTTCTATATAAACTAATAGATTCCTTCTGAAGTTTTATCAGTAGAAAAAGGAATACTTTTTTTGAAAAATGTAAATTCTCACCCTATAGTCTATAAACTTGAACTTTCTATGCATAAAATAAAGACTCCTTATATTTTTATCAGTAGTTCAAGGATAAGCTTTGAACTTATTTGTTTCCAAAGAGCCTATGAATGTGAGCTTTCTATTTATACCAATGGACTCGTAATATTTCATCTGGAGTTCAAGGATGAACTTTTGAACTTATTTTTTGCCAAAGAGTCTTTGAAATGTAACTTTCTATAACGACTTGTGACTTTTTATCAAAAATTAAAATGTGACTTTTTGGGGGAAAAAAATCTGATTTAATAAACTTGAACATTAATCATACGAATAGATTCATTCTGTTGTTTCATAAGTTGTTCAAGGATGACATTTTTAACTTACTTTTTACCAGAGTCTTTGAACTTGAACTTTCTACACTAATAGATAACTTATTTTTTATCTAAGAGTATTTGAACTTGAACTTTTTATATATATGAATATATTTCTTCTGTTGTTTCATCAGTAGTTCAAGGTTGAATTTTTTGAAAAATAAAATTTCTGACCCTGGATCCTATGAACTTGAACTTTAAATGAATTTTTGAACTAATTTTTTTTGTCAAATAGTATCTGAATTTTATATGCATATAGATAGACTTAAAGACTTTCTGAAGTTTCATCAGTAAATCAAAAATGACTTGTTGAAAAATAAAAATTCTGACGCTAGATTATATGAATTGTAACTTTCTATGCATCACAATAGACGCCATATATTTCATTAGTAGTTCAAGGATAAACTTTGAACTTATTTTTTTCCAAAGAGTCTATGAACACTCATGTTTCATCAGTAGTTCAAGTATGAACTGTTTTTTTTTTTATTATTGAACAGAAATCATATACAAACAGCATGGCAATAACACAAATTTTCATAGTAGAAAATACAGACCAGGTGCTTAAAATAAATAAAATACATCCATAAAAATTAAAAGAAAATATTAAATTAATTAATATAAAATAAATGGGGCTAGGGTTTTTTCTTCTATAATGGAATAAAGATTGATTGCATTTTTCTTTTTCATAATTTTTAGGGCTTTTGTGTACAAGTTGAACTCATTATGAAATGAGTAAAACCTTGGTTTCACCTTTAAGAACTTGCATGTCTTTTACAGTGAAATCTTCAAGGTGAGATACCTTTGGAAAAAGCCAGTCATAAACATCCGACCACAAAGCCTCCACAAAAATACAATGAAAAAATAGATGGTCTGTGGTTTCAATGCCGTCACAAAATAAACAATTATTACAAAACCAAATCTAAGTCGAAGGTATTCTTTGGATGGGTATATCCCATTTAAAATGTTTTAATGAATTTCTTTTATTTTGGGGGGTAAAGGAAATTTTAAATATTTAGCTCTAAGCATGGGAATGGTTTGTTTTGAGAATTTTTTTGCAATTGAATTTCTATAAGCAATTAAAGGATACGAAATGTTGTTAAATCTATTTCTAATCATTTTGTTCGAAAGTTTACTTTCTTTAAAATCACAACCTTCAATTAAGAGAGATGTAAAATTCGGGGCCCTAGGGATTGAAAAAGAGAGAATTTCTTTAAGTAGAAAAATAATAGAGTTGGGGATAGCCTTAGTAATAGAATCAAATCTGGCCCGGTTACAAATAAAATTATATTTAGTACAAAAAATTCTCATAAGATATAATACCACTATTTCTATCTATTAAATGGGACACTGACCAAATACCTTTCTCCATCCATTCCTTGTCGTACAGTGATTTCTTCCTAACTGTAATATATCTATTATTCCACAGTGGTGTGTTGTGTGGTGTAAAGTTATGACTATAAAGTATCTTCCAGTATAGCAAAACTTGTTGGTGAAATTTAGATAGTTTAATTGGGAGACGTTGAACGGTGAAATCACAACTTAACAAAAATTCTATTCCTCCTAATTTCTTGAACAATTCTCTGGGAATATGAAACCAAAAATTATTATTGCTTAAAAAAGATTTCAGCCAATTAATTTTAAGGGTCCCATTTATAGAATCAAAATCAATGGCTTGTAGACCTCCATCTTTAAACTCTTTTATCATCTCTACTCTTTTTATGTAATGGGTTTTCTTTCTCCAAATGTAACCAAAGTTAACCTGATTGATTTTTTTAATAGCTCTATTTGAAATAGCAATAGTGTGTGCAGGATAGATTAACCTAGAAATGCCCTCCATCTTGGTCAAAAATATTCTACCTAGTAGGCTTATATCTCGCAATAACCAAGAGTTAAGTTTAACTTGACATTTATCTAAAACTTTCCACACATTGGTATCTTCATTCAAGTATGAACTTTTGAACAAATTTTTGGTCAAATGGTCTTTGAAATTTATATTTTATATATAGACTTAAAGACTTTCTGAAGTTTCATCAGTAAATCAAATATGACTTGTTGAAAAAAAAAATTGACGCTAGATTCTATGAACTTGATCTTTTTATAAATGAAAGATAGATTCATCTAGTAGTTCAGGTGTGACATTTTGAATATTTTTTTGGCCAAGGAGTCTTTGAACTTTAAATGTATAAACAGACATATGACTTTCTGATGTTTCATCAAAAGTTCAAATGTGACTTTTTGAAAAAATATTCTGACCCTGGATTATATGAACTTTCTATCATACTATTAGATTCATAAGCAGTTTAAGGATGACATTTTGAACTTATGTTTTCCCAGAGTCTGTAAACTTGAATGTTCTATATTTCTATAGCTTCCTTCTGTTTTTCATCAATAGTTCAAGGATGACTTTAAAAAAAAAAAATTGACCCTTGATCCTATGAACTTGAACTTTCTATACATATATTTTCATAGATTCAGATTCAGTAGTTTAAGTGTGAGATGTTGTATATATTTTTGGCCAAGGAGTCTTTGAACTTAAATTGTGAAAACTGACTTTTGACTTGATGGTGTTTCTTCAGAAGTTCAAACATAACTTTTTGAACTATTTTTTTCTGACCCTGGTATCATGAACTTGAACTTTCTATGCATACCAATAGACTCTTAATGTTTTGTCAGTTTTTGATATGCACGAGTTTTTTCGTATGCAATGCAATGCAAAAGCCGTAATCTCTTCATTGCACAGCGAATTGTTATTTGGAAAGCAAAAGCGCTAAGATCTTCAATGTACGAGTTCTATGCAATGCAAAAGCACTCTCTCATCGTTGCAAAGGGAATTTTTTAGGCAATGCAATGCAAAATCACTAATCTCATTGCAAATGTTTCTTCGTATTCAATGCAATGCAAAAACGCAGTGCACAGCTACTTAAATGCTATGCAATCAAAAACACAAATTTCTTCAATGCACAAAAGGTTTTTGTATGCAATGTATGCAAAATCTTCAATGCACGAGTTTTTTCGTATGCTATGCAATGCAAATAGCAAATCTCTTCATACACAGCGAAATATTATATGCAATGGAAAAGCGCTAATTCCTAAATCCAAAACGCTGTCTATGCAAAGGTACTTTCTCGTCGATGTACAGCTAGTTTTCTTATGCAATGCAATGCAAAAACACGTATTACACACGATCTATGCAATGCAAAGGCACTGTCTCTTCGGTGCAAAGCGAGATTTTTATGCGATGCAATGCAAAAGCACTAATTTTCTCATTGCGCAAGTTTTTTTGTATGCAATGCGATGCACTGCAAAAACACTAATCTTCTCAAAGTTTTTTGTATGCAATGCATGCAAAAGTCTTGAATGCACGAGTTTTATAGTATGCAATGCAATGCAAAATCACTAATCTCTTCATTGCACCGCGAAATATTATATGCTATGAAAAAGCGCTAATTCTTAAATCTACAACGCTTTCTATGCAATGCAAAGGTACTGTCTCGTTGATGCACACAATTGTTTAATGCAAAAGCACAAGTTTTTTCTTAAACAATGCAATGCATAAGCACTAATCTCATTACACGCGTTTTTTCGTATTCAATGCAATGCAAAAACACTTACTCTTCAGTGCATTGCGACTTAATGCAATGCAATGCAAAAACACTAATTTCTTCAATGGACAAAAGGTTTTTGTATGCAAAGTATGGAAAAGTCTTTATTGCACAAGTATTTTCTTATGCAATGCAATGCAAAAGCCCCAATCTCTTCATTGCACAGCGACTTGTTACATGAAAAGCAAAAAGCGCTTATATCTTCATTGCACAAGATCTATGCAATGCAAAGGCCCTGTCTCCGGTGCAAAGCGAGATTTTTATGCAATGCAATGGAAAAGCACTAATCTTCTCACTGAGCAAGTTTTTTTGTATGCAATGCAATGCAAAAGAACTAATCTCATGGCACAAGTTTTTTCGTATTCAATGCAATGCTAAAACACCATCTCAGGGCACAGCGACTTAAATGCAATGCACTGCAAAAACACTAATTTCTGCAATGCATGCAAAAGACTTGAATGCACGCGTTTTATCGTATGAAATGCAATTCAAAATCACTAATCTCTTCATTGCACCGCAAAATATTATATGCTATGGAAAAGCGCTAATCCTTAAATCTACAACGCTTTCTATGCAATGCAAAAAGGTACTGTCTCGTCGATGCACACGAGTGTTTAATGCAAAAGCACTAACCTCCTCATTGCACAAGTTTTTTCGTATTCAATGCAATGCAAAAACACTTACTCTTCAGTGCATTGCGACTTAATGCAATGCAAAAGCACTAATTTCTTCAGTGCACAAAAGGTTTTTGTATGCAATGCATGAAAAAGTCTTCATTGCACAAGAATTTTCATATGCAATGCAATGCAAAAGCCCTAATCTCTTCATTGCACAGCGACTTGTTACATGAAAAGCAAAAAGCGCTTATATCTTCATTGCACAAGATCATGCAAAGGCACTGTCTCCAGTGCAAAGCGAGAGTTTTATGCAATGCAATGGAAAAGCACTAATCTTCTCACTGAGCAAGTTTTTTTGTATGCAATGCAATGCAAAAGAACTAATCTCATGGCACAAGTTTTTTCGTATTCAATGCAATGCTAAAACACCATCTCAGGGCACAGCGACTTAAATGCAATGCACTGCAAAAACACTAATTTCTTCAATGCACAAAAGGTTTTTTTATGCAATGCATGCAAAAGACTTGAATGCACGCGTTTTATCGTATGAAATGCAATGCAAAATCACTAATCTCTTCATTGCACCGCAAAATATTATATGCTATGGAAAAGCCTTAAAGCCTGGGTTTTTTAAAAGGTTTTTCTATGCAATGCATGAAAAAGTCTTCATTGCACAAGAATTTTCATATGCAATGCAATGCAAAAGCCCTAATCTCTTCGTTGCAAAGCGAGTTTTTTTTCATGCAATGCAATGCAAAAACACTAATCTACTTTTGGCACAAGTTTTTTTGGTATGCAATGCAATGCAAAATCACTAATCCTCATTGCACATGTTTCTTAGTATTCAATGCAATGCAAAAACACTTCCTCTCAGTGCACAGCGACTTAAATGCTATGCAATCAAAAACACTAATTTTTTCAATGCACAAAAATGTTCCTTTTATGCAATGCATGCAAAAGTCTTCAATGCACGAGTTTTTCGTATGCCATGCAATGCAAAATAACAAACATCTTCGTCATACACCGAAATATTATATGTAATGGAAAAGCGCTTATTCCTAAATCCCCAGCGATGTCTATGCAAAGGTACTTTCTCGTCGATGTACTGCTAGTTTTCTTATGCAATCTAATGCAAAAGCACTAATCTTCTCATTGCGCAAGTTTTTTTGTATGCAATGCGATGCCAAAGAACTAATCTCATTGCACAAGTTTTTCGTATTCAATGCAATGCACTGCAAAAACACTAATTTCTTCAAAGCACAAAAGTTTTTTGTATGCAATGCATGCAAAAGTCTTGAATGCACGAGTTTTATCGTATACAATGCAATGCAAAATCACTAATCTCTTCATTGCACCGCGAAATATTATATGCTATGAAAAAGCGCTAATTCTTAAATCTACAACGCTTTCTATGCAATGCAAAGGTACTGTCTCGTTGATGCACACGATTGTTTAATGCAAAAGCATAACATCCTCATTGCACAAGTTTTTTCTTAAACAATGCAAAAAGCATAAGCACTAATCTCATTTCACACGTTTTTTCGTATTCAATGCAATGCAAAAACACTTACTCTCTTCAGTGCATTGCGACTTAATGCAATTGCAAAAACATTAATTTCTTCAATGCACAAAAGGTTTTTTTATGCAATGCATGCAAAAGACTTGAATGCACGCGTTTTATCGTATGAAATGCAATTCAAAATCACTAATCTCTTCATTGCACCGCAAAATATTATATGCTATGGAAAAGCGCTAATCCTTAAATCTACAACGCTTTCTATGCAATGCAAAAAGGTACTGTCTCGTCGATGCACACGAGTGTTTAATGCAAAAGCACTAACCTCCTCATTGCACAAGTTTTTTCGTATTCAATGCAATGCAAAAACACTTACTCTCTTCAGTGCATTGCGACTTAATGCAATGCAAAAACACTAATTTCTTCATTGGACAAAAGGTTTTTGTATGCAATGCATGGAAAAGTCTTCATTGCACAAGTATTTTCTTATGCAATGCAATGCAAAAGCCCTAATCTCTTCATTGCACTGCCAACAGTTATTTGGAAAGCAAAAGCGCTAAAATCTTCAATGCAGGAGTTCTATGCAAAGCAAAGGGACTGGCTTTTTTGTTGCAAAGCGAGTTTTTTTTTATGCAATGCAATGCAAAATCACTAATCTCATTGCACATGTTTCTTCGTATTCAATGCAATGCAAAAACACTTCCTCTCAGTGCACAGCTACTTAAATGCTATGCAATCAAAAACACAAATTTTTTCAATGCACAAAATGTTTTTTTATGCAATGCATGCAAAAGTCTCCAATGCACGAGTTTTTTTTCGTATGCCATGCAATGCAAAATAACAAATATCTTTATTACACAGCGAAATGTTATATGCAATGGAAAAGCGCTAATTCCTAAATCCCCAACGATGTCTAAGCAAAGGTACTTTCTCGTCGATGTACAGCTAGTTTTCTTATGCAATGCAAAGCAAAAGCACGTCTCACTATCTCTTCATTGCACAGCGACTTGTTACATGAAAAGCAAAAAGCGCTTATATCTCATTGCACAAGATCTATGCAATGCAAAGGCACTGTCTCTTCGGTGCAAAGCGAGATTTTTATGCAATGCAATGGAAAAGCACTAATCTTCTCACTGAGCAAGTTTTTTTTGTATGCAATGCAATGCAAAAGAACTAATCTCATTGCACAAGTTTTTTCGTATTCAATGCAATGCTAAAACACCATCTCAGTGCACAGCGACTTAAATGCAATGCTCTGCAAAAACACTAATTTCTTCAATGCACGAGTTTTATCGTATTCAATGCAAAAACACTAATTTCTTCAATGGACAAAAGGTTTTTGTATTTAGTATTTTCTTATGCAATGCAATGCAAAAGCCCCAATCTCTTCATTGCACAAGTATTTTCTAATGCAATGCAATGCTAAAGCTCTAATCTCTTTGTTGCACAGCGAATAGTTATTTGGAAAGCAAAGGCGCTAAAATCTTCAATGCACGAGTTCTATGCAATGGAAAGCGATTTATTTATTTATGCAATGCAAAAGCACTAATCTACTCATTGCACAAGTTTTTTCTTATGAAGTGCAATGCAAAAGCACGTATCTCTTTATTGCACAGCGCATTCTTATAAAGCAAAAGCGCTAATATCTTCATTGCATGAGATCTATGCATGCTAATATCTCAGTACAAGAATTACATTTTGAACATTACTAGCCAAAGAGTCTTTAAATATGTATAGAGAATTTATATAAATGTATATTCTTTGGATGTTTCATCAAAAGTCCAAATGTGACTTTTTGGAAAAAAATCTAACCCTGCCATCAGATTCATCAGTAGTTCAAATGTGAAATTTTGAATACATTTTTGGCCAAAGAGTCTTCAAACTAAAAAATGTATAAAAAGACATATGACTCTACGATGTTTCTTCAGAAGTTCAAACATGATTTCTTGAAATATTTTTTCTGACCCTGGTATTGACCCTGGTAATGTATGAACTTGACATTTCTATGCATACCAATAGACTCCGTATATTTCATAAGTAGTTCAAGGATGAAGTTTTAAACGTATTTTTTGCCAAAGAGTCTATATGAACTTGAACTTTCTATACATAATAATAAATTCATCAGTAGTTCAAGTCTGAAATTTTGAATACATTTTTGGCCAAGGATTCTTCAAACTTAAAATGTATAAACAGACTTATGACTCTTCGGTGATTCTTCAGAAGTTCAAACATGATTTCTTGAACTATTTTTTCTGACCCTGGTATCTATGAACTTGAAATGTCTATGCATATCAATAGACTCTGTATATTTCACCAGTAGTTCAAGGATGAACTTTTGAACTTATTTTTTGGCCAAAGAGTCTATGAACTTGAACTTTCTATACATAGTAATAGACTCATCAGTAGTTCAAGTCTGAAATTTTGAATACATTTTTGGCCAAGGAGTCTTCAAACTTAAAATGTATAAACAGACTTTTTACTCTACGGTGTTTCTTCAGAACTTCAAACATGATTTCTTGAACTATTTTTTCTGACCCTGGTATCTATGAACTTGAAATGTCTATGCATATCAATAGACTCCGTATATTTCACCAGTAGTTCAAGGATGAACTTTTGAACTTATTTTTTGCCAAAGAGTCTATGAACTTGAACTTTCTATACATAGTAATAGATTCATGAGTAGATCAAGTCTGAAATTTTGAATACATTTTTGGCAAAGGAATCTTCAAACTAAAAAATGTATAAAAAGAAATATGACTACGGTGTTTCTTCAGAAGTTCAAACATTATTTCATGAAATATTTTTTCTGACCCTGGTATCTATGAACTTGACATTTCTATGCATACCAAAAACTGTGTATATTTCATCAGTAGTTCATGGATGAACGTTTGAACTTATTTTATGCCAAAGAGTATGAGCTTGAACCTTATATGTATACCAATTGAGTCGAATAGATACTAATGACTCCTAATGTTTCATCAGTAGTTCAAGGATGAACTTTTGAACTTATTTTATGCCAAAGAGTATGAGCTTGAACCTTATATGTATACTAATTGAGTCCAATAGATACCAATGACTCCTAATGTTTCATCAGTAGTTCAAGGATGAACTTTTGAACTTATTTTTTTGCCAAAGAGTCTATGAACTTGAACTTTCTATACATAGTAATAGATTCATCAGTAGTTCAAGTCTGAAATTTTGAATACATTTTTGGCCAAGGATTCTTCAAACTTAAAATGTATAAACAGACTTATGAATCTTCGGTGATTCTTCAGAAGTTCAAACATGATTACTTGAACTATTTTTTCTGACCCTGGTATCTATGAACTTGACATTTCTGTGCATACCAATAGACTCTGTATATTTCATCAGTAGTTCAAGGATGAACTTTTGAACTTATTTTTTGCCAAAGAGTCTCTGAACTTGAACTTTCTATACATAGTAATAGATTCATCAGTAGTTCAAGTCTGAAATTTTGAATACATTTTTGGCCAAGGCGTCTTCAAACTTAAAAATGTATAAAAGACTCTACGGTGTTTCTTCAGAAGTTCAAACATGATTTCATGAAATATTTTTTCTGACCCTTGACATTTCTATGCATACCAAAAACTCTGTATATTTCATCAGTAGTTCATGGATGAACTTTTGAACTTATTTTTTGCCAAAGAGTATGAGCTTTAACCTTATATGTATACCAATTGAGTCCAATAGATACCAATGACTCCTAATGTTTCATCAGTAGTTCAAGGATGAACTTTTGAACTTATTTTTTTGCCAAAGAGTCCATGAACCTTGAACTTTCTATACATAGTAATAGATTAATCAGTAGCTCAAGTGTGAAATTTTGAAGACATTTTTGGCCAAGGATTCTTCAAACTTAAAATGTATAAACAGACTTATGTCTCTAAGGTGATTCTTCAGAAGTTCAAACATGATTTCTTGAACTATTTTTTCTGACCCTGGTATCTATGAACTTGACATTTCTATGCATACCAAGAGACTCTGTATATTTCATCAGTAGTTCAAGGATGAACTTTTGAACTTATTTTTTTGCCAAAGAGTCTATGAACCTTGAACTTTCTATACATAGTAATATTAATCAGTAGCTCAAGTGTGAAATTTTGAAGACATTTTTGGCCAAGGATCCTTCAAAATTAAAATGTATAAACAGACTTATGACTCTACGGTGATTCTTCAGAAGTTCAAACATGATTTCTTGAACTATTTCTTCTGACCCTGGTATCTATGAACTTGACATTTCTGTGCATACCAATAGACTCTGTATATTTCATCAGTAGTTCAAGGATGAACTTTTGAACTTATTTTTTGCCAAAGAGTCTATGAACTTGACCTTTCTATACATAGTAATAGACTCATCAGTAGTTCAAGTCTGAAATTTTGAATACATTTTTGGCCAAGGAGTCTTCAAACTTAAAATGTATAAAACGACTTATTACTCTACGGTGTTTCTTCAGAAGTTCAAACATGATTTCTTGAACTATTTTTTCTGACCGTGGTATCTATGAACTTGAAATGTCTATGCATATCAATGGACTCCGTATATTTCACCAGTAGTTCAAGGATGAACTTTTGAACTTATTTTTTGCTAAAGAGTCTATGAACTTGAACTTTCTATACATAGTAATAGATTAATCAGTAGTTCAAGTGTGAAATTTTGACTATATTTTTGACCAAGGATTCTTCAAACTTAAAATGTATAAACAGACTTATGACTCTATGGTGTTTCTTCAGAAGTTCAAACATGATTTCTTGAACTATTTTTTCTGACCCTGGCATCTATGACCTTGACATTTCTATGCATACCAATAGACTCTGTATATTTCATCAGTAGTTCAAGGAATGAACTTTTGAACTTATTTTTTGCCAAAGAGTCTCAGAACTTGAACTTTCTATAAATAGTAATAGATTATCAGTAGTTCAAGTGTGACATTTTTTATATATTTTTGGCTAAGGATTCTTCAAACTTAAAATGTATGAACAGACTTATGACTTTAAGGTGATTCTTCAGAAGTTCAAACATGATTTCTTGAACTATTTTTTCTGACCCTGGTATTGACCCTGGTAATGTATGAACTTGACATTTCTATGCATACCAATAGACTCCGTATATTTCATCAGTAGTTCAAGGATGAAGTTTTAAACGTATTTTTTGCCAAAGAGTCTATGAACTTGAACTTTCTATACATAATAATAAATTCATCAGTACTTCAAGTCTGAAATTTTGAATACATTTTTGGCCAAGGATTCTTCAAACTTAAAATGTATAAACAGACTTATGACTCTTCGGTGATTCTTCAGAAGTTCAAACATGATTTCTTGAACTATTTTTTCTGACCCTGGTATCTATGAACTTGACATTTCTATGCATACCAATAGACTCTGTATATTTCATCAGTAGTTCAAGGATGAACATTTGAACTTATTTTTTTGCCAAACAGTCTAAGAAATTGTACTTTCTACACATAGTAATAGATTCATCAGTAGTTCAAGTCTGAAATTTTGAATACATTTTTGGCCAAGGAGTCTTCAAACCTAAAAATGTATAAAAAGACATATGACTCTACGGTGTTTCTTCAGAAGTTCAAACATGATTTCTTGAACTATTTTTTCTGACCCTGGTATCTATGAACTTTACATTTCTATGCATAACAAATAGATTATGTATATTTCATCAGTAGTTCAAGGATGAACTTTTGAACTTATTTTTTTTTGCCAAAGAGTCTATGAACTTGAACTTTCTATACATAGTAATAGATTAATCAGTAGCTAAAGTGTGAAATTTTGAAGACATTTTTGGCCAAGGATTCTTCAAACTTAAAATTTATAAACAGACTTATGACTCTAAGGTGATTCTTCAGAAGTTCAAACATGATTTCTTGAACTATTTCTTCTGACCCTGGTATCTATGAACTTGACATTTCTGTGCATACCAATAGACTCTGTATATTTCATCAGTAGTTCAAGGATGAACTTTTGAACTTATTTTTTGCCAAAGAGTCTATGAACTTGACCTTTCTATACATAGTAATAGACTCATCAGTAGTTCAAGTCTGAAATTTTGAATACATTTTTGGCCAAGGAGTCTTCAAACTTAAAATGTATAAAACGACTTATTACTCTACGGTGTTTCTTCAGAAGTTCAAACATGATTTCTTGAACTATTTTTTCTGACCGTGGTATCTATGAACTTGAAATGTCTATGCATATCAATGGACTCCGTATATTTCACCAGTAGTTCAAGGATGAACTTTTGAACTTATTTTTTGCTAAAGAGTCTATGAACTTGAACTTTCTATACATAGTAATAGATTAATCAGTAGTTCAAGTGTGAAATTTTGACTATATTTTTGACCAAGGATTCTTCAAACTTAAAATGTATAAACAGACTTATGACTCTATGGTGTTTCTTCAGAAGTTCAAACATGATTTCTTGAACTATTTTTTCTGACCCTGGCATCTATGACCTTGACATTTCTATGCATACCAATAGACTCTGTATATTTCATCAGTAGTTCAAGGAATGAACTTTTGAACTTATTTTTTGCCAAAGAGTCTCAGAACTTGAACTTTCTATAAATAGTAATAGATTATCAGTAGTTCAAGTGTGACATTTTTTATATATTTTTGGCTAAGGATTCTTCAAACTTAAAATGTATGAACAGACTTATGACTTTAAGGTGATTCTTCAGAAGTTCAAACATGATTTCTTGAACTATTTTTTCTGACCCTGGTATTGACCCTGGTAATGTATGAACTTGACATTTCTATGCATACCAATAGACTCCGTATATTTCATCAGTAGTTCAAGGATGAAGTTTTAAACGTATTTTTTGCCAAAGAGTCTATGAACTTGAACTTTCTATACATAATAATAAATTCATCAGTACTTCAAGTCTGAAATTTTGAATACATTTTTGGCCAAGGATTCTTCAAACTTAAAATGTATAAACAGACTTATGACTCTTCGGTGATTCTTCAGAAGTTCAAACATGATTTCTTGAACTATTTTTTCTGACCCTGGTATCTATGAACTTGACATTTCTATGCATACCAATAGACTCTGTATATTTCATCAGTAGTTCAAGGATGAACATTTGAACTTATTTTTTTGCCAAACAGTCTAAGAAATTGTACTTTCTACACATAGTAATAGATTCATCAGTAGTTCAAGTCTGAAATTTTGAATACATTTTTGGCCAAGGAGTCTTCAAACCTAAAAATGTATAAAAAGACATATGACTCTACGGTGTTTCTTCAGAAGTTCAAACATGATTTCTTGAACTATTTTTTCTGACCCTGGTATCTATGAACTTTACATTTCTATGCATAACAAATAGATTATGTATATTTCATCAGTAGTTCAAGGATGAACTTTTGAACTTATTTTTTTTTGCCAAAGAGTCTATGAACTTGAACTTTCTATACATAGTAATAGATTAATCAGTAGCTAAAGTGTGAAATTTTGAAGACATTTTTGGCCAAGGATTCTTCAAACTTAAAATTTATAAACAGACTTATGACTCTAAGGTGATTCTTCAGAAGTTCAAACATGATTTCTTGAACTATTTTTTCTGACCCTGGTATCTATGAACTTGACATTTCTATGCATACCAAAAACTCTGTATATTTCATCAGTAGTTCATGAATGAACTTTTGAACTTATTTTTTGCCAATGAGTATGAACTTGAACCTTATATGTATACCAATTGAGTCCAATAGATACCAATGACTCCTAATGTTTCATCAATAGTTCAAGGATGAACTTTTGAACTTATTTTTTTTTGCCAAAGAGTCTATGAACTTGAACTTTCTATACATAGTAATAGATTAATCAGTAGCTAAAGTGTGACATTTTGAAGTCATTTTTGGCCAAGGATTCTTCAAACTTAACATGTATAAACAGACTTTTGACTCTTCGGTGATTCTTCAGAAATTCAAACATGATTTCTTGAACTATTTCTTCTGACCCTGGTATCTATGAACTTGACATTTCTGTGCATACCAATAGACTCTGTATATTTCATCAGTAGTTCAAGGATGAACTTTTGAACTTATTTTTTGCCAAAGAGTATGAGCTTGAACCTTATATGTATACCAATTGAGTCCAATAGATACCAATGACTCCTAATGTTTCATCAGTAGTTCAAGGATGAACTTTTGAACTTATTTTTTTGCCAAAGAGTCTATGAACCTTGAACTTTCTATACATAGTAATATTAATCAGTAGCTCAAGTGTGAAATTTTGAAGACATTTTTGGCCAAGGATTCTTCAAACTTAAAATGTATAAACAGACTTATGACTCTTCGGTGATTCTTCAGAAGTTCAAACATGATTTCTTGAACTATTTCTTCTGACACTGGTATCTATGAACTTGACATTTCTGTGCATACCAATAGACTCTGTATATTTCATCAGTAGTTCAAGGATGAACTTTTGAACTTATTTTTTGCCAAAGAGAATGAACTTGAACCTTATATGTATACCAATTGAGTCCAATAGATACCAATGACTTCTATTGTTTCATCAGTAGTTCAAGGATGAACTTTTGAACTTATTTTTTGCCAAAGAGTCTATGAACTTGAACTTTCTATACATAGTAATAGACTCATCAGTAGTTCAAGTCTGAAATTTTGAATACATTTTTGGCCAAGGAGTCTTCAAACTTAAAATGTATAAAACGACTTATTACTCTACGGTGTTTCTTCAGAAGTTCAAACATGATTTCTTGAACTATTTTTTCTGACCCTGGTATCTATGAACTTGAAATGTCTATGCATATCAATGGACTCCGTATATTTCACCAGTAGTTCAAGGATGAACTTTTGAACTTATTTTTTGCCAAAGAGTCTATGAACTTGAACTTTCTATACATAGTAATAGATTAATCAGTAGTTCAAGTGTGAAATTTTGACTATATTTTTGACCAAGGATTCTTCAAACTTAAAATGTACAAACAGACTTATGACTCTATGGTGTTTCTTCAGAAGTTCAAACATGATTTCTTGAACAATTTTTTCTGACCCTGGTATCTATGAACTTGAAATGTCTATGCATATCAGTGGACTCCGTATATTTCACCAGTAGTTCAAGGATGAACTTTTGAACTTATTTTTTGCCAAAGAGTCTATGAACTTGAACTTTCTATACATAGTAATAGATTAATCAGTAGTTCAAGTGTGAAATTTTGACTATATTTTTGACCAAGGATTCTTCAAACTTAAAATGTACAAACAGACTTATGACTCTATGGTGTTTCTTCAGAAGTTCAAACATGATTTCTTGAACAATTATTTCTGACCCTGGTATCTATGAACTTGAAATGTCTATGCATATCAATAGACTCTGTATATTTCACCAGTAGTTCAAGGATGAACTTTTGAACTTATTTTATGCCAAAGAGTATGAGCTTGAACCTTATATGTATACCAATTGAGTCCAATAGATACCAATGACTCCTAATGTTTCATCAGTAGTTCAAGGATGAAGTTTTAAACGTATTTTTTGCCAAAGAGTCTATGAACTTGAACTTTCTATACATAGTAATAGACTCACCAGTAGTTCAAGTCTGAAATTTTGAATACATTTTTGGCCAAGGAGTCTTCAAACTTAAAATGTATAAACAGACTTATGACTCTTCGGTGATTCTTCAGAAGTTCAAACATGATTTCTTGAACTATTTTTTCTGACCCTTGTATCTATGAATTTGAAATGTCTATGCATATCAATAGACTCTGTATATTTCACCAGTAGTTCAAGGATGAACTTTTGAACTTATTTTTTTGCCAAAGAGTCTATGAACCTTGAACTTTCTATACATTGTAATAGATTAATCAGTAGCTCAAGTGTGAAATTTTGAAGACAATTTTGGCCAAGGATTCTTCAAACTTAAAATGTATAAACAGACTTATGTCTCTAAGGTGATTCTTCAGAAGTTCAAACATGATTTCTTGAACTATTTTTTCTGACCCTGGTATCTATGAACTTGACATTTCTATGCATAACAAATAGACTCTGTATATTTCATCAGTAGTTCAAGGATGAACTTTTGAGCTTATTTTTTGCCAAAGAGTCTATGAACTTGAACATTCTATACATAGAAATAGATTCATCAGTAGTTCAAGTGTGAAATTTTGACTATATTTTTGGCCAAGGAGTTTTCAAACTTAAAATGTATAAACACACTTGTGACTCTACGGTATTTCTTCAGAATTTCAATCATGATTTCTTGAACAATTTTTTCTGACCCTGGTATCTATGAACTTGAAATGTCTATGCATATCAATAGACTCCGTATATTTCACCAGTAGTTCAAGGATGAACTTTTGAACTTATTTTTTGCCAAAGAGTCTATGAACTTGAACTTTCTATGCATAGTAATAGATTCATCAGTAGTTCAAGTCTGAAATTTTGAATACATTTTTGGCAAAGGAGTCTTCAAACATAAAAATGTATAAAAAGACATATGACTCTACGGTGTTTCTTCAGAAGTTCAAACATGATTTCATGAAATATTTTTTCTGACCCTGGTATCTATGAACTTGACATTTCTATGCATACCAAAAACTCTGTATATTTCATCAAGTAGTTCATGGATGAACTTTTGAACTTATTTTTTGCCAAAGAGTATGAGCTTGAACCTTATATGTATACCAATTGAGTACAATAGATACCAATGACTCCTAATATTTCATCAGTTGTTCAAGGATGAACTTTTGAACTTATTTTTTTTTTGCCAAAGAGTCTATGAACTTGAACTTTCTATACATAGTAATAGATTAATCAGTAGCTAAAGTGTGAAATTTTGAAGACATTTTTGGCCAAGGATTCTTCAAACTTAAAATTTATAAACAGACTTATGACTCTAAGGTGACTCTTCAGAAGTTCAAACATGATTTCTTGAACTATTTTTTCTGACCCTGGTATCTATGAACTTGACATTTCTATGCATACCAATAGACTCTGTATATTTCATCAGTAGTTCAAGGATGAACATTTGAGCTTATTTTTTGCCAAAGAGTCTATGAACTTGAACTTTCTATACATAGAAATAGATTCATCAGTAGTTCAAGTGTGAAATTTTGACTATATTTTTTGCCAAGGAGTCTTCAAACTGAAAATGTATAAACAGACATTTGACTCTACAGTGTTTCTTCAGAAGTTCAAACATGATTTCTTGAACTATTTTTTCTGACCCTGGTATCTATGAACTTGAAATGTCTTATGCATATCAATAGACTCTGTATATTTCACCAGTAGTTCAAGGATGAACTTTTGAACTTATTTTTTGCCAAAGAGTCTATGAACTTGAACTTTCTATACATAGTAATAGACTCATCAGTAGTTCAAGTCTGAAATTTTGAATACATTTTTGGCCAAGGAGTCTTCAAACTTAAAATGTATAAACAGACTTTTTACTCTACAGTGTTTCTTCAGAACTTCAAACATGATTTCTTGAACTATTTTTTCTGACCCTGGCATCTATGAACTCGAAATGTCTATGCATATCAATAGACTCCGTATATTTCACCAGTAGTTCAAGGATGAACTTTTGAACTTATTTTTTGCCAAAGAGTCTATGAACTTGAACTTTCTATACATAGTAATAGATTCATCAGTAGTTCAAGTCTGAAATTTTGAATACATTTTTGGCAAAGGAGTCTTCAAACCTAAAGATGTATAAAAAGACATATGACTCTACGGTGTTTCTTCAGAAGTTCAAACATGATTTCATGAACTATTTTTTCTGACCCTGGTATCTATGAACTTGACATATCTATGCATACCAAAAACTCTGTATATTTCATCAGTAGTTCATGCATGAACATTTGAGCTTATTTTTTGCCAAAGAGTCTATGAACTTGAACTTTCTATACATAGAAATAGATTCATCAGTAGTTCAAGTGTGAAATTTTGACTATATTTTTTGCCAAGGAGTCTTTAAACTGAAAATGTATAAACAGACATTTGACTCTACAGTGTTTCTTCAGAAGTTCAAACACGATTTCTTGAACTATTTTTTCTGACCCTGGTATCTATGAACTTGAAATGTCTTATGCATATCAATAGACTCTGTATATTTCACCAGTAGGTCAAGCATGAACTTTTGAACTTATTTTTTGCCAAAGAGTCTATGAACTTGAACTTTCTATACATAGTAATAGACTCATCAGTAGTTCAAGTCTGAAATTTTGAATACATTTTTGGCCAAGGAGTCTTCAAACTTAAAATGTATAAACAGACTTTTTACTCTACGGTGTTTCTTCAGAACTTCAAACATGATTTCTTGAACTATTTTTTCTGACCCTGGCATCTATGAACTCGAAATGTCTATGCATATCAATAGACTCCGTATATTTCACCAGTAGTTCAAGGATGAACTTTTGAACTTATTTTTTGCCGAAGAGTCTATGAACTTGTACTTTCTATACATAGTAATAGATTCATCAGTAGATCAAGTCTGAAATTTTGAATACATTTTTGGCAAAGGAATCTTCAAACTAAAAAATGTATAAAAAGAAATATGACTCTACGGTGTTTCTTCAGAAGTTCAAACATGATTTCATGAAATATTTTTTCTGACCCTGGTATCTATGAACTTGACATTTCTATGCATACCAAAAACTCTGTATATTTCATCAAGTAGTTCATGGATGAACTTTTGAACTTATTTTTTGCCAAAGAGTATGAGCTTGAACCTTATATGTATACCAATTGAGTACAATAGATACCAATGACTCCTAATATTTCATCAGTTGTTCAAGGATGAACTTTTGAACTTATTTTTTTTTTGCCAAAGAGTCTATGAACTTGAACTTTCTATACATAGTAATAGATTAATCAGTAGCTAAAGTGTGAAATTTTGAAGACATTTTTGGCCAAGGATTCTTCAAACTTAAAATTTATAAACAGACTTATGACTCTAAGGTGACTCTTCAGAAGTTCAAACATGATTTCTTGAACTATTTTTTCTGACCCTGGTATCTATGAACTTGACATTTCTATGCATACCAATAGACTCTGTATATTTCATCAGTAGTTCAAGGATGAACATTTGAGCTTATTTTTTGCCAAAGAGTCTATGAACTTGAACTTTCTATACATAGAAATAGATTCATCAGTAGTTCAAGTGTGAAATTTTGACTATATTTTTTGCCAAGGAGTCTTCAAACTGAAAATGTATAAACAGACATTTGACTCTACAGTGTTTCTTCAGAAGTTCAAACATGATTTCTTGAACTATTTTTTCTGACCCTGGTATCTATGAACTTGAAATGTCTTATGCATATCAATAGACTCTGTATATTTCACCAGTAGTTCAAGGATGAACTTTTGAACTTATTTTTTGCCAAAGAGTCTATGAACTTGAACTTTCTATACATAGTAATAGACTCATCAGTAGTTCAAGTCTGAAATTTTGAATACATTTTTGGCCAAGGAGTCTTCAAACTTAAAATGTATAAACAGACTTTTTACTCTACAGTGTTTCTTCAGAACTTCAAACATGATTTCTTGAACTATTTTTTCTGACCCTGGCATCTATGAACTCGAAATGTCTATGCATATCAATAGACTCCGTATATTTCACCAGTAGTTCAAGGATGAACTTTTGAACTTATTTTTTGCCAAAGAGTCTATGAACTTGAACTTTCTATACATAGTAATAGATTCATCAGTAGTTCAAGTCTGAAATTTTGAATACATTTTTGGCAAAGGAGTCTTCAAACCTAAAGATGTATAAAAAGACATATGACTCTACGGTGTTTCTTCAGAAGTTCAAACATGATTTCATGAACTATTTTTTCTGACCCTGGTATCTATGAACTTGACATATCTATGCATACCAAAAACTCTGTATATTTCATCAGTAGTTCATGCATGAACATTTGAGCTTATTTTTTGCCAAAGAGTCTATGAACTTGAACTTTCTATACATAGAAATAGATTCATCAGTAGTTCAAGTGTGAAATTTTGACTATATTTTTTGCCAAGGAGTCTTTAAACTGAAAATGTATAAACAGACATTTGACTCTACAGTGTTTCTTCAGAAGTTCAAACACGATTTCTTGAACTATTTTTTCTGACCCTGGTATCTATGAACTTGAAATGTCTTATGCATATCAATAGACTCTGTATATTTCACCAGTAGGTCAAGCATGAACTTTTGAACTTATTTTTTGCCAAAGAGTCTATGAACTTGAACTTTCTATACATAGTAATAGACTCATCAGTAGTTCAAGTCTGAAATTTTGAATACATTTTTGGCCAAGGAGTCTTCAAACTTAAAATGTATAAACAGACTTTTTACTCTACGGTGTTTCTTCAGAACTTCAAACATGATTTCTTGAACTATTTTTTCTGACCCTGGCATCTATGAACTCGAAATGTCTATGCATATCAATAGACTCCGTATATTTCACCAGTAGTTCAAGGATGAACTTTTGAACTTATTTTTTGCCGAAGAGTCTATGAACTTGTACTTTCTATACATAGTAATAGATTCATCAGTAGATCAAGTCTGAAATTTTGAATACATTTTTGGCAAAGGAATCTTCAAACTAAAAAATGTATAAAAAGAAATATGACTCTACGGTGTTTCTTCAGAAGTTCAAATATGATTTCATGAACTATTTTTTCTGACCCTGGTATCTATGAACTTGACATTTTATGCATACCAAAAACTGTGTATATTTCATCAGTAGTTCATGGATGAACTTTTGAACTTATTTTATGCCAAAGAGTATGAGCTTGAACCTTATATGTATACCAATTGAGTACAATAGATACCAATGACTCCTAATATTTCATCAGTAGTTCAAGGATGAACTTTTGAACTTATTTTTTTTGCCAAAGAGTCTATGAACTTGAACTTTCTATACATAGTAATAGATTAATCAGTAGCTAAAGTGTGACATTTTGAAGTCATTTTTGGCCAAAGATTCTTCAAACTTAACATGTATAAACAGACTTTTGACTCTTCGGTGATTCTTCAGAAATTCAAACATGATTTCTTGAACTATTTCTTCTGACCCTGGTATCTATGAACTTGACATTTCTGTGCATACCAATAGACTCTGTATATTTCATCAGTAGTTCAAGGATGAACTTTTGAACTTATTTTTTGCCAAAGAGTATGAGCTTGAACCTTATATGTATACCAATTGAGTCCAATAGATACCAATGACTCGTAATGTTTCATCAGTAGTTCAAGGATGAACTTTTGAACTTATTTTTTTGCCAAAGAGTCTAAGAACCTTGAACTTTCTATACATAGTAATATTAATCAGTAGCTCAAGTGTGAAATTTTGAAGACATTTTTGGCCAAGGATTCTTCAAACTTAAAATGTATAAACAGACTTATGACTCTTCGGTGATTCTTCAGAAGTTCAAACATGATTTCTTGAACTATTTCTTCTGACCCTGGTATCTATGAACTTGACATTTCTGTGCATACCAATAGACTCTGTATATTTCATCAGTAGTTCAAGGATGAACTTTTGAACTTATTTTTTGCCAAAGAGAATGAACTTGAACCTTATATGTATACCAATTGAGTCCAATAGATACCAATGACTTCTATTGTTTCATAAGTAGTTCAAGGATGAACTTTTGAACTTATTTTTTGCCAAAGAGTCTATGAACTTGAACTTTCTATACATAGTAATAGACTCATCAGTAGTTCAAGTCTGAAATTTTGAATACATTTTTGGCCAAGGAGTCTTCAAACTTAAAATGTATAAAACGACTTATTACTCTACGGTGTTTCTTCAGAAGTTCAAACATGATTTCTTGAACTATTTTTTCTGACCCTGGTATCTATGATCTTGAAATGTCTATGCATATCAATGGACTCCGTATATTTCACCAGTAGTTCAAGGATGAACTTTTGAACTTATTTTTTGCCAAAGAGTCTATGAACTTGAACTTTCTATACATAGTAATAGATTAATCAGTAGTTCAAGTGTGAAATTTTGACTATATTTTTGACCAAGGATTCTTCAAACTTAAAATGTACAAACAGACTTATGACTCTATGGTGTTTCTTCAGAAGTTCAAACATGATTTCTTGAACAATTTTTTCTGACCCTGGTATCTATGAACTTGAAATGTCTATGCATATCAATGGACTCCGTATATTTCACCAGTAGTTCAAGGATGAACTTTTGAACTTATTTTTTGCCAAAGAGTCTATGAACTTGAACTTTCTATACATAGTAATAGATTAATCAGTAGTTCAAGTGTGAAATTTTGACTATATTTTTGACCAAGGATTCTTCAAACTTAAAATGTACAAACAGACTTATGACTCTATGGTGTTTCTTCAGAAGTTCAAACATGATTTCTTGAACAATTTTTTCTGACCCTGGTATCTATGAACTTGAAATGTCTATGCATATCAATAGACTCTGTATATTTCACCAGTAGTTCAAGGATGAACTTTTGAACTTATTTTATGCCAAAGAGTATGAGCTTGAACCTTATATGTATACCAATTGAGTCCAATAGATACCAATAACTCCTAATGTTTCATCAGTAGTTCAAGGATGAAGTTTTAAACGTATTTTTTGCCAAAGAGTCTATGAACTTGAACTTTCTATACATAGTAATAGACTCACCAGTAGTTCAAGTCTGAAATTTTGAATACATTTTTGGCCAAGGAGTCTTTAAACTTAAAATGTATAAACAGACTTATGACTCTTCGGTGATTCTTCAGAAGTTCAAACATGATTTCTTGAACTATTTTTTCTGACCCTGGTATCTATGAATTTGAAATGTCTATGCATATCAATAGACTCTGTATATTTCACCAGTAGTTCAAGGATGAACTTTTGAACTTATTTTTTGGCCAAAGAGTCTATGAACTTGAACTTTCTATACATAGTAATAGACTCATCAGTAGTTCAATTTGAAATTTTGAATACATTTTTGGCCAAGGCGTCTTCAAACTTAAAAATGTATAAAAAGACATATGACTCTACGGTGTTTCTTCAGAAGTTCAAACATGATTTCATGAAATATTTTTTCTGACCCTGGTATCTATGAACTTGACATTTCTATGCATACAAAAAACTCTGTATATTTCATCAGTAGTTCATGGATGAACTTTTGAACTTATGTTTTGCCAAAGAGTATGAGCTTGAACCTTATATGTATACCAATTGAGTCCAATAGAAACCAATGACTCCTAATGTTTCATCAGTAGTTCAAGGATGAACTTTTGAACTTATTTTTTTGCCAAAGAGTCTATGAACCTTGAACTTTCTATACATTGTAATAGATTAATCAGTAGCTCAAGTGTGAAATTTTGAAGACAATTTTGGCCAAGGATTCTTCAAACTTAAAATGTATAAACAGACTTATGTCTCTAAGGTGATTCTTCAGAAGTTCAAACATGATTTCTTGAACTATTTTTTCTGACCCTGGTATCTATGAACTTGACATTTCTATGCATAACAAATAGACTCTGTATATTTCATCAGTAGTTCAAGGATGAACTTTTGAGCTTATTTTTTGCCAAAGAGTCTATGAACTTGAACATTCTATACATAGAAATAGATTCATCAGTAGTTCAAGTGTGAAATTTTGACTATATTTTTGGCCAAGGAGTTTTCAAACTTAAAATGTATAAACACACTTGTGACTCTACGGTATTTCTTCAGAATTTCAATCATGATTTCTTGAACTATTTTTTCTGACCCTGGTATCTATGAACTTGAAATGTCTATGCATATCAATAGACTCCCTATATTTCACCAGTAGTTCAAGGATGAACTTTTGAACTTATTTTTTGCCAAAGAGTCTATGAACTTGAACTTTCTATGCATAGTAATAGATTCATCAGTAGTTCAAGTCTGAAATTTTGAATACTTTTTTGGCAAAGGAGTCTTCAAACATAAAAATGTATAAAAAGACATATGACTCTACGGTGTTTCTTCAGAAGTTCAAACATGATTTCATGAAATATTTTTTCTGACCCTGGTATCTATGAACTTGACATTTCTATGCATACCAAAAACTCTGTATATTTCATCAAGTAGTTCATGGATGAACTTTTGAACTTATTTTTTTGCCAAAGAGTCTATGAACTTGAACTTTCTATACATAGAAATAGATTCATCAGTAGTTCAAGTGTGAAATTTTGACTATATTTTTTGCCAAGGAGTCTTTAAACTGAAAATGTATAAACAGACATTTGACTCTACAGTGTTTCTTCAGAAGTTCAAACACGATTTCTTGAACTATTTTTTTCTGACCCTGGTATCTATGAACTTGAAATGTCTTATGCATATCAATAGACTCTGTATATTTCACCAGTAGGTCAAGCATGAACTTTTGAACTTATTTTTTGCCAAAGAGTCTATGAACTTGAACTTTCTATACATAGTAATAGACTCATCAGTAGTTCAAGTCTGAAATTTTGAATACATTTTTGGCCAAGGAGTCTTCAAACTTAAAATGTATAAACAGACTTTTTACTCTACGGTGTTTCTTCAGAACTTCAAACATGATTTCTTGAACTATTTTTTCTGACCCTGGTATCTATGAACTTGACATTTCTATGCATACCAAAAACTCTGTATATTTCATCAGTAGTTCATGAATGAACTTTTGAACTTATTTTTTGCCAATGAGTATGAACTTGAACCTTATATGTATACCAATTGAGTCCAATAGATACCAATGACTCCTAATGTTTCATCAGTAGTTCAAGGATGAACTTTTGAACTTATTTTTTTGCCAAAGAGTCTATGAACTTGAACTTTCTATACATAGTAATAGATTCATCAGTAGTTCAAGTCTGAAATTTTGAATTCATTTTTAGCCAAGGAGTCTTCAAACTTAAAATGTATACCAATTGAGTCCAATAGATACTAATGACTCCTAATGTTTCATCAGCAGTTCAAGGATGAACTTTTGAACTTATTTTATTGCCAAAGAGTCTATGAACTTGAACTTTCTATACATAGTAATAGATTAATCAGTAGCTAAAGTGTGACATTTTGAAGACATTTTTGGCCAAGGATTCTTCAAACTTAAAATGTATAAACAGACTTATGACTCTTCGGTGATTCTTCAGAAGTTCAAACATGATTTCTTGAACTATTTTTTCTGACCCTGGTATCTATGAACTTGACATTTCTGTGCATACCAATAGACTCTGTATATTTCATCAGTAGTTCATGAATGAACTTTTGAACTTATTTTTTGCCAATGAGTATGAACTTGAACCTTATATGTATACCAATTGAGTCCAATAGATACCAATGCCTCCTAATGTTTCATCAGTAGTTCAAGGATGAACTTTTGAACTTATTTTTTTGCCAAAGAGTCTATGAACTTGAACTTTCTATACATAGTAATAGATTCATCAGTAGTTCAAGTCTGAAATTTTGAATTCATTTTTGGCCAAGGAGTCTTCAAACTTAAAATGTATACCAATTGAGTCCAATAGATACTAATGACTCCTAATGTTTCATCAGCAGTTCAAGGATGAACTTTTGAACTTATTTTATTGCCAAAGAGTCTATGAACTTGAACTTTCTATACATAGTAATAGATTAATCAGTAGCTCAACTATGAAATTTTGAAGACATTTTTGGTCAAGGATTCTTCAAACTTAAAATGTATAAACAGACTTATGACTCTTAGGTGATTCTTCAGAAGTTCAAACATGATTTCTTGAACTATTTTTTCTGACCCTGGTATCTATGAACTTGACATTTCTATGCATACCAATAGACTCTGTATATTTCATCAGTAGTTCAAGGATGAACATTTGAGCTTATTTTTTGCCAAAGAGTCTATGAACTTGAACTTTCTATACATAGTAATAGATTAATCAGTAGCTCAAGTGTGAAATTTTGAAGACATTTTTGGCCAAGGATTCTTCAAACTTAAAATGTATACTCTTAGGTGATTCTTCAGAAGTTCAAACATGATTTCTTGAACTATTTTTTTCTGACCCTGCTATCTATGCACTTGAACCTGATATGCATACCAATTGACTCCTAATGTTTCATCAGTAGTTCAAGGAGGAATTTAAAAAATAAAATAAAATTCGGACCCTGGATCCTATGAACTTGAACCTTCTATACATAGTAATAGATTCCTTCTAATGTTTCATCAGTAGCTTAAGAATCAATTTTTTAATTTATTTGTGGCCAAACAGTGTTTGAACTTGAACTTTCTATAATTTAACTTACTTTATATAATTTAACTTTCTTTAATTTAACTTTCTATAATTTAACTTACTTTATATAAACTAATAGATTCCTTCTGAAGTTTTATCAGTAGAAAAAGGAATACTTTTTTTGAAAAATGTAAATTCTCACCCTATAGTCTATAAACTTGAACTTTCTATGCATAAAATAAAGACTCCTTATATTTTTATCAGTAGTTCAAGGATAAGCTTTGAACTTATTTGTTTCCAAAGAGCCTATGAATGTGAGCTTTCTATTTATACCAATGGACTCGTAATATTTCATCTGGAGTTCAAGGATGAACTTTTGAACTTATTTTTTGCCAAAGAGTCTTTGAAATGTAACTTTCTATAACGACTTATGACTTTTTATCAAAAATTAAAATGTGACTTTTTGGGGGGAAAAAATCTGATTTAATAAACTTGAACATTAATCATACGAATAGATTCATTCTGTTGTTTCATAAGTTGTTCAAGGATGACATTTTTAACTTACTTTTTACCAGAGTCTTTGAACTTGAACTTTCTACACTAATAGATAACTTATTTTTTGCCTAAGAGTATTTGAACTTGAACTTTTTATATATATGAATATATTTCTTCTGTTGTTTCATCAGTAGTTCAAGGTTGAATTTTTTGAAAAATAAAATTTCTGACCCTGGATCCTATGAACTTGAACTTTAAATCAATTTTTGAACTAATTTTTTTTGTCAAATAGTATCTGAATTTTATATGCATATAGATAGACTTAAAGACTTTCTGAAGTTTCATCAGTAAATCAAAAATGACTTGTTGAAAAATAAAAATTCTGACGCTAGATTATATGAATTGTAACTTTCTATGCATCACAATAGACGCCATATATTTCATTAGTAGTTCAAGGATAAACTTTGAACTTATTTTTTTCCAAAGAGTCTATGAACACTCATGTTTCATCAGTAGTTCAAGTATGAACTTTTTTTTTTTTTTTTTACTGAACAGAAATCATATACAAACAGCATGGCAATAACACAAATTTTCATAGTAGAAAATACAGACCAGGTGCTTAAAATAAATAAAATACATCCATAAAAATTAAAAGAAAATATTAAATTAATTAATATAAAATAAATGGGGCTAGGGTTTTTTCTTCTATAATGGAATAAAGATTGATTGCATTTTTCTTTTTCATAATTTTTAGGGCTTTTGTGTACAAGTTGAACTCATTATGAAATGAGTAAAACCTTGGTTTCACCTTTAAGAACTTGCATGTCTTTTACAGTGAAATCTTCAAGGTGAGATACCTTTGGAAAAAGCCAGTCATAAACATCCGACCACAAAGCCTCCACAAAAATACAATGAAAAAATAGATGGTCTGTGGTTTCAATGCAGTCACAAAATAAACAATTATTACAAAACCAAATCTAAGTCGAAGGTATTCTTTGGATGGGTATATCCCATTTAAAAATTTTTAATGAATTTCTTTTATTTTGGGGGGTAAAGGAAATTTTAAATATTTAGTTCTAAGCATGGGAATGGTTTGTTTTGAGAATTTTTTTGCAATTGAATTTCTATAAGCAATTAAAGGATACGAAATGTTGTTAAATCTATTTCTAATCATTTTGTTCGAAAGTTTACTTTCTTTAAAATCACAACCTTCAATTAAGAGAGATGTAAAATTCGGGGCCCTAGGGATTGAATAAGAGAGAATTTCTTTAAGTAGAAAAATAATAGATTTGGGGATAGCCTTAGTAATAGAATCAAATCTGGCCCGGTTACAAATAAAATTATATTTAGTACAAAAAATTCTCATAAGATATAATACCACTATTTCTATCTATTAAATGGGACACTGACCAAATACCTTTCTCCATCCATTCCTTGTCGTACAGTGATTTCTTCCTAACTGTAATATATCTATTATTCCACAGTATAGCAAAACTTGTTGGTGAAATTTAGATAGTTTAATTGGGAGACGTTGAACGGTGAAATCACAACTTATTCCTCCTAATTTCTTGAACAATTCTCTGGGAATATGAAACCAAAAATTATTATTGCTTAAAAATGATTTCAGCCAATTAATTTTAAGGGTCCCATTTATAGAATCAAAATCAATGGCTTGTAGACCTCCATCTTTAAACTCTTTTATCATCTCTACTCTTTTTATGTAATGGGTTTTCTTTCTCCAAATGTAACCAAAGTTAACCTGATTGATTTTTTTAATAGCTCTATTTGAAATAGCAATAGTGTGTGCAGGATAGATTAACCTAGAAATGCTTTCCATCTTGGTCAAAAATATTCTACCTAGTAGGCTTATATCTCGCAATAACCAAGAGACTTGACATTTATCTAAAACTTTCCACACATTGGTATCTTCATTCAAGTATGAACTTTTGAACAAATTTTTGGTCAAATGGTCTTTGAAATTTATATTTTATATATAGACTTAAAGACTTTCTGAAGTTTCATCAGTAAATCAAATATGACTTGTTGAAAAAAAAATTGACCCTAGATTCTATGAACTTGATCTTTTTATAAATGAAAGATAGATTCATCTAGTAGTTCAGGTGTGACATTTTGAATATTTTTTTGGCCAAGGAGTCTTTGAACTTTAAATGTATAAACAGACATATGACTTTCTGATGTTTCATCAAAAGTTCAAATGTGACTTTTTGAAAAAATATTCTGACCCTGGATTATATGAACTTTCTATCATACTATTAGATTCATAAGCAGTTTAAGGATGACATTTTGAACTTATGTTTTCCCAGAGTCTGTAAACTTGAATGTTCTATATTTCTATAGCTTCCTTCTGTTTTTCATCAATAGTTCAAGGATGACTTTAAAAAAAAAAAAATTGACCCTGGATCCTATGAACTTGAACTTTCTATACATATATTTTCATAGATTCAGATTCAGTAGTTTAAGTGTGAAATGTTGTATATATTTTTGGCCAAGGAGTCTTTGAACTTAAATTGTGAAAACTGACTTTTGACTTGATGGTGTTTCTTCAGAAGTTCAAACATAACTTTTTGAACTATTTTTTTCTGACCCTGGTATCATGAACTTGAACTTTCTATGCATACCAATAGACTCTTAATGTTTTGTCAGTTTTTGATATGCACGAGTTTTTTCGTATGCAATGCAATGCAAAAGCCGTAATCTCTTCATTGCACAGCGAATTGTTATTTGGAAAGCAAAAGCGCTAAGATCTTCAATGTACGAGTTCTATGCAATGCAAAAGCACTCTCTCTTCGTTGCAAAGGGAATTTTTTAGGCAATGCAATGCAAAATCACTAATCTCATTGCAAATGTTTCTTCGTATTCAATGCAATGCAAAAACGCAGTGCACAGCTACTTAAATGCTATGCAATCAAAAACACAAATTTCTTCAATGCGATGCAATGCAAAAGCACTAATTTTCTCATTGCGCAAGTTTTTTTGTATGCAATGCGATGCACTGCAAAAACACTAATCTTCTCAAAGTTTTTTGTATGCAATGCATGCAAAAGTCTTCAATGCACGAGTTTTATCGTATGCAATGCAATGCAAAATCACTAATCTCTTCATTGCACCGCGAAATATTATGTACTATGAAAAAGCGCTAATTCTTAAATCTACAACGCATTCTATGCAATGCAAAGGTACTGTCTCGTTGATGCACACGATTGTTTAATGCAAAAGCACAAGTTTTTTCTTAAACAATGCAATGCATAAGCACTAATCTCATTGCACGCGTTTTTTCGTATTCAATGCAATGCAAAAACACTAATTTCTTCAATGGACAAAAGGTTTTTGTATGCAAAGCATGGAAAAGTCTTTATTGCACAAGTATTTTCTTATGCAATGCAATGCAAAAGCCCCAATCTCTTCATTGCACAGCGACTTGTTACATGAAAAGCAAAAAGCGCTTAAAATCTTCATTGCACAAGATCTATGTAATGCAAAGGCACTGTTTTCGGTGCAAAGCGAGATTTTTATGCAATGCAATGGAAAAGCACTAATCTTCTTACTGAGCAAGTTTTTTTGTATGCAATGCAATGCAAGAGAACTAATCTCATGGCACAAGTTTTTTCGTATTCAATGCAATGCTAAAACACCATGTCAGGGCACAGCGACTTAAATGCAATGCACTGCAAAAACACTAATTTCTTCAATGCACAAAAGGTTTTTTATGCAATGCATGCAAAAGACTTGAATGCACGCGTTTTATCGTATGAAATGCAATGCAAAATCACTAATCTCTTCATTGCACTGCAAAATATTATATGCTATGGAAAAGCGCTAATCCTTAAATCTACAACGCTTTCTATGCAATGCAAAAAGGTATTGTCTCGTCGATGCACACGAGTGTTTAATGCAAAAGCACTAACCTCCTCATTGCACGCATTTTTTCGTATTCAATGCCATGCAAAAACACTTACTCTTCAGGGCATTGCAACTTAATGCAATGCAAAAGCACTAATTTCTTCAATGCACAAAAGGTTTTTGTATGCAATGCATGAAAAAGCCTTCATTGCACAAGAATTTTCATATGCAATGCAATGCAAAAGCCCTAATCTCTTCATTGCACAAGTATTTTCTTATGTAATGCAATGCAAAAGCCCTAATCTCTTCGTTGCAAAGCGAGTTTTTTTTTCATGCAATGCAATGCAAAAACACTAATCTACTTTTGGCACAAGTTTTTTTGGTATGCAATGCAATGCAAAATCAGTAATCCTCATTGCACATGTTTCTTCGTATTCAATGCAATGCAAAAACACTAATTTTTTCAATGCACAAAAATGTTCCTTTTATGCAATGCATGCAAAAGTCTTGAATGCACGAGTTTTATCGTATGCAATGCAAATCACTAATCTCTTCATTGCACCGCGAAAAATTATATGCTATGAAAAAGCGCTAATTCTTAAATCTACAACGCTTTCTATGCAATGCAAAGGTACTGTTTCGTTGATGCACACGATTGTTTAATACAAAAGCACTAACCTCCTCATTGCGCAGTTTTTTTCTTAAACAATGCAAAGCATAAGCACTAATCTCATTTCACACGTTTTTTCGTATTCAATGCAATGCAAAACCACTTACTCTTCAGTGCATTGCGACTTAATGCAATGCAATGCAAAAACACTAATTTCTTCAATGCACAAAAGGTTTTTGTATGCAATGCATGAAAAAGTCTTCATTGCACAAGTTTTTTCTTAAACAATGCAATGCATAAGCACTAATCTCATTGCACGCGTTTTTTCGTATTCAATGCAATGCAAAAACACTTACTCTTCAGTGCATTGCGACTTAATGCCATGCAATGCAAAAACACTAATTTCTTCAATGGACAAAAGGTTTTTGTTTGCAAAGTATGGAAAAGTCTTTATTGCACAAGTATTTTCTTATGCAATGCAATGCAAAAGCCCCAATCTCTTCATTGCACAGCGACTTGTTACATGAAAAGCAAAAAGCGCTTATATCTTCATTGCACAAGATCTATGCAATGCAAAGGCACTGTCTCCGGTTCAAAGCGAGATTTTTATGCAATGCAATGGAAAAGCACTAATCTTCTCACTGAGCAAGTTTTTTTGTATGCAATGCAATGCAAAAGAACTAATCTCATGGCACAAGTTTTTTCGTATTCAATGCAATGCTAAAACACCATCTCAGAGCACAGCGACTTAAATGCAATGCACTGCAAAAACACTAATTTCTGCAATGCATGCAAAAGACTTGAATGCACGCGTTTTATCGTATGAAATGCAATGCAAAATCACTAATCTCTTCATTGCACCGCAAAATATTATATGCTATGGAAAAGCGCTAATCCTTAAATCTACAACGCTTTCTATGCAATGCAAAAAGGTACTGTCTCGTCGATGCACACGAGTGTTTAATGCAAAAGCACTAACCTCCTCATTGCACGCATTTTTTCGTATTCAATGCAATGCAAAAACACTTACTCTTCAGTGCATTGCGACTTAATGCAATGCAAAAGCACTAATTTCTTCAATGCACAAAAGGTTTTTGTATGCAATGCATGAAAAAGCCTTTATTGCACAAGAATTTTCATATGCAATGCAATGCAAAAGCCCTAATCTCTTCATTGCACAAGTATTTTCTTATGTAATGCAATGCAAAAGCCCTAATCTCTTCGTTGCAAAGCGAGTTTTTTTTCATGCAATGCAATGCAAAAACACTAATCTACTTTTGGCACAAGTTTTTTTTGGTATGCAATGCAATGCAAAATCAGTAATCCTCATTGCACATGTTTCTTCGTATTCAATGCAATGCAAAAACACTAATTTTTTCAATGCACAAAAATGTTCCTTTTATGCAATGCATGCAAAAGTCTTGAATGCACGAGTTTTATCGTATGCAATGCAAATCACTAATCTCTTCATTGCACCGCGAAAAATTATATGCTATGAAAAAGCGCTAATTCTGAAATCTACAACGCTTTCTATGCAATGCAAAGGTACTGTTTCGTTGATGCACACGATTGTTTAATACAAAAGCACTAACCTCCTCATTGCGCAAGTTTTTTTCTTAAACAATGCAAAGCATAAGCACTAATCTCATTTCACACGTTTTTTCGTTTTCAATGCAATGCAAAAAAACACTTACTCTTCAGTGCATTGCGACTTAATGCAATGCAATGCAAAAACACTAATTTCTTCAATGCACAAAAGGTTTTTGTATGCAATGCATGAAAAAGTCTTCATTGCACAAGTTTTTTCTTAAACAATGCAATGCATAAGCACTAATCTCATTGCACGCGTTTTTTCGTATTCAATGCAATGCAAAAACACTTACTCTTCAGTGCATTGCGACTTAATGCAATGCAATGCAAAAACACTAATTTCTTCAATGGACAAAAGGTTTTTGTTTGCAAAGTATGGAAAAGTCTTTATTGCACAAGTATTTTCTTATGCAATGCAATGCAAAAGCCCCAATCTCTTCATTGCACAGCGACTTGTTACATGAAAAGCAAAAAGCGCTTATATCTTCATTGCACAAGATCTATGCAATGCAAAGGCACTGTCTCCGGTGCAAAGCGAGATTTTTATGCAATGCAATGGAAAAGCACTAATCTTCTCACTGAGCAAGTTTTTTTGTATGCAATGCAATGCAAAAGAACTAATCTCATGGCACAATTTTTTTCGTATTCAATGCAATGCTAAAACACCATCTCAGAGCACAGCGACTTAAATGCAATGCACTGCAAAAACACTAATTTCTGCAATGCATGCAAAAGACTTGAATGCACGCGTTTTATCGTATGAAATGCAATGCAAAATCACTAATCTCTTCATTGCACCGCAAAATATTATATGCTATGGAAAAGCGCTAATCCTTAAATCTACAACGCTTTCTATGCAATGCAAAAAGGTACTGTCTCGTCGATGCACACGAGTGTTTAATGCAAAAGCACTAACCTCCTCATTGCACGCATTTTTTCGTATTCAATGCAATGCAAAAACACTTACTCTTCAGTGCATTGCGACTTAATGCAATGCAAAAGCACTAATTTCTTCAATGCACAAAAGGTTTTTGTATGCAATGCATGAAAAAGCCTTCATTGCACAAGAATTTTCATATGCAATGCAATGCAAAAGCCCTAACCTCTTCATTGCACAAGTATTTTCTTATGTAATGCAATGCAAAAGCCCTAATCTCTTCGTTGCAAAGCGAGTTTTTTTTTATGCAATGCAATGCAAAAACACTAATCTACTTTTGGCACAAGTTTTTTTTGGTATGCAATGCAATGCAAAATCAGTAATCCTCATTGCACATGTTTCTTCGTATTCAATGCAATGCAAAAACACTAATTTTTTCAATGCACAAAAATGTTCCTTTTATGCAATGCATGCAAAAGTCTTGAATGCACGAGTTTTATCGTATGCAATGCAAATCACTAATCTCTTCATTGCACCGCGAAAAATGATATGCTATGAAAAAGCGCTAATTCTGAAATCTACAACGCTTTCTATGCAATGCAAAGGTACTGTTTCGTTGATGCACACGATTGTTTAATACAAAAGCACTAACCTCCTCATTGCGCAAGTTTTTTTCTTAAACAATGCAAAGCATAAGCACTAATCTCATTTCACACGTTTTTTCGTTTTCAATGCAATGCAAAAAAACACTTACTCTTCAGTGCATTGCGACTTAATGCAATGCAATGCAAAAACACTAATTTCTTCAATGCACAAAAGGTTTTTGTATGCAATGCATGAAAAAGTCTTCATTGCACAAGTTTTTTCTTAAACAATGCAATGCATAAGCACTAATCTCATTGCACGCGTTTTTTCGTATTCAATGCAATGCAAAAACACTTACTCTTCAGTGCATTGCGACTTAATGCAATGCAATGCAAAAACAAAAATTTCTTCAATGTACAAAAGGTTTTTGTATGCAAAGCATGGAAAAGTCTTTATTGCACAAGTATTTTCTTATGCAATGCAATGCAAAAGCCCCAATCTCTTCATTGCACAGCGACTTGTTACATGAAAAGCAAAAAGCGCTTATATCTTCATTGCACAAGATCTATGCAATGCAAAGGCACTGTCTCCGGCGCAAAGCGAGATTTTTATGCAATGCAATGGAAAAGCACTAATCTTCTCACTCATCTCAAACACCATCTCAGGGCACAGCGACTTAAATGCAATGCACTGCAAAAACACTAATTTCTGCAATGCATGCAAAAGACTTGAATGCACGCGTTTTATCGTATGAAATGCAATGCAAAATCACTAATCTCTTCATTGCACCGCAAAATATTATATGCTATGGAAAAGCGCTAATCCTTAAATCTACAACGCTTTCTATGCAATGCAAAAAGGTACTGTCTCGTCGATGCACACGAGTGTTTAATGCAAAAGCACTAACCTCCTCATTGCACGCATTTTTTCGTATTCAATGCAATGCAAAAACACTTACTCTTCAGTGCATTGCGACTTAATGCAATGCAAAAGCACTAATTTCTTCAATGCACAAAAGGTTTTTGTATGCAATGCATGAAAAAGCATTCATTGCACAAGAATTTTCATATGCAATGCAATGCAAAAGCCCTAATCTCTTCATTGCACAAGTATTTTCTTATGTAATGCAATGCAAAAGCCCTAATCTCTTCGTTGCAAAGCGAGTTTTTTTTCATGCAATGCAATGCAAAAACACTAATCTACTTTTGGCACAAGTTTTTTTTGGTATGCAATGCAATGCAAAATCAGTAATCCTCATTGCACATGTTTCTTCGTATTCAATGCAATGCAAAAACACTAATTTTTTCAATGCACAAAAATGTTCCTTTTATGCAATGCATGCAAAAGTCTTGAATGCACGAGTTTTATCGTATGCAATGCAAATCACTAATCTCTTCATTGCACCGCGAAAAATTATATGCTATGAAAAAGCGCTAATTCTGAAATCTACAACGCTTTCTATGCAATGCAAAGGTACTGTTTCGTTGATGCACACGATTGTTTAATACAAAAGCACTAACCTCCTCATTGCGCAAGTTTTTTTCTTAAACAATGCAAAGCATAAGCACTAATCTCATTTCACACATTTTTCCGTTTTCAATGCAATGCAAAAAAACACTTACTCTTCAGTGCATTGCGACTTAATGCAATGCAATGCAAAAACACTAATTTCTTCAATGCACAAAAGGTTTTTGTATGCAATGCATGAAAAAGTCTTCATTGCACAAGTTTTTTCTTAAACAATGCAATGCATAAGCACTAATCTCATTGCACGCGTTTTTTCGTATTCAATGCAATGCAAAAACACTTACTCTTCAGTGCATTGCGACTTAATTGCAATGCAATGCAAAAACAAAAATTTCTTCAATGTACAAAAGGTTTTTGTATGCAAAGCATGGAAAAGTCTTTATTGCACAAGTATTTTCTTATGCAATGCAATGCAAAAGCCCCAATCTCTTCATTGCACAAGTATTTTCTAATGCAATGCAATGCAAAAGCCCTATCTCTTCGTTGCACAGCGAATAGTTATTTGGAAAGGAAAGGCGCTAAAATCTTCAATGCACGAATTCTATGCAATGCAAAGGCACTGTCTCTTCGTTGCAAAGCGATTTATTTATGCAATGCAATGCAAAAGCACTATCTACTCATTGCACAAGTTTTTTCTTATGAAATGCAATGCAAAAGCACGTATCTCTTTATTGCACAGCGCATTCTTATAAAGCAAAAGCGCTAATATCTTCATTGCATGAGATCTATGCGCGCTAATATCTTCACTGCACGAGATCTATGCATTGCAAAGGCACTGTCTTTTCGGTACAAAGCGAGAGTTTTATGCAATGCAATATAAAAGCACTAATCTCCTCATTTCACAAGTTTTTTGTTTTGTTTTTTTGTATGCAATGCAAAAACACTAATCTCTTCAATATACAACGAGTATATTGTATATGCAGTATGCATTGTTAATGAATTTCCCTCGAAAGAAATTCATATTTGACCTAGAGGGTATGTTTCTGACCAAATACGAATCCACAAAAGTTTTTTTTTTTTTTTTTTTACAGTTTATTGTCTAGAATCCTTCTGATATTAAATGACCAGAATATGTTCAGTAGTTAAATATGGAATCTTTTTTGTGGCTAATGTAATATCTGAATGTATAAATGTTTAGAATGTTAATGTTGATACTCACAGACATCTTCAATATTTCATCGCAGTACAAGAATTACATTTTGAACATTCCTAGCCAAAGAGTCTTTAAATATGTATAGAGAATTTATATAAATGTATATTCTTTGGATGTTTCATCAAAAGTCCAAATGTGACTTTTTGAAAAAAAAATCTAACCCTGCCATCAGATTCATCAGTAGTTCAAGTGTGAAATTTTGAATACATTTTTGGCCAAAGAGTCTTCAAACTTAAAAATGTATAAAAAGACATATGACTCTACGGTGTTTCTTCAGAAGTTCAAACATGATTTCTTGAACTATTTTTTCTGACCCTGGCATCTATGACCTTGACATTTCTATGCATACCAATAGACTCTGTATATTTCATCAGTAGTTCAAGGAATGAACTTTTGAACTTATTTTTTGCCAAAGAGTCTCAGAATTTGAACTTTCTATAAATAGTAATAGATTATCAGTAGTTCAAGTGTGACATTTTTTATACATTTTTGGCTAAGGATTCTTCAAACTTAAAATGTATGAACAGACTTATGACTTTAAGGTGATTCTTCAGAATTTCAAACATGATTTCTTGAACTATTTTTTCTGACCCTGGTATCTATGAACTTGAAATGTCTATGCATATCAATGGACTCCGTATATTTCACCAATAGTTCAAGGATGAACTTTTGAACTTATTTTTTGCCAAAGAGTCTATGAACTTGAACTTTCTATACATAGTAATAGATTAATCAGTAGTTCAAGTGTGAAATTTTGACTATTTTTTTGACCAAGGATTCTTCAAACTTAAAATGTATAAACAGACTTATGACTCTATGGTGTTTCTTCAGAAGTTCAAACATGATTTCTTGAACTATTTTTTCTGACCCTGGCATCTATGACCTTGACATTTCTATGCATACCAATAGACTCTGTATATTTCATCAGTAGTTCAAGGAATGAACTTTTGAACTTATTTTTTGCCAAAGAGTCTCAGAACTTGAACTTTCTATAAATAGTAATAGATTATCAGTAGTTCAAGTGTGACATTTTTTATACATTTTTGGCTAAGGATTCTTCAAACTTAAAATGTATGAACAGACTTATGACTTTAAGGTGATTCTTCAGAAGTTCAAACATGATTTCTTGAACTATTTTTTCTGACCCTGGTATTGACCCTGGTAATGTATGAACTTGACATTTCTATGCATACCAATAGACTCCGTATATTTCATCAGTAGTTCAAGGATGAAGTTTTAAACGTATTTTTTGCCAAAGAGTCAATGAACTTGAACTTTCTGTACATAATAATAAATTCATCAGTAGTTCAAGTCTGAAATTTTGAATACATTTTTGGCCAAGGAGTCTTCAAACTTAAAATGTATAAAACGACTTATTACTCTACGGTGTTTCTTCAGAAGTTCAAACATGATTTCTTGAACTATTTTTTCTGACCCTGGTATTGACCCTGGTAATGTATGAACTTGACATTTCTATGCATACAAATAGACTCCGTATAATTCATCAGTAGTTCAAGGATGAACTTTTGAACTTATTTTTTGGCCAAAGAGTCTATGAACTTGAACTTTCTATACATAGTAATAGATTAATCAGTAGTTCAAGTCTGAAATTTTGAATACATTTTTGGCAATGGAATCTTCAAACTAAAAAATGTATAAAAAGAAATATGACTCTACGGTGTTTCTTCAGAAGTTCAAACATGATTTCATGAACTATTTTTTCTGACCCTGGTATCTATGAACTTGACATTTCTATGCATACCAAAAACTGTGTATATTTCATCAGTAGTTCATGGATGAACTTTTGAACTTATTTTATGCCAAAGAGTATGAGCTTGAACCTTATATGTATACCAATTGAGTCCAATAGATACCAATGACTCCTAATGTTTCATCAGTAGTTCAAGGATGAACTTTTGAACTTATTTTTTTGCCAAAGAGTCTATGAACCTTGAACTTTCTATACATAGTAATAGAGTCATCAGTAGTTCAAGTGTGAAATTTTGACTATATTTTTTGCCAAGGAGTCTTCAAACTGAAAATGTATAAACAGACTTTTGACTCTACTGTGTTTTTTCAGAAGTTCAAACATGATTACTTTAACTAATTTTTCTGACCCTGGTATCTATGAACTTGAAATGTCTATGCATATCAAAAGACTCTGTATATTTCACCAGTAGTTCAAGGATGAACTTTTGAACTTATTTTTTGGCCAAAGAGTCTATGAACTTGAACTTTCTATACATAGTAATAGACTCATACATAGTAATAGTTCAAGTTCATAGACTCTTTGGCCAAAAAATAAGTTCAAAAGTTCATCCTTGAACTACTGGTGAAATATACAGATTAATTAGTAATAGATTAATCAGTTCAGTTCAAGTCTGAAATTTTGAATACATTTTTGGCAATGGAATCTTCAAACTAAAAAATGTATAAAAAGAAATATGACTCTACGGTGTTTCTTCAGAAGTTCAAACATGATTTCATGAACTATTTTTTCTGACCCTGGTATCTATGAACTTGACATTTCTATGCATACCTAAAACTGTGTATATTTCATCAGTAGTTCATGGATGAACTTTTGAACTTATTTTATGCCAAAGAGTATGAGCTTGAACCTTATATGTATACTAATTGAGTCCAATAGATACAAATGACTCCTAATGTTTCATCAGTAGTTCAAGGATGAACTTTTGAACTTATTTTTTCGCCAAAGAGTCTATGAACTTGAACTTTCTATACATAGTAATAGATTCATCAGTAGTTCAAGTCTGAAATTTTGAATACATTTTTGGCCAAGGATTCTTCAAACTTAAAATGTATAAACAGACTTATGACTCTTCGGTGATTCTTCAGAAGTTCAAACATGATTTCTTGAACTATTTCTTCTGACCCTCGTATCCATGAACTTGACATTTCTGTGCATACCAATAGACTCTGTATATTTCATCAGTAGTTCAAGGATGAACTTTTGAACTTATTTTTTGCCAAAGAGTATGAACTTGAACCTTATATGTATACCAATTGAGTCCAATAGATACCAATGACTTCTATTGTTTCATCAGTAATTCAAGAATGAACTTTTGAACTTATTTTTTGCCAAAGAGTCTATGAACTTGAACTTTCTATACATAGTAATAGACTCATCAGTAGTTCAAGTCTGAAATTTTGAATACATTTTTGGCCAAGGAGTCTTAAAACTTAAAATGTATAAAACGACTTATTACTCTACGGTGTTTCTTCAGAAGTTCAAACATGATTTCTTGAACTATTTTTTCTGAGCCTGGTATCTATGAACTTGAAATGTCTATGCATATCAATGGACTCCGTATATTTCACCAGTAGTTCAAGGATGAACTTTTGAACTTATTTTTTGCCAAAGAGTCTATGAACTTGAACTTTCTATACATAGTAATAGATTAATCAGTAGTTCAAGTGTGAAATTTTGACTATATTTTTGACCAAGGACTCTTCAAACTTAAAATGTATAAACAGACTTATGACTCTATGGTGTTTCTTCAGAAGTTCAAACATGATTTCTTGAACTATTTTTTCTGACCCTGGCATCTATGACCTTGACATTTCTATGCATTTTTGGCCAAGGAGTCTTCAAAGTTAAAATGTATAAAACGACTTATTACTCTACGGTGTTTCTTCAGAAGTTCAAACATGATTTCTTGAACTATTTTTTCTGACGCTGGTATCTATGAACTTGAAATGTCTATGCATATCAATGTACTCCGTATATTTCACCAGTAGTTCAAGGATGAACTTTTGAACTTATTTTTTGCCAAAGAGTCTATGAACTTGAACTTTCTATACATAGTAATAGATTAATCAGTAGTTCAAGTGTGAAATTTTGACTATATTTTTGACCAAGGATTCTTCAAACTTAAAATGTATAAACAGACTTCTGACTCTATGGTGTTTCTTCAGAATTTCAAACATGATTTCTTGAACTATTTTTTTTGACCCTGGCATCTATGACCTTGACATTTCTATGCATACCAATAGACTCTGTATATTTCATCAGTAGTTCAAGGAATGAACTTTTGAACTTATTTTTTTGCCAAAGAGTCTCAGAACTTGAACTTTCTATAAATAGTAATAGATTATCAGTAGTTCAAGTGTGACATTTTTTATACATTTTTGGCTAAGGATTCTTCAAACTTAAAATGTATGAACAGACTTATGACTTTAAGGTGATTCTTCAGAAGTTCAAACATGATTTCTTGAAATATTTTTTCTGACCCTGGTATTGACCCTGGTAATGTATGAACTTGACATTTCTATGCATACCAATAGACTCCGTATAACTCATCAGTAGTTCAGGGATGAACTTTTGAACTTATTTTTTGCCAAAGAGTCTATGAACTTGAACTTTCTATACATATTAATAGATTCACCAGTAGTTAAAGTCTGAAATTTTGAATACATTTTTGGCCAAGGCGTCTTCAAACTTAAAAATGTATAAAAAGACATATGACTCTACGGTGTTTTTTCAGAAGTTCAAACATGATTTCATGAAATATTTTTTCTGACCCTGGTATCTATGAACTTGACATTTCTATGCATACCAAAAACTGTGTATATTTCATCAGTAGTTCATGGATGAACTTTTGAACTTATTTTATGCCAAAGAGTATGAGCTTGAACCTTATATGTAAACTAATTGAGTCCAATAGATACCAATGACTCCTAATGTTTCATCAGTAGTTCAAGGATGAACTTTTGAACTTATTTTTTTGACAAAGAGTCTATGAACTTGAACTTTCTATACATAGTAATAGATTAATCAGTAGCTAAAGTGTGACATTTTGGAGACATTTTTGGCCAAGGATTCTTCAAACTTAAAATTTATAAACAGACTTATGACTCTTCGGTGATTCTTCAGAAGTTTAAACATGATTTCTTGAACTATTTCTTCTGACCCTGGTATCTATGAACTTGACATTTCTGTGCATACCAATAGACTCTGTATATTTCATCAGTAGTTCAAGGATGAACTTTTGAACTTATTTTTTGCAAAAGAGTATGAGCTTGAACCTTATATGTATACCAATTGAGTCCAATAGATACCAATGACTCCTAATGTTTCATCAGTAGTTCAAGGATGAACTTTTGAACTTATTTTTTTGCCAAAGAGTCTATGAACCTTGAACTTTCTATACATAGTAATATTAATCAGTAGCTCAAGTGTGAAATTTTGAAGACATTTTTGGCCAAGGATCCTTCAAACTTAAAATGTATAAACAGACTTATGACTCTTCGGTGATTCTTCAGAAGTTCAAACATGATTTCTTGAACTATTTCTTCTGACCCTGGAATCTATGAACTTGACATTTCTGTGCATACCAATAGACTCTGTATATTTCATCAGTAGTTCAAGGATGAACTTTTGAACTTATTTTTTGCCAAAGAGTCTATGAACTTGAACTTTCTATACATAGTAATAGATTAATCAGTAGTTCAAGTGTGAAATTTTGACTATATTTTTGACCAAGGATTCTTCAAACTTAAAATGTATAAACAGACTTCTGACTCTATGGTGTTTCTTCAGAAGTTCAAACATGATTTCTTGAACTATTTTTTTTGACCCTGGCATCTATGACCTTGACATTTCTATGCATACCAAAAACTGTGTATATTTCATCAGTGGATGAACTTTTGAACTTATTTTATGCCAAAGAGTATGAGCTTGAACCTTATATGTATGCTAATTGAGTCCAATAGATACCAATGACTCCTAATGTTTCATCAGTAGTTCAAGGATGAACTTTTGAACTTATTTTTTTGCCAAAGAGTCTATGAATTTGAACTTTCTATACATAGTAATAGATTCATCAGGTAGTTTTTTTATGCAAGTCTGTTCAAGCTCAAGTCTGAAATTTTGAATACATTTTTGGCCAAGGATTCTTCAAACTTACAATGTATAAACAGACTTATGACTGTTCGGTGATTCTTCAGAAGTTCAAACATGATTTCTTGAACTATTTCTTCTGTCCCTGGTATCTATAAACTTGACATTTCTGTGCATACCAATAGACTCTGTATATTTAATCAGTAGTTCAAGGATGAACTTTTGAACTTATTTTTTGCCAAAGAGTCTCTGAACTTGAACTTTCTATACATAGTAATAGATTCATCAGTAGTTCAAGTGTGAAATTTTGAATACATTTTTGGCCAAGGCGTCTTCAAACTTAAAAATGTATAAAAAGACATATGACTCTATGGTGTTTCTTCAGAAGTTCAAACATGATTTCTTGAACTATTTTTTTTGACCCTGGCATCTATGACCTTGACATTTCTATGCATACCAAAAACTGTGTATATTTCATCAGTGGATGAACTTTTGAACTTATTTTATGCCAAAGAGTATGAGCTTGAACCTTATATGTATGCTAATTGAGTCCAATAGATACCAATGACTCCTAATGTTTCATCAGTAGTTCAAGGATGAACTTTTGAACTTATTTTTTTGCCAAAGAGTCTATGAATTTGAACTTTCTATACATAGTAATAGATTCATCAGGTAGTTTTTTTATGCAAGTCTGTTCAAGCTCAAGTCTGAAATTTTGAATACATTTTTGGCCAAGGATTCTTCAAACTTACAATGTATAAACAGACTTATGACTGTTCGGTGATTCTTCAGAAGTTCAAACATGATTTCTTGAACTATTTCTTCTGACCCTGGTATCTATAAACTTGACATTTCTGTGCATACCAATAGACTCTGTATATTTCATCAGTAGTTCAAGGATGAACTTTTGAACTTATTTTTTGCCAAAGAGTCTCTGAACTTGAACTTTCTATACATAGTAATAGATTCATCAGTAGTTCAAGTCTGAAATTTTGAATACATTTTTGGCCAAGGCGTCTTCAAACTTAAAAATGTATAAAAAGACATATGACTCTACGGTGTTTCTTCAGAAGTTCAAACATGATTTCATGAACTATTTTTTCTGACCCTGGTATCTGTGAACTTGACATTTCTATGCATACCAAAAACTCTGTATATTTCATCAGTAGTTCAAGGATGAACATTTGAACTTATTTTTTGCCAAAGAGTATGAACTTGAACCTTATATGTATACCAATTGAGTCCAATAGATACCAATGACTTCTATTGTTTCATCAGTAGTTCAAGCATGAACTTTTGAACTTATTTTTTTGCCAAAGAGTCTATGAACTTGAACTTTCTATACATAGTAATAGACTCATCAGTAGTTCAAGTCTGAAATTTTGAATACATTTTGGCCAAGGAGTCTTCAAACTTAAAATGTATAAAACGACTTATTACTCTACGGTGTTTCTTCAGAAGTTCAAACATGATTTCTTGAACTATTTTTTCTGACCCTGGCATCTATGACCTTGACATTTCTATGCATACCAATAGACTCTGTATATTTCATCAGTAGTTCAAGGAATGAACTTTTGAACTTATTTTTTGCCAAAGAGTCTCAGAATTTGAACTTTCTATAAATAGTAATAGATTATCAGTAGTTCAAGTGTGACATTTTTTATACATTTTTGGCTAAGGATTCTTCAAACTTAAAATGTATGAACAGACTTATGACTTTAAGGTGATTCTTCAGAATTTCAAACATGATTTCTTGAACTATTTTTTCTGACCCTGGTATCTATGAACTTGAAATGTCTATGCATATCAATGGACTCCGTATATTTCACCAATAGTTCAAGGATGAACTTTTGAACTTATTTTTTGCCAAAGAGTCTATGAACTTGAACTTTCTATACATAGTAATAGATTAATCAGTAGTTCAAGTGTGAAATTTTGACTATTTTTTTGACCAAGGATTCTTCAAACTTAAAATGTATAAACAGACTTATGACTCTATGGTGTTTCTTCAGAAGTTCAAACATGATTTCTTGAACGATTTTTTCTGACCCTGGCATCTATGACCTTGACATTTCTATGCATACCAATAGACTCTGTATATTTCATCAGTAGTTCAAGGAATGAACTTTTGAACTTATTTTTTGCCAAAGAGTCTCAGAACTTGAACTTTCTATAAATAGTAATAGATTATCAGTAGTTCAAGTGTGACATTTTTTATACATTTTTGGCTAAGGATTCTTCAAACTTAAAATGTATGAACAGACTTATGACTTTAAGGTGATTCTTCAGAAGTTCAAACATGATTTCTTGAACTATTTTTTCTGACCCTGGTATTGACCCTGGTAATGTATGAACTTGACATTTCTATGCATACCAATAGACTCCGTATATTTCATCAGTAGTTCAAGGATGAAGTTTTAAACGTATTTTTTGCCAAAGAGTCAATGAACTTGAACTTTCTGTACATAATAATAAATTCATCAGTAGTTCAAGTCTGAAATTTTGATTACATTTTTGGCCAAGGAGTCTTCAAACTTAAAATGTATAAAACGACTTATTACTCTACGGTGTTTCTTCAGAAGTTCAAACATGATTTCTTGAACTATTTTTTCTGACCCTGGTATTGACCCTGGTAATGTATGAACTTGACATTTCTATGCATACAAATAGACTCCGTATAATTCATCAGTAGTTCAAGGATGAACTTTTGAACTTATTTTTTGGCCAAAGAGTCTATGAACTTGAACTTTCTATACATAGTAATAGATTAATCAGTAGTTCAAGTCTGAAATTTTGAATACATTTTTGGCAATGGAATCTTCAAACTAAAAAATGTATAAAAAGAAATATGACTCTACGGTGTTTCTTCAGAAGTTCAAACATGATTTCATGAACTATTTTTTCTGACCCTGGTATCTATGAACTTGACATTTCTATGCATACCAAAAACTGTGTATATTTCATCAGTAGTTCATGGATGAACTTTTGAACTTATTTTATGCCAAAGAGTATGAGCTTGAACCTTATATGTATACCAATTGAGTCCAATAGATACCAATGACTCCTAATGTTTCATCAGTAGTTCAAGGATGAACTTTTGAACTTATTTTTTTGCCAAAGAGTCTATGAACCTTGAACTTTCTATACATAGTAATAGAGTCATCAGTAGTTCAAGTGTGAAATTTTGACTATATTTTTTGCCAAGGAGTCTTCAAACTGAAAATGTATAAACAGACTTTTGACTCTACTGTGTTTTTTCAGAAGTTCAAACATGATTACTTTAACTAATTTTTCTGACCCTGGTATCTATGAACTTGAAATGTCTATGCATATCAAAAGACTCTGTATATTTCACCAGTAGTTCAAGGATGAACTTTTGAACTTATTTTTTGGCCAAAGAGTCTATGAACTTGAACTTTCTATACATAGTAATAGATTAATCAGTAGTTCAAGTCTGAAATTTTGAATACATTTTTGGCCAAGGCGTCTTCAAACTAAAAAATGTATAAAAAGAAATATGACTCTACGGTGTTTCTTCAGAAGTTCAAACATGATTTCATGAACTATTTTTTCTGACCCTGGTATCTATGAACTTGACATTTCTATGCATACCAAAAACTGTGTATATTTCATCAGTAGTTCATGGATGAACTTTTGAACTTATTTTATGCCAAAGAGTATGAGCTTGAACCTTATATGTATACTAATTGAGTCCAATAGATACCAATGACTTCTATTGTTTCAACAGTAGTCCAAGGATGAACTTTTGAACTTATTTTTTTGCCAAAGAGTCTATGAACTTGAACTTTCTATACATAGTAATAGACTCATCAGTAGTTCAAGTCTGAAATTTTGAATACATTTTGGCCAAGGAGTCTTCAAACTTAAAATGTATAAAACGACTTATTACTCTACGGTGTTTCTTCAGAAGTTCAAACATGATTTCTTGAACTATTTTTTCTGACCCTGGCATCTATGACCTTGACATTTCTATGCATACCAATAGACTCCGTATATTTCATCAGTAGTTCAAGGAATGAACTTTTGAACTTATTTTTTGCCAAAGAGTCTCAGAATTTGAACTTTCTATAAATAGTATTAGATTATCAGTAGTTCAAGTGTGACATTTTTTATACATTTTTGGCTAAGGATTCTTCAAACTTAAAATGTATGAACAGACTTATGACTTTAAGGTGATTCTTCAGAATTTCAAACATGATTTCTTGAACTATTTTTTCTGACCCTGGTATCTATGAACTTGAAATGTCTATGCATATCAATGGACTCCGTATATTTCACCAATAGTTCAAGGATGAACTTTTGAACTTATTTTTTGCCAAAGAGTCTATGAACTTGAACTTTCTATACATAGTAATAGATTAATCAGTAGTTCAAGTGTGAAATTTTGACTATTTTTTTGACCAAGGATTCTTCAAACTTAAAATGTATAAACAGACTTATGACTCTATGGTGTTTCTTCAGAAGTTCAAACATGATTTCTTGAACTATTTTTTCTGACCCTGGCATCTATGACCTTGACATTTCTATGCATACCAATAGACTCTGTATATTTCATCAGTAGTTCAAGGAATGAACTTTTGAACTTATTTTTTGCCAAAGAGTCTCAGAACTTGAACTTTCTATAAATAGTAATAGATTATCAGTAGTTCAAGTGTGACATTTTTTATACATTTTTGGCTAAGGATTCTTCAAACTTAAAATGTATGAACAGACTTATGACTTTAAGGTGATTCTTCAGAAGTTCAAACATGATTTCTTGAACTATTTTTTCTGACCCTGGTATTGACCCTGGTAATGTATGAACTTGACATTTCTATGCATACCAATAGACTCCGTATATTTCATCAGTAGTTCAAGGATGAAGTTTTAAACGTATTTTTTGCCAAAGAGTCAATGAACTTGAACTTTCTGTACATAATAATAAATTCATCAGTAGTTCAAGTCTGAAATTTTGAATACATTTTTGGCCAAGGAGTCTTCAAACTTAAAATGTATAAAACGACTTATTACTCTACGGTGTTTCTTCAGAAGTTCAAACATGATTTCTTGAACTATTTTTTCTGACCCTGGTATTGACCCTGGTAATGTATGAACTTGACATTTCTATGCATACAAATAGACTCCGTATAATTCATCAGTAGTTCAAGGATGAACTTTTGAACTTATTTTTTGGCCAAAGAGTCTATGAACTTGAACTTTCTATACATAGTAATAGATTAATCAGTAGTTCAAGTCTGAAATTTTGAATACATTTTTGGCAATGGAATCTTCAAACTAAAAAATGTATAAAAAGAAATATGACTCTACGGTGTTTCTTCAGAAGTTCAAACATGATTTCATGAACTATTTTTTCTGACCCTGGTATCTATGAACTTGACATTTCTATGCATACCAAAAACTGTGTATATTTCATCAGTAGTTCATGGATGAACTTTTGAACTTATTTTATGCCAAAGAGTATGAGCTTGAACCTTATATGTATACCAATTGAGTCCAATAGATACCAATGACTCCTAATGTTTCATCAGTAGTTCAAGGATGAACTTTTGAACTTATTTTTTTGCCAAAGAGTCTATGAACCTTGAACTTTCTATACATAGTAATAGAGTCATCAGTAGTTCAAGTGTGAAATTTTGACTATATTTTTTGCCAAGGAGTCTTCAAACTGAAAATGTATAAACAGACTTTTGACTCTACTGTGTTTTTTCAGAAGTTCAAACATGATTACTTTAACTAATTTTTCTGACCCTGGTATCTATGAACTTGAAATGTCTATGCATATCAAAAGACTCTGTATATTTCACCAGTAGTTCAAGGATGAACTTTTGAACTTATTTTTTGGCCAAAGAGTCTATGAACTTGAACTTTCTATACATAGTAATAGATTAATCAGTAGTTCAAGTCTGAAATTTTGAATACATTTTTGGCCAAGGCGTCTTCAAACTAAAAAATGTATAAAAAGAAATATGACTCTACGGTGTTTCTTCAGAAGTTCAAACATGATTTCATGAACTATTTTTTCTGACCCTGGTATCTATGAACTTGACATTTCTATGCATACCAAAAACTGTGTATATTTCATCAGTAGTTCATGGATGAACTTTTGAACTTATTTTATGCCAAAGAGTATGAGCTTGAACCTTATATGTATACTAATTGAGTCCAATAGATACCAATGACTTCTATTGTTTCATCAGTAGTCCAAGGATGAACTTTTGAACTTATTTTTTTGCCAAAGAGTCTATGAACTTGAACTTTCTATACATAGTAATAGACTCATCAGTAGTTCAAGTCTGAAATTTTGAATACATTTTGGCCAAGGAGTCTTCAAACTTAAAATGTATAAAACGACTTATTACTCTACGGTGTTTCTTCAGAAGTTCAAACATGATTTCTTGAACTATTTTTTCTGACCCTGGCATCTATGACCTTGACATTTCTATGCATACCAATAGACTCCGTATATTTCATCAGTAGTTCAAGGAATGAACTTTTGAACTTATTTTTTGCCAAAGAGTCTCAGAATTTGAACTTTCTATAAATAGTATTAGATTATCAGTAGTTCAAGTGTGACATTTTTTATACATTTTTGGCTAAGGATTCTTCAAACTTAAAATGTATGAACAGACTTATGACTTTAAGGTGATTCTTCAGAATTTCAAACATGATTTCTTGAACTATTTTTTCTGACCCTGGTATCTATGAACTTGAAATGTCTATGCATATCAATGGACTCCGTATATTTCACCAATAGTTCAAGGATGAACTTTTGAACTTATTTTTTGCCAAAGAGTCTATGAACTTGAACTTTCTATACATAGTAATAGATTAATCAGTAGTTCAAGTGTGAAATTTTGACTATTTTTTTGACCAAGGATTCTTCAAACTTAAAATGTATAAACAGACTTATGACTCTATGGTGTTTCTTCAGAAGTTCAAACATGATTTCTTGAACTATTTTTTCTGACCCTGGCATCTATGACCTTGACATTTCTATGCATACCAATAGACTCTGTATATTTCATCAGTAGTTCAAGGAATGAACTTTTGAACTTATTTTTTGCCAAAGAGTCTCAGAACTTGAACTTTCTATAAATAGTAATAGATTATCAGTAGTTCAAGTGTGACATTTTTTATACATTTTTGGCTAAGGATTCTTCAAACTTAAAATGTATGAACAGACTTATGACTTTAAGGTGATTCTTCAGAAGTTCAAACATGATTTCTTGAACTATTTTTTCTGACCCTGGTATTGACCCTGGTAATGTATGAACTTGACATTTCTATGCATACCAATAGACTCCGTATATTTCATCAGTAGTTCAAGGATGAAGTTTTAAACGTATTTTTTGCCAAAGAGTCAATGAACTTGAACTTTCTGTACATAATAATAAATTCATCAGTAGTTCAAGTCTGAAATTTTGAATACATTTTTGGCCAAGGAGTCTTCAAACTTAAAATGTATAAAACGACTTATTACTCTACGGTGTTTCTTCAGAAGTTCAAACATGATTTCTTGAACTATTTTTTCTGACCCTGGTATTGACCCTGGTAATGTATGAACTTGACATTTCTATGCATACAAATAGACTCCGTATAATTCATCAGTAGTTCAAGGATGAACTTTTGAACTTATTTTTTGGCCAAAGAGTCTATGAACTTGAACTTTCTATACATAGTAATAGATTAATCAGTAGTTCAAGTCTGAAATTTTGAATACATTTTTGGCAATGGAATCTTCAAACTAAAAAATGTATAAAAAGAAATATGACTCTACGGTGTTTCTTCAGAAGTTCAAACATGATTTCATGAACTATTTTTTCTGACCCTGGTATCTATGAACTTGACATTTCTATGCATATCAAAAACTGTGTATATTTCATCAGTAGTTCATGGATGAACTTTTGAACTTATTTTATGCCAAAGAGTATGAGCTTGAACCTTATATGTATACCAATTGAGTCCAATAGATACCAATGACTCCTAATGTTTCATCAGTAGTTCAAGGATGAACTTTTGAACTTATTTTTTTGCCAAAGAGTCTATGAACCTTGAACTTTCTATACATAGTAATAGAGTCATCAGTAGTTCAAGTGTGAAATTTTGACTATATTTTTTGCCAAGGAGTCTTCAAACTGAAAATGTATAAACAGACTTTTGACTCTACTGTGTTTTTTCAGAAGTTCAAACATGATTACTTTAACTAATTTTTCTGACCCTGGTATCTATGAACTTGAAATGTCTATGCATATCAAAAGACTCTGTATATTTCACCAGTAGTTCAAGGATGAACTTTTGAACTTATTTTTTGGCCAAAGAGTCTATGAACTTGAACTTTCTATACATAGTAATAGATTAATCAGTAGTTCAAGTCTGAAATTTTGAATACATTTTTGGCAATGGAATCTTCAAACTAAAAAATGTATAAAAAGAAATATGACTCTACGGTGTTTCTTCAGAAGTTCAAACATGATTTCATGAACTATTTTTTCTGACCCTGGTATCTATGAACTTGACATTTCTATGCATACCAAAAACTGTGTATATTTCATCAGTAGTTCATGGATGAACTTTTGAACTTATTTTATGCCAAAGAGTATGAGCTTGAACCTTATATGTATACTAATTGAGTCCAATAGATACAAATGACTCCTAATGTTTCATCAGTAGTTCAAGGATGAACTTTTGAACTTATTTTTTTGCCAAAGAGTCTATGAACTTGAACTTTCTATACATAGTAATAGATTCATCAGTAGTTCAAGTCTGAAATTTTGAATACATTTTTGGCCAAGGATTCTTCAAACTTAAAATGTATAAACAGACGTATGACTCTATGGTGTTTCTTCAGAAGTTCAAACATGATTTCTTGAACTATTTTTTCTGACCCTGGCATCTATGACCTTGACATTTCTATGCATACCAATAGACTCTGTATATTTCATCAGTAGTTCAAGGAATGAACTTTTGAACTTATTTTTTGCCAAAGAGTCTCAGAACTTGAACTTTCTATAAATAGTAATAGATTATCAGTAGTTCAAGTGTGACATTTTTTATACATTTTTGGCTAAGGATTCTTCAAACTTAAAATGTATGAACAGACTTATGACTTTAAGGTGATTCTTCAGAAGTTCAAACATGATTTCTTGAACTATTTTTTCTGACCCTGGTATTGACCCTGGTAATGTATGAACTTGACATTTCTATGCATACCAATAGACTCCGTATATTTCATCAGTAGTTCAAGGATGAAGTTTTAAACGTATTTTTTGCCAAAGAGTCAATGAACTTGAACTTTCTGTACATAATAATAAATTCATCAGTAGTTCAAGTCTGAAATTTTGAATACATTTTTGGCCAAGGAGTCTTCAAACTTAAAATGTATAAAACGACTTATTACTCTACGGTGTTTCTTCAGAAGTTCAAACATGATTTCTTGAACTATTTTTTCTGACCCTGGTATTGACCCTGGTAATGTATGAACTTGACATTTCTATGCATACAAATAGACTCCGTATAATTCATCAGTAGTTCAAGGATGAACTTTTGAACTTATTTTTTGGCCAAAGAGTCTATGAACTTGAACTTTCTATACATAGTAATAGATTAATCAGTAGTTCAAGTCTGAAATTTTGAATACATTTTTGGCAATGGAATCTTCAAACTAAAAAATGTATAAAAAGAAATATGACTCTACGGTGTTTCTTCAGAAGTTCAAACATGATTTCATGAACTTTTTTTTCTGACCCTGGTATCTATGAACTTGACATTTCTATGCATACCAAAAACTGTGTATATTTCATCAGTAGTTCATGGATGAACTTTTGAACTTATTTTATGCCACAGAGTATGAGCTTGAACCTTATATGTATACCAATTGAGTCCAATAGATACCAATGACTCCTAATGTTTCATCAGTAGTTCAAGGATGAACTTTTGAACTTATTTTTTTGCCAAAGAGTCTATGAACCTTGAACTTTCTATACATAGTAATAGAGTCATCAGTAGTTCAAGTGTGAAATTTTGACTATATTTTTTGCCAAGGAGTCTTCAAACTGAAAATGTATAAACAGACTTTTGACTCTACTGTGTTTTTTCAGAAGTTCAAACATGATTACTTTAACTAATTTTTCTGACCCTGGTATCTATGAACTTGAAATGTCTATGCATATCAAAAGACTCTGTATATTTCACCAGTAGTTCAAGGATGAACTTTTGAACTTATTTTTTGGCCAAAGAGTCTATGAACTTGAACTTTCTATACATAGTAATAGATTAATCAGTAGTTCAAGTCTGAAATTTTGAATACATTTTTGGCAATGGAATCTTCAAACTAAAAAATGTATAAAAAGAAATATGACTCTACGGTGTTTCTTCAGAAGTTCAAACATGATTTCATGAACTATTTTTTCTGACCCTGGTATCTATGAACTTGACATTTCTATGCATACCAAAAACTGTGTATATTTCATCAGTAGTTCATGGATGAACTTTTGAACTTATTTTATGCCAAAGAGTATGAGCTTGAACCTTATATGTATACTAATTGAGTCCAATAGATACAAATGACTCCTAATGTTTCATCAGTAGTTCAAGGATGAACTTTTGAACTTATTTTTTTGCCAAAGAGTCTATGAACTTGAACTTTCTATACATAGTAATAGATTCATCAGTAGTTCAAGTCTGAAATTTTGAATACATTTTTGGCCAAGGATTCTTCAAACTTAAAATGTATAAACAGACTTATGACTCTTCGGTGATTCTTCAGAAGTTCAAACATGATTTCTTGAACTATTTCTTCTGACCCTCGTATCCATGAACTTGACATTTCTGTGCATACCAATAGACTCTGTATATTTCATCAGTAGTTCAAGGATGAACTTTTGAACTTATTTTTTGCCAAAGAGTATGAACTTGAACCTTATATGTATACCAATTGAGTCCAATAGATACCAATGACTTCTATTGTTTCATCAGTAATTCAAGGATGAACTTTTGAACTTATTTTTTGCCAAAGAGTCTATGAACTTGAACTTTCTATACATAGTAATAGACTCATCAGTAGTTCAAGTCTGAAATTTTGAATACATTTTTGGCCAAGGAGTCTTCAAACTTAAAATGTATAAAACGACTTATTACTCTACGGTGTTTCTTCAGAAGTTCAAACATGATTTCTTGAACTATTTTTTCTGAGCCTGGTATCTATGAACTTGAAATGTCTATGCATATCAATGGACTCCGTATATTTCACCAGTAGTTCAAGGATGAACTTTTGAACTTATTTTTTGCCAAAGAGTCTATGAACTTGAACTTTCTATACATAGTAATAGATTAATCAGTAGTTCAAGTGTGAAATTTTGACTATATTTTTGACCAAGGACTCTTCAAACTTAAAATGTATAAACAGACTTATGACTCTATGGTGTTTCTTCAGAAGTTCAAACATGATTTCTTGAACTATTTTTTCTGACCCTGGCATCTATGACCTTGACATTTCTATGCATTTTTGGCCAAGGAGTCTTCAAAGTTAAAATGTATAAAACGACTTATTACTCTACGGTGTTTCTTCAGAAGTTCAAACATGATTTCTTGAACTATTTTTTCTGACGCTGGTATCTATGAACTTGAAATGTCTATGCATATCAATGTACTCCGTATATTTCACCAGTAGTTCAAGGATGAACTTTTGAACTTATTTTTTGCCAAAGAGTCTATGAACTTGAACTTTCTATACATAGTAATAGATTAATCAGTAGTTCAAGTGTGAAATTTTGACTATATTTTTGACCAAGGATTCTTCAAACTTAAAATGTATAAACAGACTTCTGACTCTATGGTGTTTCTTCAGAAGTTCAAACATGATTTCTTGAACTATTTTTTTTGACCCTGGCATCTATGACCTTGACATTTCTATGCATACCAATAGACTCTGTATATTTCATCAGTAGTTCAAGGAATGAACTTTTGAACTTATTTTTTTGCCAAAGAGTCTCAGAACTTGAACTTTCTATAAATAGTAATAGATTATCAGTAGTTCAAGTGTGACATTTTTTATACATTTTTGGCTAAGGATTCTTCAAACTTAAAATGTATGAACAGACTTATGACTTTAAGGTGATTCTTCAGAAGTTCAAACATGATTTCTTGAAATATTTTTTCTGACCCTGGTATTGACCCTGGTAATGTATGAACTTGACATTTCTATGCATACCAATAGACTCTGTATAACTCATCAGTAGTTCAAGGATGAACTTTTGAACTTATTTTTTGCCAAAGAGTCTATGAACTTGAACTTTCTATACATATTAATAGATTCACCAGTAGTTAAAGTCTGAAATTTTGAATACATTTTTGGCCAAGGCGTCTTCAAACTTAAAAATGTATAAAAAGACATATGACTCTACGGTGTTTTTTCAGAAGTTCAAACATGATTTCATGAAATATTTTTTCTGACCCTGGTATCTATGAACTTGACATTTCTATGCATACCAAAAACTGTGTATATTTCATCAGTAGTTCATGGATGAACTTTTGAACTTATTTTATGCCAAAGAGTATGAGCTTGAACCTTATATGTAAACTAATTGAGTCCAATAGATACCAATGACTCCTAATGTTTCATCAGTAGTTCAAGGATGAACTTTTGAACTTATTTTTTTGACAAAGAGTCTATGAACTTGAACTTTCTATACATAGTAATAGATTAATCAGTAGCTAAAGTGTGACATTTTGGAGACATTTTTGGCCAAGGATTCTTCAAACTTAAAATGTATAAACAGACTTATGACTCTTCGGTGATTCTTCAGAAGTTCAAACATGATTTCTTGAACTATTTCTTCTGACCCTGGTATCTATGAACTTGACATTTCTGTGCATACCAATAGACTCTGTATATTTCATCAGTAGTTCAAGGATGAACTTTTGAACTTATTTTTTGCAAAAGAGTATGAGCTTGAACCTTATATGTATACCAATTGAGTCCAATAGATACCAATGACTCCTAATGTTTCATCAGTAGTTCAAGGATGAACTTTTGAACTTATTTTTTTGCCAAAGAGTCTATGAACCTTGAACTTTCTATACATAGTAATATTAATCAGTAGCTCAAGTGTGAAATTTTGAAGACATTTTTGGCCAAGGATCCTTCAAACTTAAAATGTATAAACAGACTTATGACTCTTCGGTGATTCTTCAGAAGTTCAAACATGATTTCTTGAACTATTTCTTCTGACCCTGGAATCTATGAACTTGACATTTCTGTGCATACCAATAGACTCTGTATATTTCATCAGTAGTTCAAGGATGAACTTTTGAACTTATTTTTTGCCAAAGAGTCTATGAACTTGAACTTTCTATACATAGTAATAGACTCATCAGTAGTTCAAGTCTGAAATTTTGAATACATTTTTGGCCAAGGAGTCTTCAAACTTAAAATGTATAAACAGACTTATGACTCTTCGGTGATTCTTCAGAAGTTCAAACATGATTTCTTGAACTATTTTTTCTGACCCTGGTATCTATGAACTTGAAATGTCTATGCATATCAATAGACTGTGTATATTTCACCAGTAGTTCAAGGATGAACTTTTGAACTTATGTTTTGGCCAAAGAGTCTATGAACTTGAACTTTCTATACATAGTAATAGACTCATCAGTAGTTCAAGTCTGACATTTTGAATACATTTTTGGCCAAGGAGTCTTTAAACTTAAAATGTATAAACAGACTTTTTACTCTACGGTGTTTCTTCAGAACTTCAAACATGATTTCTTGAACTATTTTTTTCTGATCCTGGTATCTATGAACTTGAAATGTCTATGCATATCAATAGACTCCGTATATTTCACCAGTAGTTCAAGGATGAACTTTTGAACTTATTTTTTGCCAAAGAGTCTATGAACTTGAACTTTCTATACATAGTAATAGATTCATCAGTAGATCAAGTCTGAAATTTTGAATACATTTTTGGCAAAGGAATCTTCAAACTAAAAAATGTATAAAAAGAAATATGACTCTACGGTGTTTCTTCAGAAGTTCAAACATGATTTCATGAACTATTTTTTCTGACCCTGGTATCTATGAACTTGACATTTTATGCATACCAAAAACTCTGTATATTTCATCAGTAGTTCATGGATGAACTTTTGAACTTATTTTATGCCAAAGAGTATGAGCTTGAACCTTATATGTATACCAATTGAGTACAATAGATACCAATGACTCCTAATATTTCATCAGTAGTTCAAGGATGAACTTTTGAACTTATTTTTTTTGGCAAAGAGTCTATGAACTTGAACTTTCTATACATAGTAATAGATTAATCAGTAGCTAAAGCGTGACATTTTGAAGACATTTTTGGCCAAGGATTCTTCAAACTTAACATGTATAAACAGACTTATGACTCTTCGGTGATTCTTCAGAAATTCAAACATGATTTCTTGAACTATTTCTTCTGACCCTGGTATCTATGAACTTGACATTTCTGTGCATACCAATAGACTCTGTATATTTCATCAGTAGTTCAAGGATGAACTTTTGAACTTATTTTTTGCCAAAGAGTATGAGCTTGAACCTTATATGTATACCAATTGAGTCCAATAGATACCAATGACTCCTAATGTTTCATCAGTAGTTCAAGGATGAACTTTTGCACTTATTTTTTTGCCAAAGAGTCTATGAACCTTGAACTTTCTATACATAGTAATATTAATCAGTAGCTCAAGTGTGAAATTTTGAAGACATTTTTGGCCCAGGATTCTTCAAACTTAAAATGTATAAACAGACTTATGACTCTTCGGTGATTCTTCAGAAGTTCAAACATGATTTCTTGAACTATTTTTTCTGACCCTGGTATCTATGAACTTGAAATGTCTATGCATATCAATGGACTCCGTATATTTCACCAGTAGTTCAAGGATGAACTTTTGAACTTATTTTTTGCCAAAGAGTCTATGAACTTGAACTTTCTATACATAGTAATAGATTAATCAGTAGTTCAAGTGTGAAAATTTGACTATATTTTTGACCAAGGATTCTTCAAACTTAAAATGTATAAACAGACTTATGACTCTATGGTGTTTCTTCAGAAGTTCAAACATGATTTCTTGAACAATTTTTTCTGACCCTGGTATCTATGAACTTGAAATGTCTATGCATATCAATAGACTCTGTATATTTCACCAGTAGTTCAAGGATGAACTTTTGAACTTATTTTATGCCAAAGAGTATGAGCTTGAACCTTATATGTATACCAATTGAGTCCAATAGATACCAATGACTCCTAATGTTTCATCAGTAGTTCAAGGATGAAGTTTTAAACGTATTTTCTGCCAAAGAGTCTATGAACTTGAACTTTCTATACATAATAATAAATTCATCAGTAGTTCAAGTCTGAAATTTTGAATACATTTTTGGCCAAGGATTCTTCAAACTTAAAATGTATAAACAGACTTATGACTCTTCTGTGATTCTTCAGAAGTTCAAACATGATTTCTTGAACTATTTTTTCTGACCCTGGTATCTATGAACTTGAAATGTCTATGCATATCAATAGACTCTGTATATTTAACCAGTAGTTCAAGGATGAACTTTTGAACTTATTTTTTGGCCAAAGAGTCTATGAACTTGAACTTTCTATACATAGTAATAGACTCATCAGTAGTTCAAGTGTGAAATTTTGAATACATTTTTGGCTAAGGATTCTTCAAACTTAAAATGTATGAACAGACTTATGACTTTAAGGTGATTCTTCAGAAGTTCAAACATGATTTTTTGAACTATTTTTTCTGACCCTGGTATCTATGAACTTGACATTTCTATGCATACCAATAGACTCTGTATATTTCATCAGTAGTTCAAGGATGAACATTTTAACTTATTTTTTGCCAAACAGTCTATGAAATTGTACTTTCTACACATAGTAATAGATTCATCAGTAGTTCAAGTGTGAAATTTTGAATACATTTTTGGCCAAGGAGTCTTCAAACCTAAAAATGTATAAAAAGACATATGACTCTACGGTGTTTCTTCAGAAGTTCAAACATGACTTTTTGAACAATTTCTCTCACCCTGGAATCTATAAACTTGAGATGTCAACGCATACCATTAGACTCTGTATAGTTCATCAGTAGTTCAAGGATTAAGTTTTAAACGTATTTTTTGCCAAAGAGTCTATGAACTTGAACTTTCTATACATAGTAATAGACTCACCAGTAGTTCAAGTCTGAAATTTTGAATACATTTTTGGCCAAGGATTCTTCAAACTTAAAATGTATAAACAGACTTATGACTCTTCGGTGATTCTTCAGAAGTTCAAACATGATTTCTTGAACTATTTTTTCTGACCCTGGTATCTATGAATTTGAAATGTCTATGCATATCAATAGACTCTGTATATTTCACCAGTAGTTCAAGGATGAACTTTTGAACTTATTTTTTGGCCAAAGAGTCTATGAACTTGAACTTTCTATACATAGTAATAGACTCATCAGTAGTTCAATTTGAAATTTTGAATACATTTTTGGCTAAGGATTCTTCAAACTTAAAATGTATGAACAGACTTATGACTTTAAGGTGATTCTTCAGAAGTTCAAACATGATTTTTTGAACTATTTTTTCTGACCCTGCTATCTATGAACTTGACATTTCTATGCATACCAATAGACTCTGTATATTTCATCAGTAGTTCAAGGATGAACATTTGAACTTATTTTTTGCCAAACAGTCTATGAAATTGTACTTTCTACACATAGTAATAGATTCATCAGTAGTTCAAGTCTGAAATTTTGAATACATTTTTGGCCAAGGAGTCTTCAAACCTAAAAATGTATAAAAAGACATGACTCTACGGTGTTTCTTCAGAAGTTCAAACATGACTTTATGAACAATTTCTCTCACCCTGGAATCTATAAACTTGAGATGTTAATGCATACCATTAGACTCTGTATAGTTCATCAGTAGTTCAAGGATGAAGTTATAAACGTATTTTTTGCCAAAGAGTCTAATAACTTGAACTTTCTATACATAGTAATAGACTCACCAGTAGTTCAAGTCTGAAATTTTGAATACATTTTTGGCCAAGCAGTCTTCAAACTTTAAATGTATAAACAGACTTTTTACTCTACTGTGTTTCTTCAGAACTTCAAATATGATTTCTTGAACTATTTTTTCTGACCCTGGTATCTATGAACTTGACATTTCTGTGCATACCAATAGACTCTGAATATTTCATCAGTAGTTCAAGGATGAACTTTTGAACTTATTTTTTGCCAAAGAGTATGAGCTTGAACCTTATTTGTATACCAATTGAGTCCAATAGATACCAATGACTCCTAATGTTTCATCAGTAGTTCAAGGATGAACTTTTGAACTTATTTTTTTGCCAAAGAGTCTATGAACCTTGAACTTTCTATACATTGTAATAGATTAATCAGTAGCTCAAGTGTGAAATTTTGAAGACAATTTTGGCCAAGGATTCTTCAAACTTAAAATGTATAAACAGACTTATGTCTCTAAGGTGATTCTTCAGAAGTTCAAACATGATTTCTTGAACTATTTTTTCTGACCCTGGTATCTATGAACTTGACATTTCTATGCATAACAAATAGACTCTGTATATTTCATCAGTAGTTCAAGGATGAACTTTTGAGCTTACTTTTTGCCAAACAGTCTATGAACTTGAACTTTCTATACATAGAAATAGATTCATCAGTAGTTCAAGTGTGAAATTTTGATTATATTTTTGCCAAGGAGTTTTCAAACTTAAAATGTATAAACAGACTTGTGACTCTACGGTATTTCTTCAGAATTTCAATCATGATTTCTTGAACTATTTTTTCTGACCCTGGTATCTATGAACTTGAAATGTCTATGCATATAAATAGACTCCGTATATTTCACCAGTAGTTCAAGGATGAACTTTTGAACTTATTTTTTGCCAAAAGAGTCTCTGGACTTGAACTTTCTATACATAGAAATAGATTATAAGTAGTTCAAGTGTGAAATTTTGAATACATTTTTGGCCAAGGATTCTTCAAACTTAAAATGTATAAACAGACTTATGACTCTTCAGTGATTCTTCAGAAGTTCAAACATGATTTCTTGAACTATTTTTTCTGACCCTGGTATCTATGAACTTGAAATTTCTGTGCATACCAATAGACTCCATATATTTCATCAGTAGTTCAAGGATGAACTTTTGAACTTATTTTTTGCCAAAGAGTCTATGAACCTTGAACTTTCTATACATAGTAATAGATTAATCAGTAGCTCAAGTGTGAAATTTTGAAGACATTTTTGGCCAAGGATTCTTCAAACTTAAAATGTATAAACAGACTTATGTCTCTAAGGTGATTCTTCAGAAGTTCAAACATGATTTCTTGAACTATTTTTTCTGACCCTGGAATCTATAAACTTGACATGTCAATGCATACCATTAGACTCCGTATAGTTCATCAGTAGTTCAAGGATGAAGTTTTAAACGTATTTTTTGCCAAAGAGTCTATGAACTTGAACTTTCTATATATAGTAATAGACTCATCAGTAGTTCAAGTCTGAAATTTTAAATACATTTTTGGCCAAGGAGTCTTCAAACTTAAAATGTATAAACAGACTTTTTACTCTACTGTGTTTCTTCAGAACTTCAAACATGATTTCTTGAATTATTTTTTCTGACCCTGGTATCTATGAACTTGAAATGTCTATGCATATCAATAGACTCCGTATATTTCACCAGTAGTTCAAGGATGAACTTTTGAACTTATTTTTTGCCAAAGAGTCTGTGAACTTGATCTTTCTATACATAGTAATAGATTCATCAGTAGTTCAAGTCTGAAATTTTGAATACATTTTTGGCAAAGGAGTCTTCAAACTAAAAAATGTATAAAAAAGAGATATGACTCTACGGTGTTTCTTCAGAAGTTCAAAGATGATTTCATGAACTATTTTTTCTGACCCTGGTATCTATGAACTTGACATTTCTATGCATACCAAAAACTCTGTATATTTCATCAGTAGTTCATGCATGAACTTTTGAACTTATTTTTTGCCAAAGAGTATGAGCTTGAACCTTATATGTATACCAATTGAGTCCAATAGATACCAATGACTCCTAATGTTTCATCAGTAGTTCAAGGATGAACTTTTGAACTTATTTTTTTGCCAAAGAGTCTATGAACCTTGAACTTTCTATACATTGTAATAGATTAATCAGTAGCTCAAGTGTGAAATTTTGAAGATATTTTTGGCCAAGGATTCTTCAAACTTAAAATGTATAAACAGACTTATGTCTCTAAGGTGATTCTTCAGAAGTTCAAACATGATTTCTTGAACTATTTTTTTCTGACCCTGGTATCTATGAACTTGACATTTCTATGCATAACAAATAGACTCTGTATATTTCATCAGTAGTTCAAGGATGAACTTTTGAGCTTATTTTTTGCCAAAGAGTCTATGAACTTGAACATTCTATACAGAGATTCATCAGTAGTTCAAGTGTGAAATTTTGACTATATTTTTGGCCAAGGAGTTTTAAAACTTAAAATGTATAAACACACTTGTGACTCTACGGTATTTCTTCAGAATTTCAATCATGATTTCTTGAACTATTTTTTCTGACCCTGGTATCTATGAACTTGAAATGTCTATGCATATCAATAGACTCCGTATATTTCACCAGTAGTTCAAGGATGAACTTTTGAACTTATTTTTTGCCAAAGAGTATGAACTTGAACCTTATTTGTATACCAATTGAGTACAATAGATACCAATGACTCCTAATATTTCATCAGTTGTTCAAGGATGAACTTTTGAACTTATTTTTTTTTGCCAAAGAGTCTATGAACTTGAACTTTCTATACATAGTAATAGATTCATCAGTAGTTCAAGTCTGAAATTTTGAATTCATTTTTGGCCAAGGAGTCTTCAAACTGAAAATGTATACCAATTGAGTCCAATAGATACTAATGACTCCTAATGTTTCATCAGCAGTTCAAGGATGAACTTTTGAACTTATTTTATTGCCAAAGAGTCTATGAACTTGAACTTTCTATACATAGTAATAGATTAATCAGTAGCTCAAGTATGAAATTTTGAAGACATTTTTGGTCAAGGATTCTTCAAACTTAAAATATATAAACAGACTTATGACTCTTAGGTGATTCTTCAGAAGTTCAAACATGATTTCTTGAACTATTTTTTCTGACCCTGGTATCTATGAACTTGACATTTCTATGCATACCAATAGACTCTGTATATTTCATCAGTAGTTCAAGGATGAACATTTGAGCTTATTTTTTGCCAAAGAGTCTATGAACTTGAACTTTCTATACATAGTAATAGATTAATCAGTAGCTCAAGTGTGAAATTTTGAAGACATTTTTGGCCAAGGATTCTTCAAACTTAAAATGTATACTCTTAGGTGATTCTTCAGAAGTTCAAACATGATTTCTTGAACTATTTTTTTCTGACCCTGGTATCTATGCACTTGAACCTGATATGCACACCAATTGACTCCTAATGTTTCATCAGTAGTTCAAGGAGGAATTTAAAAAATAAAATAAAATTCGGACCCTGGATCCTATGAACTTGAACCTTCTATACATAGTAATAGATTCCTTCTAATGTTTCATCAGTAGCTTAAGAATCAACTTTTTAATTTATTTGTGGCCAAACAGTGTTTGAACTTGAACTTTCTATATAAACTAATAGATTCCTTCTGAAGTTTTATCAGTAGAAAAAGGAATACTTTTTTTGAAAAATGTAAATTCTCACCCTATAGTCTATAAACTTGAACTTTCTATGCATAAAATAAAGACTCCTTATATTTCATCTGGAGTTCAAGGATGAACTTTTGAACTTATTTTTTGCCAAAGAGTCTTTGAAATGTAACTTTCTATAACGACTTATGACTTTTTATCAAAAATTAAAATGTGACTTTTTGGGGGAAAAAAATCTGATTTAATAAACTTGAACATTAATCATACGAATAGATTCATTCTGTTGTTTCATAAGTTGTTCAAGGATGACATTTTTAACTTACTTTTTACCAGAGTCTTTGAACTTGAACTTTCTACACTAATAGATAACTTATTTTTTGCCTAAGAGTATTTGAACTTGAACTTTTTATATATATGAATATATTTCTTTTGTTGTTTCATCAGTAGTTCAAGGTTGAATTTTTTGAAAAATAAAATTTCTGACCCTGGATCCTATGAACTTGAACTTTAAATGAATTTTTGAACTAATTTTTTTTGTCAAATAGTATCTGAATTTTATATGCATATAGATAGACTTAAAGACTTTCTGAAGTTTCATCAGTAAATCAAAAATGACTTGTTGAAAAATAAAAATTCTGACGCTAGATTATATGAATTGTAACTTTCTATGCATCACAATAGACGCCATATATTTCATTAGTAGTTCAAGGATAAACTTTGAACTTATTTTTTTCCAAAGAGTCTATGAACACTCATGTTTCATCAGTAGTTCAAGTATGAACTGTTTTTTTTTTTTTATTGAACAGAAATCATATACAAACAGCATGGCAATAACACAAATTTTCATAGTAGAAAATACAGACCAGGTGCTTAAAATAAATAAAATACATCCATAAAAATTAAAAGAAAATATTAAATTAATTAATATAAAATAAATGGGGCTAGGGTTTTTTCTTCTATAATGGAATAAAGATTGATTGCATTTTTCTTTTTCATAATTTTTAGGGCTTTTGTGTACAAGTTGAACTCATTATGAAATGAGTAAAACCTTGGTTTCACCTTTAAGAACTTGCATGTCTTTTACAGTGAAATCTTCAAGGTAAGATACCTTTGGAAAAAGCCAGTCATAAACATCCGACCACAAAGCCTCCACAAAAATACAATGAAAAAATAGATGGTCTGTGGTTTCAATGCCGTCACAAAATAAACAATTATTACAAAACCAAATCTAAGTCGAAGGTATTCTTTGGATGGGTATATCCCATTTAAAAAATTTTAATGAATTTCTTTTATTTTGGGGGGTAAAGGAAATTTTAAATATTTAGCTCTAAGCATGGGAATGGTTTGTTTTGAGAATTTTTTTGCAATTGAATTTCTATAAGCAATTAAAGGATACGAAATGTTGTTAAATCTATTTCTAATCATTTTGTTCGAAAGTTTACTTTCTTTAAAATCACAACCTTCAATTAAGAGAGATGTAAAATTCGGGGCCCTAGGGATTGAATAAGAGAGAATTTCTTTAAGTAGAAAAATAATAGAGTTGGGGATAGCCTTAGTAATAGAATCAAATCTGGCCCGGTTACAAATAAAATTATATTTAGTACAAAAAATTCTCATAAGATATAATACCACTATTTCTATCTATTAAATGGGACACTGACCAAATACCTTTCTCCATCCATTCCTTGTCGTACAGTGATTTCTTCCTAACTGTAATATATCTATTATTCCACAGTGGTGTATTGTGTGGTGTAAAGTTATGACTATAAAGTATCTTCCAGTATAGCAAAACTTGTTGGTGAAATTTAGATAGTTTAATTGGGAGACGTTGAACGGTGAAATCACAACTTAACAAAAATTCTATTCCTCCTAATTTCTTGAACAATTCTCTGGGGGAATATGAAACCAAAAATTATTATTGCTTAAAAATGATTTCAGCCAATTAATTTTAAGGGTCCCATTTATAGAATCAAAATCAATGGCTTGTAGACCTCCATCTTTAAACTCTTTTATTATCTCTACTCTTTTTATGTAATGGGTTTTCTTTCTCCAAATGTAACCAAAGTTAACCTGATTGATTTTTTTAATAGCTCTATTTGAAATAGCAATAGTGTGTGCAGGATAGATTAACCTAGAAATGCCCTCCATCTTGGTCAAAAATATTCTACCTAGTAGGCTTATATCTCGCAATAACCAAGAGTTAAGTTTAACTTGACATTTATCTAAAACTTTCCACACATTGGTATCTTCATTCAAGTATGAACTTTTGAACAAATTTTTGGTCAAATGGTCTTTGAAATTTATATTTTATATATAGACTTAAAGACTTTCTGAAGTTTCATCAGTAAATCAAATATGACTTGTTGAAAAAAAAATTGACCCTAGATTCTATGAACTTGATCTTTTTATAAATGAAAGATAGATTCATCTAGTAGTTCAGGTGTGACATTTTGAATATTTTTTTGGCCAAGGAGTCTTTGAACTTTAAATGTATAAACAGACATATGACTTTCTGATGTTTCATCAAAAGTTCAAATGTGACTTTTTGAAAAAATATTCTGACCCTGGATTATATGAACTTTCTATCATACTATTAGATTCATAAGCAGTTTAAGGATGACATTTTGAACTTATGTTTTCCCAGAGTCTGTAAACTTGAATGTTCTATATTTCTATAGCTTCCTTCTGTTTTTCATCAATAGTTCAAGGATGACTTAAAAAAAAAAAATTGACCCTGGATCCTATGAACTTGAACTTTCTATACATATATTTTCATAGATTCAGATTCAGTAGTTTAAGTGTGAAATGTTGTATATATTTTTGGCCAAGGAGTCTTTGAACTTAAATTGTGAAAACTGACTTTTGACTTGATGGTGTTTCTTCAGAAGTTCAAACATAACTTTTTGAACTATTTTTTTCTGACCCAGGTATCATGAACTTTAACTTTCTATGCATACCAATAGACTCTTAATGTTTTGTCAGTTTTTGATATGCACGAGTTTTTTCGTATGCAATGCAATGCAAAAGCCGTAATCTCTTCATTGCACAGCGAATTGTTATTTGGAAAGCAAAAGCGCTAAGATCTTCAATGTACGAGTTCTATGCAATGCAAAAGCACTCTCTCTTCGTTGCAAAGGGAATTTTTTAGGCAATGCAATGCAAAATCACTAATCTCATTGCAAATGTTTCTTCGTATTCAATGCAATGCAAAAACGCAGTGCACAGCTACTTAAATGCTATGCAATCAAAAACACAAATTTCTTCAATGCACAAAAGGTTTTTGTATGCAATGTATGCAAAATCTTCAATGCACGAGTTTTTTCGTATGCTATGCAATGCAAAATAGCAAATCTCTTCATACACAGCGAAATATTATATGCAATGGAAAAGCGCTAATTCCTAAATCCAAAACGCTGTCTATGCAAAGGTACTTTCTCGTCGATGTACAGCTAGTTTTCTTATGCAATGCAATGCAAAAACACGTATTACACACGATCTATGCAATGCAAAGGCACTGTCTCTTCGGTGCAAAGCGAGATTTTTATGCGATGCAATGCAAAAGCACTAATTTTCTCATTACGCAAGTTTTTTTGTATGCAATGCGATGCACTGCAAAAACACTAATCTTCTCAAAGTTTTTTGTATGCAATGCATGCAAAAGTCTTCACTGCACGAGTATTACGTATGCAATACACTGCAAAAACACTAATTTCTTCAGTGCACAAAAGTTTTTTGTATGCAATGCATGCAAAAGTCTTGAATGCACGAGTTTTATCGTATGCAATGCAATGCAAAATCACTAATCTCTTCATTGCACCGCGAAATATTATATGCTATGAAAAAGCGCTAATTCTTAAATCTACAACGCTTTCTATGCAATGCAAAGGTACTGTCTCGTTGATGCACACGATTGTTTAATGCAAAAGCACAAGTTTTTTCTTAAACAATGCAATGCATAAGCACTATTCTCATTGCACGCGTTTTTTCGTATTCAATGCAATGCAAAAACACTTACTCTTCAGTGCATTGCGACTTAATGCAATGCAATGCAAAAACACTAATTTCTTCAATGGAC